>NC_141604.1:29693936-30065186 GCF_047967505.1 Dipteris shenzhenensis
GTGTGTGTGTGTGTGAGAGAGAGAGAGAGAGAGAGAGAGCATCCATATACATAGAAATTAATACATACATATGTTATTTTGCCATGCTCACATTTTAGACTACACGTAATTCAATGCACCAATATCATGCTTATTAAATCGACCATCTAGTGGATGGTTCAGAAGAGTCAAAAGCTTTGTTTTGGGGTTGTATTTGTGTATTGATGTTCTCTTTTAGTGTAATGTGTGTGTGTATATGTGCGTGTGTGCACACGTGTGAGAGTAAAAATTCAAACATACAATCTTCTTTTCATGTATATCATATTTTATGTTTCAAACTCTATGTGTGCATTTAAAATCACATATCATTAATTACTTACACATTGAGCTTTTTAAACTAAAGACAAAGAATACAATTGAATAAGCTCTCTCTCTCTCTCTCACACACACACACACACACACACACACACACACACACACACGAAAAGGAGGACCAACCTTGTGTAATGGAGGGCGAGAGGGAGGTACTGGCAGTATGAGGAGTGTGTATGGAGATGAGTTGGATGGGAGTCCCTACAATACAACATGCAAAGAATTTTTTCAAGAAATCTCCCTCTATCGCTCCCTCCCTCCCTCCCTCCCTCCCTCTCTCTCTCTCTCTCTCTCTCTCTCTCTCTCTCTCTCTCTCTCTTCATTTCTTAAAATAAATCTTAACTCCTCACAACCAAGCAATGTGGACACCTTCAAGGAAATCTTAACTCACTGGTGATGACACCTTATAACTCAACCTCAATGGAGTATAGTTGGCAAAAGTTTTCAACACATAGCTTGCAGCATTAAGGCAACTTGACTTAGGTTAACCCATACCACATCATCTACATTGCTTAAAAATCTATTCCGTTTCAGAAGGTGGATATAGTGGCCACATGGGAATGCCATGTGGTAGGAGAGGAGAGGCTCTTGCACTGTGCTACAAACGGGGAGGAAAGATTGTGTGAGGAGCTCCTAGACTATGCAAGGTCCATTACGAGAGGGGATAGAAGTTACAAGAAGAGTGAAGGGAGATAGAAATGGTCAAGAGGGATAGAAGTTGCAGGAAGAGTGCAGAAATGGTCGAGAGGGATAGAAGAAGAAATAGTTAAGGGAATGGAATAGTGGAGGCTTAAGTTTGTAGCCCGACTACATTGTCATGGTGAGAGCCACCGTGTGGTTGGTCCAAATTTTGATTAATTCAAGGTGGTAGTACTACCTTGCATTAGAGTTGGTGGCGTCTAAGATTGCTAGCCATGTCTGTGGTGGCAGCTAAGTATCCAATGGGCTGGTAGTTAATTACCATCCACCGTAGTGGCCCACAATTACTCACCTTCTAGTTACCACCACTAGAATTGCATGCATGATTACTATGAATGCAATAAATTACCAGTCACCGGGCTTGCATGCTCATTAGAGTACTAGAGTGCATGGTAATGAGTGAGTAGAGGTGATTAGGCTTCATGGTTTACTTTTGTGGTAATTACTGCCTGGTGGTGGTGGCTCTCATTAGCCACGTTTGTGGGGCCACCAGGCATCACAGTGGCCCATAGTTACTCACCCGTATGCATGATTACTATGAGTGCAATAAATTACTAGTCAATAGGCTTCTATGCTCAGTAGAGTACTAGAGTGCATGGTAATGAGTGATTAAAGGTGATTAGGCTTCATGATTTACTTTTGTGGTAAGTATTGCCCAGTGGTTGTGACTCTCATCAGCCATGTCTATCATGGCTAAGATTCCACTAGGCTCACAGTTAATTACCAACCACCATAGTGGCCTGCTCACCCACCATTGGGCATCTACTGCGTGATTACTATCCTGTCTAGGGTGGTTCCTAATATTCCATCACAGTGGGATGCAATTAATATGGATGGAAACCCAGGCTCTAGCCACCACGGTGGCTTAAACTTTATAATAGATAAGATCATGGCATTTGGCATTCTGCTACTTTGCTCTCATCCAGGTGGCCTACAAATTGTGGATTCATTAGGGAGACATGGGCATCGATCCCCATGGAGCAATGCTCCAACACGACTAGATCTCAAGTCATCCATAGCTTGTCGGGCTAGGTCAAAGTCTATGTGTGTTTTGCAACAACAAACATTCTTATCTTTGAGTTTCCTGATGTACCAAGGCTTACAATGCTCAAAGCTCCTTTGCTTTATTGAAATGTCCGGATTCTGATCCATAAACTTGAGATACAACTCCATCTGCTGATCCAACATGCAGGAACAATAGAATAGTGAGCCCTCTTTTAAATGGAACAACAGTACAACGAGCTTCCTTTTTGCACTACTAAAACCAGTCAAAACATAGTCTAATTAAAGCATGTAATGAAGAAAAATAAATTTCAACCATCGCGCTGGTTTAGGGTAGTCACAATTTCAACTACCGAGCTACTTTAGGATAGTTACAATTTCAATGACCGGGCTGGTTTAGGACATGTTTAGGACAGTCAACCACTGGGCTGGTTTAGGACACATTTAGGACAGTCACAATTTCAACCACCGGGATGGTTTAGGACACTATCACAATTCAACCACTGGGTTGGTTTAGCTTGACGGTCTCAATTTCACATATAAGATAATAGCAAGTATATTGATTTTCATTTTTGAATTACATAATTAGAAAATAACAATATATTGCTTTTTATTTCTGCATTTCACAATTTCAATCACAATTTCAGTCGATAATTGCTGTTTGTCTTGAACCAACACTGGGTTGGTTTAGGATGATCACATTTAGTCCAAGCCATCCCGGTCTAAAAATAATGGTATATGACCAGAATAGAAGGAAATTAAATTTAATAAATTTAAGTTCTAAGAAACATAATAATTGCAACCACCGAGCTGGTCAACAACTGGTTCAGGACAATCACATAACTGATGATTGAGCTGAAGCAGCCACGGTTACATGATATTCCAACCACCGGGCTGGTTTAGTAAAATAACAAAATATTGCAATTCTATTGCAAAATATATTGTTGTTAGTTTCTGCTTAACCACACCACTCAGATGGACAATAACTAATGTCTGCTTAACCACACTGGTTCAAGACAATCACATAATTGGCAATTGAGCTGAGCTAGCCTATGGTTGCATGATGTTCCAACCACCGGGTTGGAACAGGACAATCACATTTAGTCCAAGCCTGGTTTAAGAAATGAAACAAGTAAACTATCCCAAAGCTCAATCACAAACAACCACTGGGCTAGTTTAGGCACCACTAACCTGCATTGTATCTAGCATGTGTATGTTGTGCTCCTGAAACACCTTGCATCCGGTCTCCAAAATGTCATCTAGCCTTGGCAGAGGATATTCATCCTGCACCGTGACTTTGTTGAGGGGTCGATAATCTATGCAGGATCTATACGACCCATCTTCCTTCTTTACTAGATGTGGTTCACAAGCCCCCATGGACTGTTGGAGTGAATTGGATTATTTTGTTTTGCAGCATGTGTTACATGATCCCAAGGTGTCGAGATAGGTCAGGATGATCCAGTAAGTATTTCACGTGAGATTCTAGCAGTAGTTGTAGTAGGGACTGATCCTGCAAAAGCATTGCGAAACTGTGATAGCATTTGTTTGACTTCAACTTGCTGAAAGATTTCCTCTTGAATCATAGAAGACTCAACATTGGAGTGTGTAAATTTAGAATATAACCATGGCACTTCTACTGAACTTTGTAATTTCAAGCATTTTCTTTTGAAATCAATGACAGCCCCTCGTTCGGTCAGTCAATGACATCCTAACGTGATGCGGAAAATCTGATGAGGCAATACCGTCGTCGGGATAGACAAACTGATCTCGAGAATTATGCCAGCTAAAGATTGAGCTTTAGTTAAATTATCACCAAACGTGATCTGAGTAGAAGGGAGAGAATAGATAGGAAAATTTCCATCCAAAACAAAAGATTTATGAGCAGAGGTTAGAGAGCTTCCCGAATCAATGAGAGCTAGGAGAGGTCTCCGTCTGAATTTTTCTTCTACTACAAATGCAATCGGAGGATTGTCATGAAGTCCTGAAGTCGAAACCTCCTCTATGGCTCCAGGTTGTCTTTTCCCGAAACTAGATTGTTGGAGTCGAATGTCTCAGTGGCACTTTGGGTGTGCTGAAGTAAGCGGCAGTCCTTTTGTACATGACCAAAGTTGTTGCAATTAAAACATCTAGGTCTGCTCTGAGGGTCACGATTCGGCAAAGTTCTTACTGGTACTGAGGTCATTCTTGCTGTTGCTGAGGTCGATTGTTTCGAAACGAAAATCGCTGAGTTTGAGCATTTTGGACATGATCTATGTCCATTGGCGTTGGAGCCGATGGTATCGGGAGCAAAGGCGATAGAAGGGAAACTCTATTCGCATTTTTAGATTTGGAGAATTCAATGCGTTGTGCTATTAATAGAGCTTCATTTAGAGATTTAGGACCTTGGTCCTGTGTTCTTTGCAAGACAATGGAATCGAGGCGAGGCCAAAGGAAAAAGAGTTTTAAATCCTCAATTATGTTCAGATCTAGTCTTAACAACAAATGTGTGAATTCTACCCCGAATTGTGACATAGTTTCCGTTGGTGATTGCTTGAGTTCTTGTAGCTGAGTTAATGTGTCTTTAACGGAATCCGAATGCAGTCATGAGTGCCAAAACCAAATGTAGCCAAGAGTGTTTGACATTATCATCTAATTGGTGGTACCATGCAGCAGCTAGTCGCCGGAAAGAGGGTTTAATCTCCTCCACTTTCTGCGCATTCTCCTAGCGATGATAGTCAGCCAAGTTTGAGAAATGATCTAGCCATAGATAAATGTCATCTTCTGGTGCGCCTGTGAATGGTTTCGGACGAACACGTGAGTCGTGACCAAGCGTTGAAAATCGCCTAGTTGACAAATGCGCTGTCAAGTTTGCTACGTGCATATTGAACTGGACGAGTTCTGAGGGTGTGATCCCCGTCGTAGGCTAATTCTGCTCACTTCCTTTCGCTCCCATTTCGACGTCTCCACCAATCTCGTAACAACCAACTAGAGCGAGAGAATACGAGATGCAAGATCAGAGAAACGACAGAGAGAAACACCAAGATGGGACGCAGCAGAGAACAAGAAAGGAGAGGAAACCAGCGTGCCTTTGGATTCATTAGCTTGCCCTTTTAAGGGCTACATCTCCGATTACAACGGGTAGAACCATGCAGGCCGCAACAAACCAATGCCACGTGGGCGACCAGGATACCATGTGGCCATGCCGATGTGGCGACCCAAAGCCACGTGTGAGGACCTCGTTACGATATAGAACTTGTAGTTTCCGTGTCACTGTCACTGTTGCAAGTAATGTCATAGCTCAGTCAGTTATGATGAAAACCCTCGAGGTATCTGAGAGCTCTCTCAAATGCAATGGCTGGAACTGCGAGCACTCGCTACAAGTACTCGTGTGGATGTTGCAACTCGCCTCTTGAACTTCCATGCATGTACTTACGCCTCGCAGGAGTGAGTGGACATTGTCCTTCAGAAGAACACCTGATCAACATAATGTAAAATACCAATTGAGGCATATTGTTGATCGTGTGCACTGTGCAAGGATAGAGAATTTTAAGAACATAGAGCTTTGTAAAATATAGACTCTGAAATAGAGAAGAGGCTTCGTGAATCGTGAGGATGTCAGTGAGGACACTGAGGAGACAGAAAATCCTGGATTCGTGGGTTCTTCTGCAACGGTTTTGATACCTCCGAGGGTGCAGTACTTCAAGGCCACATCAAGTTCCTCCAGGGCTACGTGCGGAGTTCCCAATCTACAAACTATCTTGGAGGCTGCGTACTTGAGTTCCCTGATCTCATTACAAGTTAACAAGCTATAGAAGTTCTTTTCACGTAGCTGCTCCAGCGGCAACAAGTATCCCATTGTCCCCAGCGCTCTGCATAACACATACAACGCAGATACAAGGCAATCAAAACACAAAACACTCACACAAAAACAGCATAGGCAACGCGAGACACACATGAGCTGCAACTCAACACGCACGGCACACATACGCAACGCGCACGGCAAGCATACAGGCGTAAAGCAGCAATAGTACAGGCAGCAAGTGCAAAGCACATGACACAACGCACTTCACAGCTACATGAGCAAGCAAGACTCGATAGGCAGCCGACATACGACACGCACTTATCAGCGCAGGGCACAAGCTGCACGCGCATAAGCAAAGCACACAAGCACAGCGTTCCAGGCAGGAGGCAAGATGATGTTTTGCTTGCTACTACTACGGACTTCGACACTTCGTTGCTAAAACACGAGGTAAATGTTGACTTGTCCTCTTTTAACCCTGGTCAAGCTAAACCAAGCCTTGAGAAAGATAGTGGACCCAAACCCAACCTTGCAAACTCAACCTCACCATTTTAAGGTTACATCATGCTTCACATCTAGGCGCTTTTCATAGAAAAAGTCATTGTCATTTGAAGTTAGAATTGAGTGAAATCTTCACTAGCCTCTTCACCACAACAAATCCAACCTTTATTGAAGACATCTCAAATATATGTTTTGAGAAGAATTCAAAAGCATTACTAAGGTATGGTTTTACATCCAATAACATGTCAACTCACGCAATATCAACTTGGAATCTTCTACAAAGCTCAACAACAATGATGGAATAGGTTGATAGTAGTCTGCCTAGACCAACAAATGATGCATATAGTAATCCTACCATTGAACAAACTCAACTAGATTGAGACAAAGGAAAAATATGCATATCTCTTGATTAAACAAAATGTACAAGATGTAATCCTTGGACAATTGAACACATTTAAAACATTAAAAGAACTTCATGGAACATGTTTGCAATCGTGTGTGAATCAAATAATAGGTCAAGGATCTTGATACACAAAAATCAAATCAATCAAAGCTTGACATATAAATTAAGGATCAAAGATATCAACACAGAACTTGTAGTAGCAAGTGAAACAATGAAATTTAAAGTCATCCTTAATGAAGGTTATGAGAATCAATACAAGGCATAGCCATTCAAGAAGACAAACAAGTGAACAAGCCTTTGTAGAATCAAACAGAGCTAGAGGAAGAGGTAATCATTATACAAAGGTAGTAATCCACATCAACATCGACAATCAAAACATCAATATAACAAAGTAGAAATCACGGTGATCGACATCGACATCAACAATCAAATCATCAATAACAAGAGAAATCAAAGAAGTAATCAACATCAACATTCAAGAGGTTTTGATAAAACTGAGGCAATTCTTCAAATAGAGAACTTTCAAGGAATAGAAAAATCATATGTTAAAACTTTCAAGTCCAAGAGTAATCATCAATATAACAAAATAGAAACCACGATGATCAACATCAACATCAAAATCAAATCATCAATAATTAGAGAAGTCACTAACATTAACATCAACATTGAAGAGGTTTTGGTAAAAATTGAGGTAATTCTTCAAATAGAGAAAACTTTCAAGGAAAAGAAAATTCATATGTTATGAAAGAGATTGTAAAAAGAAACAATATGATCAATGAGGATAGTAAAACAACAACACAAGAAATCTTAGGAAAAGAGGAAAGTATTATCCATAAAATTCACTATGTGAATCAACCAAATGATTCCTATGATCACAATAGCTAAGGTAACATGTATATTGTAATCAAAAGCATAGAAAACTTAGTGAATAAATAGTCAACTCCAAAGGAAGGTACTTAAGTAGATGCATCTACTTAACTAGAATAATACATGCAATAATGTAGAAGAAGAAAATCAAGACCCATGACTGGTAAATTGACAAGCATCGTCCCACATGATAGGTCATGAATGAGGGTTCCTATTGATTCAAGGAACCAAGAATGTAATCATCATTGCAAATAATACAATTGGATCCTAAGCACCCATGCTCATGGGGTTGACCTCATGAAATTTTAGAATATCATGTGCATTCAAAACGAGGGGTATTTTAATGGAACTTTTGGGAAAATTTTAATAGATTTACAATAACAGGAGGGGTTTTTTAATTCAACTTTAGAAAAAAATCCATTAGTTCATAAGTAAAGAGGGGTATCTTTATCGGGGGAAAAATTTTAGTTGAGGGATTTTTAAAATACCCCTTGAACACACGTGATACCTAGGGTTTCTTAGTAGTGCACCCTTCGAGCACCCATGGATATTTATTTAGTCGTGAAAGGATTAATAGATGATGTGCTCTATGTTTCAAACCTTAGCAAGAATTTCTTGTTAGTATGAGAGATCAAAGAGATGAATTATAAAGTAATACTTAAGGGAGACCAATGTAGTATTAGAGACAAATCAAAATGATTTTAATTTTTTAGGAAAGTAATGAAATAAGGAAAATTATACAAGATAATAGCTTTGTTATCTGCATGTAATGACAATATAGTATCAACCCATGCCAATCTTAGAATTATTACAAAGATATGGAGTGAATTTCAAAGCTTGATATGAATGAATAATTAGAGTATGAAAATTTGTATTTCAAGGCTTAAATTTGTTGGAAAAGTATGTGAATAATGTTGCTATGACAAGCAAGGAACATTTGGATTACGCACATACCAAAGCGTCGAGGGATCATTAAATACTAATTGACTTTTATTGATGAATACAATAGATACTACTAGGGCCAATGTATCACAAAATAATCAAGAGACTTTGACAAATTGAGAGAATTTAAGGTATGGTTTGCAAAAATCATGGAATAAGAAAACGATTCAATTGTAGACAAACCTAAACATAATGCAATTACGGAAAGAAAGAAATTTGAACATACCATTTGTTGAAAGTGTTAGACTCTTCTCATGTAACTATGTGGGTGCCAGATAGCTCTACTTTGTATGCCTCCCCTTTATGATGAGAATGCATTGAGTAGCACAATTTCCTGGTAGATCCTTGTTTAGAAAGTGGATGGACGCCAAGTGTTTTCTAATGGTTAGAGGTATGAGCATTAGTTGGGGTTAACAAGTGGTGGCTTATTTGGCCTAAGGTTGGCCATTGACTGAGCACCAACTGACCTCACAATATTTGGGGTTTGTGGGTGGTGGCTTATTTGGCCTAAGGTTGGCCAACCACTGACTGAGCATGAACTAACGTCACAATATTTGAGACTATAAAACTCATCAAAATACACTTTCTATCACCCTTGTAGTATTCACTCAACATATATCCTCCATCCTCAACTCCTCTCTACTCTCAAGGGCTCACTATATGTAAATCCTCTATATCACGTACGTTCAAGGCCTAACTTAAAAGTCACTAATCACAAACCCTTTTCCTATTTAATCTGTGAACACCCCTTTAAATGGTACCCTTCTGTATGTAAAAATTGTGCAAAATGAAGATTTAAAAACCCCCTTTTGTTGAACCCATGTGATATGCTTACTGTGTGCCTCTAGACTTGAGGTCTACTTGGACTTTTAGTAGCACCTCTTTTGGCCATGTGTCATAGACTTGGAAAATTCACACAATGTGGTAGCATTGGGGTAGGATCGCCTAGATTCAACCACTCCAAAATGTACATTGTGCCCCTCATGAACATTGCCATATTTGCCTAGGATTTTTCTCGCATCATCGGCTTCTTGTTTTGGTTACCATTTCCTTTGGTCCATGCCATCTAGCAATCTATTATGCCATGGAGCCTCTTGTAGAAGTCCATCTCTTGCCGATTAGCACTTCTAATCCATGATACAATAATATTTTGTAGCCCTCTGAATAGCGCTGCAAATAGACCCCCACATAGATCACAACACAGGGCTTCATAGAGATCTAATGCTCCTTGAACAAGGCATAGTTCTTGATTGTAAATTTCCATTTGGCCCTTTTCCATGCCTTCATCATGACCTAAAATATAATCCCAAGAAAAAAGACAAAGACATGCTACAACAACCCATTCTGGCAGATCGGGGACGAGCATTTTCTGAGCAAAATCTTCCGAGCGTCCGAGCGAAGGAAAAAAAAAGCTTCCAACTATTCATAAATATGGCAAAAATCGATCAGAAGAAAACATAGTTTCACTTAGAAATATGCAAAGTATTATAGCTATGCCTATTTTATACAAAAATCTTTAGGTGAATCTGTAGGAATGGTGAGAGCATAATGGGATGGCTTTTGAAGAAACCCACATGTAGAGTAGACTTCTCTATGAAAATTCCCTTATGATCCTTCTTACAACTTTTACTTAATAGGGGGTGACATTGAAAACCCTCTCTCAACCTATCTTCATGAAAGAGTTTCTTCAAAGAAAACTCATTGAAGCAAGCCATCCAGGTAGTTTCGCTAGCGAAACCCCTTTGAAGCAAGTCTCCCAAGGTAGTTTCGCTGGCGAAACTACCTTGGACAGCACTTTTAAAAGTGACATAACTTTCATATCCAATGTCCAAATATAGTCATTCAACCACTCAAATTGATCGGAACACCCCATTTGAGCACATCTATGGAGTTATATTTTGGAAAATCTTTCATATATAGTATTAAATATTACATGTATTTTATGAGAGTGATATATAAGCCCAAGTTAATACTTATTTATAGTAATTTAAACTTCTTTAGAAACATGTCCATAAATATGCTATAAAAACACTAAAAAGATATTGCCATATGATATAAATGTGTTAATAAGTAATTATATATGCATAGTATTATTACATTGAGAGTGATTATGAGGAATGTTTCTTAAAGGAATCAACACTATTTTAAGGTAATAACAAGGGTACAAAGGGATGTCTCTAAATATGAAAATTATGTTGTGTAAAAATGAATGAGTGACTAGTCTGTATATTTTTATGATAAAGGGATCTAGTTCTAGTGAAAATAAAAGTGTAAAAACCATGTTTCCTAAAGAAAAACATTTTTAAAAATCTCTTGAAAAACACGCTCGGATAAACCTCCTCATAGGTTTTTGCTCGTAAAATTGACGCATCCTGGCAGATCCCAATAACATCATCCTTGATAGCCTACAACCCTAGCAATGGCACATCTAGCACATACATACGTGGCATCCATAGTATCCATATCATAAAATTTGTTTACATTCCACATCCGTGCAAAGAGCCCCATATCATGTACATAGACTATGTCATCACAACATGCCATATGCACTTATGCCATAGCATTGCATGGCCAACCTGCATGCCAAATTATCACTGTGACAAGTTATTGTTTATTATTTTTCTATATGCCGTGATTTCTACTGTCAAGACTTAGGTTAGTCTGATGATCAAACACCATAAAGGCCACATTAACATACTTTTTCCAAGTACTAAGACCTTTTGTCAAGGTGGCGAGGAGTTGTACCCATATCAGTTTGGTTCTACAAACTAAAACTCCCAAGTTAGTGTCATCCTCAACATTTGATTTGTGTTCATGATTGGCATGACAGAGTTCCGATTTTCACAGCATAGCTACTTGTTCTTATCTTGGAGTCTAAAACTTTTTGAGCCCAATCAAATGGGAAATTAGGAACTACAATGTGTAATCATCGTCAATATTTGGCATCCTATAGTCTTTCTATTGAATCTTATTTGTTGTCATCACTCCTCATAGAAGGATATTATTTTAAGCTTCAATATTAGGCCACTTTTCAAGCCAAGAATCATACATGTTCTACATTGACAATGGTAGTAATCTACCAGATGAACCTCTCTTTGCCATAGAATACCTTTAGAGAATCATGTATAACTTACATTGACAATTCTAGTCATTTACAAAATGAACCTCTCTTTGCCATAGTAGTGCAAGTGTAGAATATATTTTCAATGATTTAGGGGCCCTGTATAGGAAAAAAATGATTGTCATGTGCATTCTATAGAATGCCATTTCTTAATCATGTTCTTAAGAAAATATATTTATAGAAGGGTATCATTTTTAAAAATTGGGAAAAAAGTTACAAATCTGTATAGAAGAAGGGCCTCTTTTAATTGTAGAATATTCACAAATATTGTACGTGATATATACATGGTTTACATATAGTGACTCCCCCTATTCAATGATATGTTATGCAAAATCATAATCTTTGGCAATTATGCAATTGTTATGCCTAACTCTTAGTGTGTGATCCCCATAGTAAGAACAACGTTTAGAAAAAGACATGTTGATGTAAGTCTTGTACAGTTGAAGCAATCCTCTTTGTAGATAGTATAAATGGTGTTCAATCATCATATGTCTTCCATAACTAGAGTACTTATTCACTGTTCAGTAAAAGCCTTCCACAGTGAAGCATCGAAAAGCATTTCCAAATGAAGAATGGTAAAGCCCTCGTAAAGCCTTCCTCAAGAGAAGCATAATAGAATGGTTCCTTGACATGAGCCTTATGTTTGTGAAACACTGCTTGAACGTTGTGGACATAAGCCTTCTAGCATAGATGCATCCACATTCCAATAATGGGAAAAGTCCAAGAAGAAAATTGGGTAAGCACCTTATAAAGAGCAGCAATTAGATACAAGGTGCACGGTCAAATGATATGCCATCATATATGCATTTTGAAGACGTTCCAATCATGAATCCTGAAGAAATTGAAGAATACAAATCACAAGAAATGCAATGATTCCTAGCCAAAGGATACAAGGTTCTCACAAGGTTGTCCACATCAATGAAATAACTTAACACTTGAAGCTAGAAATAGCTTCTAGATGATTGATTCCATAGAGAATCTAGATCTTCACAATGACACTTCTTGACATGAACATTAGGTTATACACTTTAGATTAGAAGATGCAAGCTCTCAATTTAGATTAGAAGAAGCAAGCTTCCTTCAAAAGCTATTATGCATGTTTTGGAAAAGACAATCACTTTAGAATCAAGTGTTGATCAAGAGGTCCTAGCAACTGCCTACCATCCATAGTGATAGAGACAACCATATCGCAGAGACAAAGGAGTCAAATGATATTCAAATAGCCATTGCTTTGTATCTTTTATGTAGCTTATCCTTCAGCATGAGGAATTCCAGACAAAGAATCTACAAGAATTCAACACTTTTTGGAATAGTTCCAAAATCCCAAAATGCATTCAATACTATTGACCACTTCTACTATAATGCATAAGTCTCTAACATTAATTGTGGCACAACAACAGTCACTCTTTGACATTAGTTGCGGTAGAACATAATTCAAAGATACTGCATCCCTTGACCCTTCACATATTGACTTAGCCACCATATTGTTCATACTTGAGCATACAACTCCAACAAATGCTCCATCCTCAAAACATTTGGATATGCTACATGCATCCCGATGTTGGTCAAAGTACCTTCATGGTAATCCAACGCAAATGTCACAAAACCTTGCTTTAACATATCATCATGATTTAATATTCATCCTCAAGCTTAATTGTTCTAAAAAATCATGACAAGATTTCTTGAGCAATTGGATATAGAATTAAAACATGGCATAGTCCAATCACGTACTTTTATTCAAAGCACAAATGCATTATAGGAAAATCGTCTTCAAAGCCAAGTACTCAACATGGATAATGAATCATGCTTGCATAGATCGGGCCTTCTTGTCTGCTTAAGGACATGGGCACTTGCTACCATGATTAGATCTTTACTGTGACAATAGAGACAATGATATGTTACACTAATATGCCATAGAGCAATATTCAATTCAACATGAATGCAGTACCCTAGAGTATCCTTATTAGATGTAAGACGAGAACCAGTCGTATGGCAAATTGGAAACTAGTAAAAGCTTTATATATCGTGCATACTTTAAATCTTAGAAGATACAGTTTCTTCTCATGTCATCCTCATGACAAATTACTTTAACATGTCAAAATATAGGTCAAAGGCACAAAAGCTTTTTTATGGTTCTACAATGGACACAGGGCACTCCATATCGTATGCACATCCTTGACAATAAGGCTTCAAGTTTATTAAATATGCAAATCAAGGTAGCATGACTCCAAAGTTATTGATAACACTCTTATGCATCCTGGTAGCTTACATATCTTCTACAATGACGATCAACATGAACTATCAAATAGTTTCTTGATTTTCTCAAGCCATGGAAGATCTGAATTAGAAGCTATGATGCTTCCACAAATTTGTCAATATGCCTTTAACAACATTGCCCACTTGATCAGGATGATACATGATCACGATAGTTTGGAGTGATTTTGACTAGCATCCTACAATTCTTTACTGTAAAAAATATATGAATAATCCTATATTTTTCTTGACAAGCAAGTCCACAATAACTCTCATTACATTAGCAAAGTCCATAGTGACTCCTTCGTTCTTTATAGAATCCATAGATATATGTGTTTAGAGCCAAGCATTTGTCCATTTGTCTAACAACAAAGTAGCACAATGTGAAAATGAGATTTGTTCATGGTTTTTGTATGTAGCTCATGGCAACCTGAACATAAAAGGTAAAACCTCTATGATACAATTTGAAAACCTTGATGGTTTATACTATATCTCATGTGTCAAAAAATCCTATCACTAAATTCTAGCTTGATGATCTCATGAGGTACATTGAGCCAATCATGTTCCATGCAACAGCTGTGTCTCTGACCATCATTCAAAGCCACATTCTAATACATAATCAAATCAATAATATCAATAGCCATAGGCTTTTTAGATGTTAAATATGCCTTTTGCATTGACCAACAGAAGCACTCTACCCTTGGATCTAGACTTCAATGATTATGCAATGTTCTACTATCGAGATGTTCAACTTTTGTGCATTCCATAGTTGACTATCTTTACCAACACTATAAGCTATGTTATTTTACTGACACTCATATGTCTAAATGACATTGTGTTCAAAGATGCAAAAACATCTTAGCCTCTCTAAGATTTGGTACACAACGTACCAATCAATCAACTACCATCATCAACAATAATCGCAACCTTTGATCAAGGAGGATCTGCAACTTAGTCATACTACCATTTAACAAGAGCTTCTAGAAGCCAACAACCACATTTCATATGAGCCTTCCATACAAGATTCGAATAGAAACGTTAAGGATAAGGATTTTGCTTCATCTTCCATCAAATCTTATGCTCATCCTTTTTCACAACTTAAGGAGAAATTTTTGACAAGCACATATAAGTTGCTCATCAACAACACTTTTTTGGTAGCACATTGGCTATCTTTCGAAGACACAGCTTCTTGTGTATGCAATTTCAATAGTTTTCATCTTTGGCCAAATTTTGCTCATGTATAAAGAAAAGCCAAAAACAAAAATGATGTAACTTAACCCTATACTTCTGAATTGGAATTTAAGAGGGGGTGTTGAGAATGTAAATTGCTCTAGGTGCACATAGTATACAACAAGTGGTAAAAAGTGAAGGTAAAAAGTGAATATCTCCAAAGGCATAGGCGAAATCCTTAGAGTAAAAGACCATTAGCCTACATTTTGTAATTAGGGTTTGTCAATATAAACTATAACCTCCTTGTTTAATAGGAGTGTCCATACCGTATAGAGATCGTAACACCCTTTCACTCCCACACTTCATGATGCACTCTCACAACATTGACCCTTAGTATTAGCAGTAAGTAGGTAATGTTTCCATGCATTAAGAAGCATGAACAATAGCCAAAAGCTCATTGCCATTCGATACGAAAAGGAGGCAAAAGGTAGAAGGATTCGCTTAGAGGACACACTTAGAGGACATGACAGAGGCAACATGCAAAATTTGAGGTTAGTTTTATGGGAAGGGGGACCGAGAGGGGGGGTGGGGGAGAGGAAGTTTCCCAATTGCACCTAATGAAGCTACATGAGCCAACAATTGCCCAAGCACTAACCATGCATTAGATCGAGGTACTAGAGGTGGAAGGAGTAGGTGAGGAGGATGTATTATTGCTGTTGGAATACAACATGGCTAGAGGAGCCTATGCATAACATGTAATCATGCACTTTTCTACTTCAACATATTGCAAAGCTATAGCAACACATCTAAATCAAAGCAAAGCTAGACATGCAATATCTTTTCATTAATTACATCCAAAGGAGAATGCAATACTTTCCCATTTCATCGATTTTGCTTGCAATCTGCCTCCTACCTCGAAAATCTTAGGCAAAACTTGGATATCATGTCTCGACCAAGGATATTACGAATTGAGGGAGTATAAATCCACTTCGTGGCTACAAAGATTGTCATCAACAAGCCGTTTCTATAAAGCTAGGTGAAACATCATCCAATACATCCCCTCCTACACCACGATGCTACTCCATGGATTACTGCAGGCATGGTTTTAGGTGATCTCGTGGGAAAAGTTTTAAGTGGCACAAAAGAAGGCTGCACACCCTCCTTTCCAAGGCATTGCTGTGACCTTGCCTTACAAGCTCCATGAGGTTTATGGCATCTTGGATGGGTAAAGGGATTCAATGACTTTACGAGGGATGAGGTGGGCTAGTCTCAATCGTTGCCACTTAGAAAGGAAGCTTGGAATACTCAACCTAGGGTAGATCAATTAAAGATCCATAAACTATGGTATAGTTTATGGCATAGAAAGGAAGCTTGGAATACTCAACCCAGGGTAGATAGATGGAAGATCCATAAACTATGGCATAGTTTATGGCATAGAAAGGAAGCTTGGAATACTCAACCCAAGGTAGATAGATGGAAGATCCATAAACTATGGCATAGTAGTGTGTCTTTTTTTTGTGAATGTAACACTTGCACCAACAGAAAAGCAAGGGGGAAGAATTAGCATACTTGTCTAGTTTTGGCTTTCTTCTAGCTAACCCAAGTCTACACGTCAAAACCTCAACAACAGGGACAAACAGGCACGCAATAGAATAGACAGCTCTCATTGCCACGTGCCAATGCGCTAGTTTTAAGCAGCACATCAGTTCTTGAATGAGTTCAAAAAACCTACGGGAAAAAGGAAATCCTTGAGCTCCTTTCTAGGATTACAAATCTTTAGATTTTTTTTGCAGTCTTGCATTTTGTACACTGGACAGTCTTGCAAATCTTAAACAGGTATTAAAGACAAATCAGGAAGGGTTTATTGAACTTAAGCCTGTAAAACGGATTTGAAACATAATCAACAGAAAAGCCGTCTTCTGTTTCATCGGACTTCAAAACCCCTAAAATGGAACATACTGCAGAAGATGATAAACTCCGACAATGGGAGTGGTTATCTGATCATCAGCGAGCGAGTCAAATTATAGACTTGCAAATCTTGAACTACTATCAACGACCAGTCAGGAGAGGTTGATTCAACTTAAAACCTATGAAAGGGATTTGAAACATAATCAGCAAAAAGAGCCGTCTTCCTGCAATATGTTGCGTTGGACTTCAGAATCCCTAGAATGGAACATACATGCAGCCGTGATAGCTATGGAAAACAGTTGCAATGGGAGTAGTCTGAATTTCTAGGCTTGCAAATCTTAAAACCAGTATCAAACACAAATCAGGAGGTGTTGAATAACTTGAAACCTATGGAACATAATCAACAAAAAAAGCCTTCTTCCTGCAGTATGTTTCGTTCGACTTCAAATTCGTAGAATGAAACATACTGCAGCCGATGATAGCTAATGAAATAGTCTTAAGACGCATCTGATTATTAACGAAGGAGCAACTCCGTAACTGATCAAGCACTTACAATTCTGGAGGCCCATCGAAGCAGACCGCTTCAGCAGCGTCCAGCCAATTTCTTACCACCATTGATGAACAAGCACTCCATTGTTCCGAAGCGCCTGAAACAAAGACACACATTCATCATACGTCCTTTTGTACTTTGAGGTCCTCTTCGGATTGGTTCTTTGCCACCTATTGTAATGGCACTCCAAGAACAGTTCATCCACAAGACAAATCGCTCCCGTTTCAAACATTCTCGGCAATAAATCAAATTCAGTGCCTTCTACGTCCATCTTCATCACCACAAAATCGTCCGGCGACACTGTTCTCTTTAGCCATTCTGCGAAATCAAATCCCTGCACTGACTCGAACTTTTTACCAGACGATAAGCTCAAAACGCTGGCTTGATCCTCCATAGCAGAGCGGCTTTGAATCCGCCCCATACCTATGTCGCCTTCTGCAGCCCTATTCTCTGGATTGGCTCCAAACACCAGGCTTTCATTCTTCACCCATGCCGCATACGGCAAGAGGTGAACCTTCTTACGTTTTACATAATCCGGAGCAAAAGATTTATCAGCTTCTATGGCGTATACTGAGAAATCTTGATTCTGCTTCGGATATCTTTTTACAAACCAGCTACCAATACTAGAACCGTAACTCCTTGCCCCAACATCAACGTAGATGAACCGGCGGTGGTCACTGATATCTATGAAGCTTGGCAAATATTTTATCTTCTTCGCGTTTTCTTTTAATACAATCCAAGGCTTCAGTGGCTCTTCCAAAATCAGAGGCTCCGCATCATTGATGATCTTCTGCTTGAGATTTGTCAAGAAGCATTTCTGTGTATTCGAATCCGCTCCAGTTCCGCTCCCTCCTATCTGAGTTTTCCGTTTTCTAAGCCCAACCTCCAAGTCCAGACCAAATGCATCGACTTCTTTCATATGTACAACATCAAAGTTCTTAAATAGTTGCAATAAAGGGTCGGGACTGTACAAGTCATTGGCAGAATACTTGTCGGTGCGCTTCTTCAACGCAAGATGCAGCACGGCAACGCCACCTGGCTTCAGCGTCCGTTCGACCTCTGAAGCAAACATTGCGGGAAACAAAGCATGGTCAAAGGCATTGGAGAACTCAAAATCAAAGCTATTTTTCTCGAACGGCAGCTTGTGCATGTCACCCTTCAGAACAAGCGGTGGGGAAGGGACAAGATCGATGCCGACAGCATCCTTCACTCCGACTTCTTTTAACGCCAGCACCTCCTGGCCGACTCTCGCAGCGATGCATAACGCCTTGTCTCCCGGATTCAAGAGGTTCTGCGTGATGAGATCTTGGAAGACATGCGAGAACACATCCACTTTTCTCCTCCAGTCTTTGGAAGTCCACAGCTTCCTGAGCTTCGGATTGAGCGTCTTCTTCATCTGAAGCTGAAGGTACTGCTCATACGTCTTGAAATTGTAACGAGGCTTGAGAGCATCAGAGACGTAGCTCGAACTGAGAGGAGGGAAGCCAATTCCATCGTGCTCGGGACGAAGCAAGCAATTGTGGGCATGGAGGCAAGCGGATTCGTCACGGAGCACGTAAAGGAAGTGGAAACCGGTGAGGATGAGAGCGAAAGGGAGGAGACGGAGGATGAATCTGCGAGCGACGGGCTTGGTATGATCGGTGGGAGCTCCGAGTGATCGATGGGAGGAGGAATCCATGGAGGAGACGAGAGCGGGTTTGCTCAAGATGAGCTGAGGATGAATCAGGGGGGGGGGAGGAAGGGGGGAAGTTAGCGGGAGCAGAAGCGGGCGGAGGTATGGTTGGCACCCAGGAGGGAGCCATGGCAATGGTGGGAGAGGCGAGGCATGGGGAGGGGGGGGAGGGGGGGAGGGAAGGAATCCATAGCTATGGAGCTTCAAAGGGCACAAACGTAAACAAAAACAGAAGAAAGCTCGGCCGCCATAGCCAGCCAGAAACAGTAAAAGAGTAAGTAAACGAAGACCGAAGAAAACGAAGATGAAGAAGAAGATGGATAATTGAAGACGAAAACCGCCACCGCGGGAGGGTGGTTTTGGCGAGGTTTCTCTTACCTTCCCGGGTTTTGACCCACCTAAAGCAGGCTACCTTCCCCGGTTTCGGCGGCCAAAGTAACCTAACCTACCCCGGTTTCCGCTGGCTCAAAAGCGCGTTGCCCAAAACTACCTTTTTCGCAACGACCAGTGGGCAATTGGGGACAGCTGGACCGGGTGCCAGCTGGCAGAAACCACCCCCCCTCTATTCATTTAAATGTTCACAATCTACGCCTCATCTCACACAGAACTCGCAGCAGTTTGGTTTACAGGCCCCTCCCGCACTACGCCCTCCCTTGCCAACGAAAATGCCAAACATTTTAACACCACACACTTTCCCACCCCTCGCTCTTTTAGTTCCGGTGCCACCATTGCATCGCTCCGTTGAGCTTTGGCATTCCCATTGACATGGCGTCAAGCGGGAACGCCCTCTTAAAAACGCCAATTTTTTTTTTGAGCATGCTATTTTCTCGATTGCCTACAACTCATTGACAGGAAAAGGTGAACATGCAAAGTTCCTATGAGCACATTCCCACATACCTCTGTGGAAGGTGCCGATTTCCGTTCTTGACCTTTTCTGGTTGTTTCCTTAGTTTTTGCCGTGAGGATCAAAGGTCACACTAATATCGCAAACTCTGTAGGAAATAAGCATGAAGTCCCTAATTTTTGGCTAATCACAGATATTGCAAACTCACAATCAAACCTCGAATATCGATACAGTTGTCAAAAATTTTGCAGAGCTCTGGAAAATGCAATGTTCTCACGCAGACGCCAAATTTAGAGGCTAAAATATCGCCAGTGTTGAACAAGGCTGTTGAACAAGGCATCGCAGGAATGTTCTCTATGAGAGCATTCCAACGCAAAGAACTTCTATGTGCAAAGATTGTGGGGAGGCGAAGAATAGCGTATTTCCTGCATATTCGCCTTCCAAATCGGTTGTAGAGCAAGTACATATGTTCATGGCTAAAGAGAGACTGAAGCCAAACTCTCGTGTAACAATCCTGAGTTTCACGACATTAAATGATGGGAGCCTTCCTCACCCCATCACTGCAAAAGACGTTCCCATGAGCTGCTTCCACACTTTCAGCCCTTTCTTCGTTCTATCGTAGAAATGCCCTCTACAATGGAGCCAAAAATTGCAAGTAGCCATTTTCTTTTTCATTGGCAAAAGGTGGACATGTGATGCTCATGCTTACATTCATGGTTTTGGTAATGCTAATGGGAGTTCCTATTTGCAAGGGGGAAACCGTGGAAAAGCCTAAAGAAGGCCGACTGCGACACTTGAAACGATCCATTCCCTTGCGCTCTAAGAGGATCTTCCAATAGATTTCCACAAAAACCAGTGCATTTGCACCTTATAGTACATTCCCACATTGCTCCAAAGATAAAGGAACATTCAGCTACCAAATCGGGCTAGAAAAGGGAACACCATGTCTCTTATTTTTCTCCTATTCCTTTGCATGCTAACGGCACTGTTGCACTTGCTACACGAGAATAATTTGCCCACTAGAACTGTATTGGTTGCCCAAAGACAAATAATTTAAAAAAAAACGGGATTGAAACACACCTCTAAGCAAGAGTGGAATGCCCTGCACATGGTGGCTCCAATAGATGGACATTGTGTCCCTTACCCCATAGGTGTGCTTAGCACTAGGATCCTTCATGAAATACATGTATATCATTTCCACTTTTATTAAGTACATCATACTTCTATGGGGGGCAAATTTGTAGTTGAATCTTCATCACAAGCTACATTTGCTTAAATTTCACAACTTCATTGTGTCGATGTGATATGATGTGAGATCAAGTGTGAGGAAGTTAAGAACCTACCTTAGTACCATGCCCCTAAGTTAGTACAATGCCCCTTGAGGGAGGGAGGAGGGCTCCATCAATAATATAGTAGTAAGGACGTTACAAGATTAGGCATATATGAGGAAGTTAAGATATGGTTGGAACCTACCTTAGTACAATATGGTTGGAACCTACCTTAGTACAATGCCTCTTTGGGAATGGAGGACAGTTCCATCACTAGCAAGGAATCCACAAACTCCACACTGTCCCAAAAAGGCACGTGCATTCTTTTTGCCCAAGTAATGTTGCTCTCACCTTCCTTCTACTTTCCACACCTTTCTCTAAAAGCACGCTCCGCAATCTACACAATCCACCACCTCTATCATTGCTTAATCCTTTCCATGACTATGCACACTCTTCAACCTTTTGCCCAATCTCAAGCAAGAAATCTTTCACTTGCCCTACTTTAATCTTTAACTCATCTTTTCTATAGTTACTCCACCCACTCTTTATTTTTATGAAAGCTTCTCAAAGGTTGTCCATAACTACTCTCTATCACACTAGTAGTTCATTCTTGGCTTTGTGTTGCCATCTTGTGCCAACAACCCACATGGGGAATCTAATAATTGGTCTACATTTTTATCAAATGTCTTGCCACTTTGTGCCTTCACATTTGCTATTCTATCTAGATGACATCTTGTAACAACAAGTGTCTCATTATAAATCTTAAATAGAAAGGTGTGAAGAGAAGTTGCTCTCTACATGCCAACTTGTATGTCCATGCCTAATTGTTATATGTCCCATCGCACTTTAAGCATAGCATTATCAAGTGTCGAAATCCAATTGATTTTCACATCATATTCCATGTGTTATGATGTGTTGTTGTTAATGAGTCATGCTTTTATGATGAAACTTATAGGTAGTGACCGGTGAATGTTGGTCACTCTATAAAAATGTAGAGAATCTATAAGTAAGCATGTATTTTAAATAGCCCTATAGTCAAATTCTACCTGGTTTTTCATTTTGTTTTCCAATTTGTGTAAGTATACTTGTTTGGGTCCTCTTGACATCCAATATAATTCAATCAATCTACATAAAACTTTCCAAATTTTGCTAAGGGATGTTAAAAATGATACCATAGGGTGTATCACAAGTGTACACATCTAACATACACATAGTTATAAAAAATTTTTAGCATATACATATTGAAGTATATTGCCCTTTTTTCTTAGTAACTTTTTAAATGCACCTTATGTAACTACGAGCTATATGCATTGATGTTCCAATTGGTCAGAATTTATGTCTTGTTTACTCTTGCAAAACTTTAATGTAGTGAGAACCGTGCTTGCATGACTCAATCTTAATGCAAGGGTTGTATTTTGTAAATGAATAATCCTTCCCTATTATCATATGCCATGATCAACAAAATATAATGATTCTTTCCTATTAGTGTGTGACATGCTTCAAAAAAGTATCTTCATTTACCTAAATTACAATTTAGGTTTTAATCTCTATGAGCATGTGGCACTCTAGTATAAACCAGCATTAATTATAGAGACACACAAAATTCTCAATTGATGAACTTACTTGCATTTGCCAAGGCCCACCTCCATTTCCGCCCTCTTGGACCACCATGTTTTGTTCTAGCATCACAAAGAAGCTCCTACCCTTAAGTCTTGATGGCCATACACCCATCCACACAAAATTTCACTCCAACAAAAATTAAACCCTCGATGTCCTCTAATCAATGGGCTAGAACCATAAAAAAACCATGCTATATTTAGCAATCACTAACCATGTTCAATGAATACCTTGAAATTATTATAATAATCAACCAGAGAAGAATGAAAGTTAGCTTTCAATATCCTCCAAGAAGAAACCACTATAACTCTACTAGTTTCCTGAAGAAAAAAATATTTTGTTTAAATTTTGGGAGTTAAAGAATAATTGAATGGCCATGGCAACTCTAGTAGAGATCAACATTGCATGTCTTACCCATAGGTGTGTGTAACACTCACCCTAGATTGATCCATTGTTAAATGCATGCACATCATTTTCCATGTTTCTTTTGAATACAACATACTTTGGGTGGTTTTCCTAGGTAGTAGAGATCACCCTAAGACTTTAGATGTACCCTCAAGATACATGCCTATGAGTTGTGCACGTGACTACTACCCTATCTTCCTTTTTTTGGATTCAAATTTCTACCTAAAGCTTGTCATGAATATTCTTTTAGCTTAAATTTCACAACTATGTTGTGTGTGTGTGATCAAGTGTGAGAAATTTAAGAAAATAGCTTAGGATAAATGCCCCTTAAGGAATGGAGGAGGGTCTATAAGTAGTATAGTGGCAAGGATGCCCCAAGATTAGGCTTGTGATGTGTACATGATGCTTCATGGGTAAGGATGTTTGAAGTCTTTCTCGATGTGGATGCAAGACACAAGTGCTCAAACTCCACACTATCCCAAAATGTTGTCCATTCTTTTGGCCCAATGATATTGCTCTTACCCTCCTCCTTTTACACCTTGAGATTGTTGTTCCAATGCATGCTCCTCAACTCACACAATTCACCACTATGCCTACTTTCTCTCTTTGCTTTTAATGCATATGAGTTTAATCATTTCCATAACTATGCACGTTCTACCCTTTTTCCCATCTCAAGCAAGAAATTTTTTGCTTTTGCCTACCTCAATCTTTAACTCATATTTTCTATAAGTACACCTCAATTACACCACCCACTTTTCATTTTTAAAACGATTCTCATAGGTGGTTTATAACTATTCTCTATCATGCTGACAATTCATTGTTTGCTTTGTGTTGTCATCTCGTGCCAACAACCTCTCTTGCTCACATGGGAATGTAATATTTAGTCATTTTTATTTAATTCCTTGCCCCTTTGTGACTTCACATAGAAAGGCA
This sequence comes from Dipteris shenzhenensis, assembly GCF_047967505.1. NCBI lineage: Eukaryota > Viridiplantae > Streptophyta > Polypodiopsida > Gleicheniales > Dipteridaceae > Dipteris > Dipteris shenzhenensis. Next base: position 29,718,221 of record NC_141604.1, read on the forward strand.
ATTCGCTATTATATCCATATGACATCTTGCAACAACGAGTGCCTCGATGCCAAATCATAAATACAAAGGTGTGAAGAATCTCATTCATTGTCACATCATATTCCATATAACTATTAATTGGAACGGGGCAATGCATGATCAGGTGTAGGCAATCAGAAACCATTTTTGGAGCATTTTTGTGACCGTATGGTGCTGCATGGGTGGGTGAGATTTCAAATTTGTGGTAGGCTCGCACTCTCAGTGGGTTTGTTTCCAGCTTATTGCTTGCCTTACTGGCATAAGGATGAGACACAATCTCTTAGAACTTGTTGGCATAATTGTTTTGAACACCGTACAACACTTGACATTCGGCAGTCCAGGCCTTTATTCCATTGGCATACAATCATTTTAAACAGCGACGACGAGAAAAGCTCGACACAAGCATGCAATCATTCTAAATAGTGTGCAGAGCTTAGCATACATCTACAAATAGTCATTTTGAACACCATTCAGATATTGATACTCCACACCTTTATTGGACATGCATACAGTGTGTGACATGTGGCAGTTCATAGAATAGTGGGACCACCGTCTTGGTTCTTGTGCATGGCCACCATGCTTGTTCAACAAGATAGCTACTTTAGCAGGTTTAAGGCTATTTAAAACTAGCGTGGTGGTCACTTTTTAACAGACATTTAGATAGAGAAGTCAATTAACCACTATTTTCCTTGTATTTTTACAACATAGAGTTTTTAGAACATTAGATCTCTTCTATTGCATGCTATGAATGATCGTAGAGACACTAACATCTTTTTAGTGCATGCTATGAATGATTGCAGAGACACTTATATTTTTAGAACTTTAGAGCTCTTCTAGTGCATGCTATGAATAATCGCAGAGACTAATATTTTAGGATTTAAGTCTTTTTAAGGATCACTTGACTATATAGAAAACTACAATGTCAATGAATTCAAGGGAATGCACTGGATTCCATTAGCATCCCGACCATGACTATGGTGGAATGCACTTTTTGGGCACTTTTTAGCACTTTTAGAGAATGCTCATGATTGCACAAAGACACTCTCATATTTTATGTTGAAAACTAGACTATCACATGCATACTAGTGTATATTAGAAATCCCTTAGCACCCCAAATAGTGGCGAGATAGTGGCCCAAACCATCTACTCTCGACTTCAAGGTTTATTGCCCCATACTCTACTATACTACAAAATTTTTCATTTTCTATTGTAACAGTGCGAGCAAATTCACCATTTGGCAAGAGAATATGAGAAAAGAGAAACGTGTTTGTATCATTACGAAATTTATATTACAAAATTTGGTAAGAGAATATTGAGTCTAAGACAAAATTTGGCAAGAGAATATTGAGCTGTCAGGCCCCACAATTGGCTGAGGTACATCATCTTGAGGTGCATCCTGAAGGAGGTCGGGCATAAACAGGGAACCTCTACTTGGAATGGATTGATCCTGCTCCAAATTTGTATGAAGAGGGATGACATTGGTAAAATGAGGCATGTTGTTAACAACAGACATGGGGAATAGGGGAGTAGTGGCAATGAGCGGTGGAGAAATAGACTTTCTATATGGCAAATAGGGGGATGCGTCAATTTTACGAGCAAAAACCTATGAGCAGGTTTATCCGAGCGTGTTTTTCAAGAGATTTTTAAACTATGGCAAAAACCACTTAGAGCATATTTCTAAGTGAAACTATGTTTTCTTCTGATCGATTTTTGCCATATTTATGCATAGTTGGAAGCTTTTTTTTTCCTTCGCTCGGATGCTCGGAAGATTTCGCTCAGAAAATGCTCGTCTCCCAAATAGGGGAGCCAATGAGAAGTGGGAAAAAGTAGATGAGCAATGGAGAAATAGCAATTTGAACAGAGACAAGGGATCAAGGGTCTGCTCAATATGGCCCTTGAGGGGTCTCCTTAAGGAGTAAGGGCCATACATGTCCAAGCGGCATCATTCACCTACCAAATTGAGTGGAATAGACTTCAATTGCTCTTTCATGTATACATCCAAATAATCATGAGTTGAGCCAAATTGACGATGCATGCTTGCCCAACGGCATCTTCAAATAATAATGAGTTGCCTTCAATCAATCTAAATTCTAGTTGCCTTCAATCAATTTAAATTTGAGTCAAATGCCAGCGCCTGGTGGCATCTCTAAATAATCATGCGTCCAATGCATGCCATCCAAACGGTGAGTATTTAAATTTGAGTTTCCCAAATTAAGTATCTCTAGATTTGAGATGGCATCTCCAAATAATCTTGCATCCAATGCATGCCAGCCAACTAGGCCGCCTAATTAAGTGTCCAATGACTAGTAATTAAGTGTTGAGTATCTAAATTTGAGTTGCCCAATTATCTGTCTTTGAGTGTGATTTGGCATCTCCAAATAATGATGCATCCAAAAAATTCTAGCCAGTTGGGCCACCAAATTAAGTGTCAGTGATGAATGGTAGTTGACTACAAGTCTAGTGGTGCATGCAAGCCCAGTGGTTGTCATCATGGATGTAGTTCGAATCATCATCACATTCTTAAATTGACGTAACCCTTGTGCACACTCTAATGTAGCAGCTAGGTGGCTTCATTCCCAATGGTTGGGGTGCATGCGATCCCGATGGTTGTCATCATAATGCATAAAAATTATTACTCAAAATCTAATGCTCTATATAAATAATCATTACATTCTTAAATTGAGCTGTATATTGTCCAATACTCTACATGCAAGCCAACTATGATCGTCCATATATTCTTAGATCAACACCACCCTTGGACACTCCCTTGTAGCTCTCAACCTTACACCCTTGCACACTCCCTTGTACTCAACCATATTAAACTTCACTCCCATGCACTCAACCATATTGAACATTTCTTCCTTCAACTTCTATGCCCTCTAATAATGGATCCATTTGGACATAATGAGTTCCAAAGCTCACCATTCAAACCCTCTCCAATGGATCCCTCTAGATTACCATCCAGCCCCTCCCCAATGGATCCCTTTGGCTCCCCATGCAGCCCATCCCATCTTGAAATTGTTGAAATCATGAGACATAGTCCCATAAAGCTTTCCTCCAATCTTGAAATCATGAGGCACACTCCCATCCAGCTTTAGATGCCTGATGTGTGTTCTCTTGCCAACTTCACCAAGATGATGGAAGAAGTGAATCTGAAGGGGAGATATCTTGTTTGTCATAGTTCAAAAAATTCTATCGATAATAGCGTGATTGAAAAGTTACTCAACATCCCTGGAGGCAGTTTGTAAGGTTTGTTACATGGAGAAGGCATGGAGGAAAAAGAACATTTTGATTTATTTCCTAAAGCTCAGATTAGTAGAGATGGTGGAGTCAAGGTTTCAAGCTTGCCACGATAAATTTTCAGGCTATTTTAAAGGAGAGAAAGATGCAAAATAGAAAAGATTAATACTGCAAGGGCCACAGTTCCAAAGACTACTTTCACAAAAAGACAATGTTCCTCCATTCAAATAGTACAAGTAAAAGATAAAGAGCTTAGAGGACACAATTCCAAAGGCTACTTTGGAAAAAAGACAACGTTCCTCTGCTTAGAATCTTTAGGTACAAGAGAAAGAGGAGGATAGAGAAAATATAGAGGAAGAAGAGTTAGATCAAGAGGTTGAGAAAGATCAAGATGAGCTCATGTCAATAAAGAATCACAATCTGTGTCTTAATGAGACGATCACAGAAGATATATATGGAGACAAAAGCCCTATGATGTGAATGCTCGAGATGTGGAGTCAGCAACTATTTTTACCAATAATAGGAATCTTGATATATCTTATGCAAGGCAGATATTCAAGGCCATCATCATATGCTCTAAGTTCACATATAAGCGAAGTAGTTGACTCTCTATGTTAGGAAAGTCTTTTGGTGATACTTTTATTGTCTTAAATATTTCACTTTCAATTTTTCCAGCAATAATTAAACTTGAAGAAAATACTGTCGCCTTCCTGACTTCAGATCCATGTGAAATTATTTCTTCTTCCTTCCTCTCTGCCGTCTATAAAAAATACAAAATTTGTGAGATTGATAGGTTATTGTTAAATCTAATGCTTGTAAAAGAAAAGTAAAGGGCCATACTAAGATGTGTGTCCATGATTTCTTTATGTAATCTTGTGAGCTAGGAAGATCATTCATGTCATCGTCTGCAATCACCTGTGCATCACCTTCATCTTTATCCTGGGAGCCATCAAGATCTTCCATGTCATCATCTCCAATCCTCTTATGTTCCACCTCTTTCTCGTAGCCAACAGTTAGATCAGCTTGCAAGTGAAAGTGTGCCATGCAAGCCTTTCTTTCAATAATATTAGCGGAATATACTTTTCTGAGAAGATCTTCGAAAAGATATCCCATCCATAATAAGGTGACCTCCTAGTTAGGTGATTGCAAGTATTCTAGCATAGTAATCAAAAGACTTCCACTTTTTGCTGGACATTTGTAGATTTTGGAGTGCACTTGATGATGAGAGGACCTGTGGATTTCTTTCTCCTCTAGCATGAGACACAAACACTTGGAAGTCCCCTTATGTCATGTTGTAGGGAGTGGTTAGCATATGGACTCCGCATGCATAAGTGGAATGATTCAAGGCATTGGATCTTTAATCCACATTCTCTCTTGCTTGCCTTGGTTGCATACACACCATTGTAGATCTTGAAATCATAGGCATAAACTTTCTCCAAAGTGTTATGCATCTCTTCCTTGTTTTCTTTATTGACAAAAATGACAATATTGCTAATTCCAGCTCTATTAATGGTGGTATATAGTATTCTATCGATGAATTGGTAAATATCATTGGAAGAAACCTCATCAATAAAGAATACTTGGGGCATATCCCAACTTGTTTCATCAAGTAAAAAGTCATCATCTGAAATTCCCCTGTACGCTACAAGCTTTCCAGATTCTGAATTCATGTTCACATTGAATTGAAAGCCATGGTTGACATCCCTAGCTATTCTCAGTTTATGCTCCTTCACAAGCTTCTCAACATATGCAATCACCTGTGGTGGGATTTGGGATCTCATGAACAAGGTGACTACTTCGGACCCATCTTCTTGATTCTTCATCTACTTATGTGCCCATGCCTTTTCCTTAGCTGTGGATAAAGCGGCTATATGCTTCACAATATTAGGGTTAATATTGCATTGACCAGTAGGGATATCTTTTTTTGTGAGAAAATATCTAATTGCACTATCCACTGCATCACGTTTCACCTGTATGTTGATGCACTCCTCCATGCAATGATCTTTGTCCTTCTTGCCAAAAAACCATTCTTTCTTGACGAGTTTTTCTATTGCCATTGTTACATAGCTATTCGGCAAATATTTTATGGGCCTCCACATTCTTGCTGTCACGTCTTTTTTTCTCAACCTTTGACTTTTGTGATAGTAACAAAGGACCTTCATAAGTAACCTCACCCTTGTCGTATGCATGGCAAACTGCCACAACTTAAACACCTCATCAGGTCAAAAAATTATTCTTGTGTAGTCTTCATATCTATCTCTCGCGCTACCTTGAAGTTTGTGAGAGATTCTTCCCATTCTTGACTTCCCCTTGGTACAACTGCACTTAAACATGTATAAAAATTGACTAATGTGTTTGCATCCTCTTTTGTGGCAGTTCTTTTCAAATGTGTTGCTGGAGAACCAAGAGTCATCCATAGACACTTCCCTTTCATTAGGATTTCCAATGTCGAGGTTATCTTACGTTTTGTAAAAATATCATGATTCAGTCTTTCAGAGTCAATCCATGGATGCTAAATACATATTGTGGCCATATAAAAATTGAAGGGAAGAACCTTTGAAATTTGCTTTATAGTAAGTCTTCTGGAGTCCCTTGCTTGTCGAGCAAGTTCATTACAAGCATATGCATAATGCAAACCATCAATCAGCTCAAATTTACAATGCAGCAAGAAAATTCTCTTTGCCTCTTTCAAAAATCTCTCGGAATTTGCCTCTTCACCTTGTTCAATGCGGAATTTGTCGAAGGATTTGTGTGAAGATTCCCTGCTTTCTACATGGCTCAATAATAATAAAAATTCAATAGAAGATATCTGCACGTGGTTGCAATCTCTCAATATGGACAACATATGCGTTATTATTTTTTCGTATTCTAAGGAGTAAGTTACACCTCAACCTCATATTTACTTTTGTGAGAGGTAAGATGTAGTCAAATAATAAAGATTCTTAATTGGCCATGCAAGAAACATTGGAGTTTGGTGGCTTTGGACCTACAAGCCAAGAAATGCTATTTTGCCAATTCAATGGCAAGATATCATGGCAATGTGTTAGTGTAAGTATACTCTTAATGCATTGTAACTTTCGTGGTATGTATCTTTTGCGATGCACTTATTCATTCCCTTGTATGTTATGCTGGATAGGTCTACATCAAGGTTAATAAGTGCAATCAAACAAGTCACAAAGTATCATGGTGACTTGTAAGAAGCAATAGACTTACAACAACGATGCAAGGTTGTAGAGCAAAATGATGCATACAGTTGTGGGTGGAGAGTGTGCTACAATTGCAATTGCTCCTCGATAAAATATTTGATGTGAAGGGCTCACAATCCTCAATGTCTACATATTTTGATGTAGAACTATATACATTTGTGGCTCATACCATTCGATACACAATTGCTCAATCTCCAATTAAAGTAAATGAGACACCCAAGTCTGCATCAAAGGCTTTCAAGAAAGTAGAGACTCAATATACTCCCAATCCATCACAACCTTTAAAGGAGTCTACTCCCAAAGCATCACAATCAAGTCCAGCTGCCACAAAAGTAGAGATTCAACATATGCTCGAGCAACATAAACCCAAAGCATCAGAAGGGAGTCCATTCACAGAAGTAGAGATTCAATCTATGGCCAAAGCATCACACCATTTTGGGGAGTCTATGCCCAAAGCATCCGAACAAAGTCCATGAGTGGAAGTAGAGACTCATTCTATGCCGCAAGAATCACAACCTCCCGAGGAGTCTATGCCCAAGGAATCACCATCTACCCCACACTCAAAAGCAGAGATTCAATATATGCCCAGAGAATCAAAACCTCCACTAGATTCTATGCCTAAACCATCACAACCATGTCCATGCTTGGAAGTAGAAAAATTATATGCCCAAAGGAAGAGTCCATATACACCTAAAGCATCAAAGCCTCGAGAGAAAGAGTCTACATCCAAAGCATCACAACAGAGTCCACGACAAGCATCAGAATCCACTTCATTGTGAAGCTTTATGATGGGGTTTAGCATGTACATGAGTTTCTTTTGAAGTATGGAGCTGGTAACTTCTTACAATGTACCATCGCAGCTCCTCCAGTTGCGGCGTTGAGAGAACTACGGCTCTTGTAGCTACGGGTTGTATTGCATTGCAAAGACAGCTTGGGAAATTGTATTGGTCTTTGGTTGCATGCTACGTTAATGAGTTCATAAGGGTTTTCAAGCGGCTCATGAGTTACGTCATGAAGATGAACTGTTTCAGTTTATCTCAAGAGGGCAAAAGGTCAGGTGATTCCAGTAAGAAAACCATTTCTAGTCAAGGATCAATTCTAATGACTAGAAAATTAGGTTTCGATATGATCTCCATGTCTATGTCTAATCCCAGCATGGAACTGAGTCTTTACTCCCCTCCACGTTTGACACAAATCTTGTCGTAGAGGCCTGACAACATGTAGCTAGTAGAATCTCTCTCTCTCTCTCTCTCTCTCTCTCTGCAATTCTATAGATTATTGATAACTAAAAGTTTAACAATTCTATTGATGTTTCTCTCTCTCTCTCTCTCTCTCTCTCTAAGGTGTTTTAAGCCTCAAGAAACAATATTTCAGCAAAGTTTTGAAGCTTCAATGTCCTTCCTTGACACTATTTTTTCTTATTCACGCATCTCTGTGAACTGAAAACATCCCCAATCTATTTGGCAGGGATATTGGCGAGTTGCTCTTGATGTTATCTATTTGCTTTTTAGAGATGTTGATGGTGGTTGTTATGTCTTTGTTAACGCCATCCTATGCCAATGTTTGGTTATCTTTACCTCTTTGTCTTGAGGCTCTCTCGGGTTATTATCCCAACAAACCCAATATTTTGTCATCATGAGCAGAGAGTTTAGAGTCTAATCATTTTATCCATTTATTGCACTCATCTTTTGACATTCCCAAGATTTATGAATCTCCTTGCTTACTCTTTGCTATCCATTTTGTACAACCGGTCTCATTCTCCCCTTCCTCAAGTTGTTGAGGTATACTAAACTTGTTGCTTAAAGGGAGACAAGTTGATTGCTTTTTTAGCTTCGTTGATGCTTCCCTATCTACCCTATTAACATCTTGGCCTGTAGGAACTTCAGTGGCACTCAAACATGGTAGACCAAAAAAGGCAATGGTTTTGAAGGCTTTTTAACAACCCTCAATTCTTGTGAAGAGATGAAGATGCATGGGTTGCCTGAGGCTTGTATTAGACAAAAGGGCTACTAGCCCTTCCTTGGTAGGATAGATTTTAACTTAGTGCCTTGTTATACCTTAAAGAAAACGAGAATTTGGCACTTTCTTGTAGACAAGTGGTTGATGACCTCGCAGCATGACATTGACTTAGATAAATAAGAAGATTTCTAGGAGCTTCTCTAAAATTTCCATTAGTATACAGACGTGAGGGTGAGCCCTTGGGTTAATAAATTGTTTCTTTTTCAAGCCATGAGACCTTGCCCAAGATAGCATAAAGCCTCTCAACTTGGCTATAAAAGGCTAGATGAAGGTTGGGTTATTTAACCCACACCAGAACCTTCATGACTTTAGGGCAATCAGTGTCGAAAGACAAGTACCAGCTCTCTAAGTATAGAGGTTGGTACCTAACAAACCACAATGTATACTCATAATATCTACTGGCTTCTTAAACAAAATGACAAGGTAGCCATTTTGGAGATAAATAGAGAAATGGTGTTAATAGAGGAAAAAAGAAAATCACTCACCATCTATTTCATACTTCAAATTTGCAGTTGTTACAAAACCAATTCTTGTAATAGAATAGAAGAAAACTCAAGAACCAATAAGCCTGCAATTGTTATAATTGATGATAAGGCCTTATGCAACTAACTCTATTCATTGGCTAGAAACTCATGCCTTGATAGGTTTCCTCCATGGTCCTCACCCCAAAAGGGGCTGTGAGCAAGGGGGAACTAAGCAAGGGAGGAGCTAAGAAAGAGGGGCTATGAGCAGAATGGTTGGACGAGTTGATAGGAGAACAAGGGGAGGGAGGGGGGGGGGAGAGGAGGAGAGAGGGAAGATGGGGAGATGGAGGGGAAGAGAGGGATAAGGAAGCTCCATCACATAGGAAGGGATGTGAAAGTTGTTGCTCTAGGACCTCCTATTACTACTACTACCATGACACAATAGAGGGGGAATCCCATCATAGGAAGCAAGATTCAACTTGAGAGGAGGAGACAAAGGAAGGGGCATTTTGGGCAAGGCATGCTAGGTTGTAAGGATAGGGAACCATGTGGCACTCCCCTCTAAGTGCCACATAGCAACTCACAAATAAAGAGATATAGATGGGAAATTATGTTAGTCTTTTGGAATCATAACATGTGATACTTAGATTTTGTGTTATTTTTTATGTTTAGTTCACATTTAGATTGACCTTTGTGTTTATGCATCATACTATTAAATAAAAAATGATCAATGTGGGAATATAAATGCACTTGGTTGTTGTGTAAACTAGCATTGTAAGGTAGTGTGGTGTTGTTAGTATGGTCAGGTGTAAAATACCAACTGGGTGTGAGAGATAATATGATGGATAAGGATAAGGATACCTATGATGTAGGTAGAATGACCTAAGTTGTATGTGGTAGCCTATGCTATTGTAAGAGTGGCTTCACCTATAAAAGACCATGTATAATGTTATTGCATGATTTCCACAAATCATATTCTATTCTCTTAATCATTTTTTCAACAAGTTGCCATCTTCCCTCTTGAGTTCCCGGAGCTCTCCTTTTGTCCAATATGGTATCAGTGCCACTCTCCAGGACTTGATGCCCTGATTGATTGCATTCCTATGAGCTAGCTCTCTTATGACTATTGAGGCTTTGCACCTTAGAATGCTATCATGGTTGTGTTAGTGCTCCCTACCACCCAATTTAGCCAGCAATAGTAAAGTGTTATACTTAATTTAGACCTTTAGGGAGTAAGAACTAGAGTAACCGAGTTAGTCCTTGTTGGAGGTGCCCATCATGAGTCACTCTTTGTTAGATTAAGTTTGGAGGTTTATTTCTCTTCCACTTTTACCTTCCACATGCCAACAATTTAGGATGGTCTCCATCTCCTATGCCTTGAAAGCTCTTGCAATCTCATGTTTGCCTAATTGATGGATATTTGAGATTGCTTTAACTACAAAAAAGAACGGTGTGTTCCCACTCCAATAAGCTCAGTGTATCCTTCCATAGAAATAGGTGGACTTTTGTATAGCAAATAGTTTTTTTAAAAGATGCATCTCCAAATGCTTCATTAGCAGCAACAAAGGGTGGATCGGCACCATAGTATGTCTTATTGAAGACATAGATTACATATTTATGGAATCACACAATCTTGTACATGAATTGCATTTGTGAACATTCTTTTCACAAAATCACACACACAATGACGACAAAACTAGTTGATCTATAAAAAAGGGAAAATCAACTATATATCATTGGTAAAATGACACTTACTACTAGTAAATGGCCAATATGTGGTCAATAATGAGTAAAAATTTACCAAGAAAATTCAAATTATCAGATGTAATAGTTAAAGTATTGACAAGCGAATTTCGCATGAATTCATACAGTTGTATCGGTGGTAGTAATGCCTTTATGGTTGGTAACGTCCCTTTTATTAATGGTATTTATACTATTAACGGTGGCACTATTACCACCACTTCTATATAAACACCCCCCTAATGTAATTTTATTTGATTTTGATTTGAGAGATAATTTTCCTCTCATATCATTAGACCCACACAAGGGTTCAACTTGTAGAGTAGTCCTTGTCCCTTGTGCTCACAAGGCACAAGAACTAGATGGGACCTCTCCTAGTGTTAGGTCCCTAGACTCTCTTGAGAGATGGAGGTGGTTTTTATTAGGGGCTTTTCATGTCCTCTGTCTCTGCGCTGTATCTTATACATCACATGTTGCACTAACATATGGATTTTGTATATGCAGACATCGGATTTTCACTTTCACATAGTTTTTTCTATAAGATGGAAGGTTTCATTCATAGGGTGCTTCAAGAGCAAATATTAGAGTAGATAAATAGCTTGCAAGAGAGGAAGAGAGATGGATACCATAATAGAAAGCACAAGCATGTTACATAATTTCAAGATGAAGATTATATAGGATACAAAGACAATGATAGAGCAAGATGCCCAAAGTTGTGAGCTTGCCAGCATGGTAATTGGGAGTCAAAGGAATTTATTTGGCTTGAATAGCAATGTGCACATACTTTTTAGGGACATGTGTACTAAAAGCTTGTTAGTGCCAATGATCTCAGTGAAGCAAAGATGAAAGATGGGATACAATGAGCACAAAGGTAAAGTCATATGATCAAACAAAAAGAATGCAAAATTGAGAGTTGGCAAAAGAAATCAGTCTTAAGGTATGCAATTGTAGAGGAGCAAGCTGACCAGGATGAAGAAGGAGGCAGGGTGCTTGGAAGTACCATCCAAAGGCTACAATAGCAAGCTAGTCACATAGGAAATGTGACTTTTGCAACATATATCATGGAGAAAGAAAGAGATCTTTTGGGGTGAATAGATTGGATCTAGAAGTTGAGGTACTGTTGTTAGGTCCATTCAATAGTCTGTGTCAACGGCTTGCAATAGAGGTGGTATGTTGGTAGTCAATACAAGGGCACTATTCATACTCATAGACAAGACATGGATAATGCAAGTAGTACCCTTAATTCTTCTGAGAGTTATTCTGAGTACCTAAGAAGAGCCCATTTGGACCACCGCACCATACTTCAATGGTGGCAGCTTGTTGTAATTTTTCCTGGTAGTTGCCATATAATGAAAATTCCTTAATGCCATATGTTGGCACACACTTATGGGAAGGGTAGAGAAGAGAGTGCAAGAAAAAGGAAACCTTGAGGATGCAATCATTGGCTTAGGAGGCATGGTGCAAAGAATTGACTTTTTTTGTGCAAATGTGCACCATCTTATCCATGCTCTCTTGGCTAACTAGCATAATTGGATCAGTCCCAATGGTTTCACATAGACTTGCACCCTCACAACATCTTGCTCAATTTTACTACAAATGGTGCATGTGATTGGGGACTGGTATAAGATATCTTAGAAGAGTGCAGAAGGGCTTTCAGTAAAATAAAGTGATTGTAGGATGAGAATTCAAAAGACACGAGTTTTACCTTTCCCTAAGTGAAAATTTTCAAGCAAAGAGAATCTGAGCGAAACACGCCATGCCCTCAACATTTCTTCTCACATGCATTCTCATTTTGCAAGTAAAAGAATGTTCATATCATCATCTATTTTTCTCACATGTGTCCTAATCCCACCTTTTTTATTACTATAATTTAGAAGAAGATTGCATTGTTTTTCATGGTTGTTGTTTAGCGTGAAGGAAGAAAATGATAGAGACTCTCATAAACTTTTCAAAATTATTGCATGTAGACTCTCAGAAACTTTTCAAAGTTATTGCATGCATCTAAATAAGAGACAAAGAGAGAGGAGGATAGAAGAAAAGAGGTTGCCAGAAAACTGCTTAGATGTTCCTCTAGGAAAGGGATGTGTGTTGGAAGAATAAATGATATCGTCAATTATATGACTGCACATTGTACAATGGTCTACTGTGCTACAAAGATGTATGCTCATGTGGTAGTATTTGAAATCCTCATTCAATAAGGAGAAAAACACAGTGCTGACTAGACAGTTGAAGTGGCATGTGTTGACCAAGCCTACTAACCCAAGGTCAAACTGATCTCACCCTGGTATCATCCCACTGCCATGTGTCAAGTGACTACCATTGGTGGCTAACTAACCAAACCTAGGGCTGCTGACCAACCTTATCCAATATTGATCCAGGGTTAATAACTCGTGTGTTAGGTTAAGTACTCTCTAACCCAAGGTTAACTAACCCAACCCTAGTTGAATCTTATCTTCCCTCCTAAGGTCTGTGAAACTTGGAGATGTGTTGCGAAGAAAAGAAAGCGATGGCAAAGACGACATTCACCTGGGGAGGAAACCGCTGTTGGAGAGGCATAGGAGCTAATGTTGCGTTGACGGTGCGTGGAGCTCGTTGGTGCTGCAGGGTTCTCGTTGTTGAGCTACAGCTGGACTAAGGCCGATAGCCATCATTGCGTTTGGAGCGGAAGGCAAATAACTTAGACTAGTTTGGGAGTCCGTCAGAGTCACGAGGAGAGGCTCTAGGAGCCGAGCTTGCAAGCAGGATCTTGGAGGCACTGTGTGCTAGCATCACTGTGGCATCGGTTGAAGGAGCTGATAAGCAATGGAGCGCTGGAGTTGATAGAGTGCTGGAGACCTTTGTAGATTGAAGAGGCGTCTGGCTCTCCAAACTGCTCCAGACAATGTCTTGTAAAGCCTAGGAGCAGATCGAGTCCTTGGGTGCTGCAGAGAAGCCTTTGTGGCTTGTTGGAGCCGCTCAACTGTCGGAGACGCTGCTCAGTCAGTGCAAACTATATGGAGTTTGTTCGTATTCGTTGAAGGATAAGTGCAACTAGATGGAGTAGTACGGGAGCCCTCTATTGGGAGCACAAAAGAGAGGGCAGCTGAGAGCTCTGCTGGTGGCTGGTTGATGCAGGGCTGTTGATGCTGCTGAAGCCTTAGCTTTGGAGTGTTGAAGCCTTCAGTTGTTGCCTAGCCGTTAATGGTGCTAGCCTTGGAGGCTTGTGTCGAGGCGTTTGGAGCTTGCGATTGAGTGCTGTTGAGCCGCTGGAGATTCGCCTTGTAGATGTGTATAAGTCCCTGGAGATCCACCTTGTAGATGCGTATAAGTCACAGCAGCCGTGAAGACTTCAGTCATAGGTAGAGCTTGCCATGGAGGCAGAAAAGCTCATTGAAGAGGCACGGCCTTCTCAATCAACAAAAATCTCTCTCTCTCAAAGGAATATCACACTGAAAGAACTCTCTCTTTCTTTCTCTCAAAGATGGAAATCACTCTCACAAATCTCTCACAAACAATGAATCTCTCAATGAAACAATGAATCAAATGGAAGGAGATTAACAGAAATCTCTCATGGACGGAAATTCCTCTCAGATGGACTGAAATTTCTCTATCACTCAATGGAAGTGAAAGAACAATCAATCTCTCAATCACTTCTCACACTCTCATAAGCGGATCGCAATGCCTCAGCGGAAGGCAAGGGAGCTCTGATACCATGACAAAATATGAAGAGGGGAGAGGAGAAGAGTGGAGATGAGGAGAGAGGGCACAACTAGAGATCACACCACAAATCACTAACTGTACACTAGATTTAGTTGAAAAAATAGAATATATACAAACCCTTTTAGGGTTAGGGTTAGGGGATCTAACCTTTTCCTTTATAGCACTCTATAAGGTTCGTGCTATGCACATATGATCACGTGATGGTGCTATGCACACATGATCACATGAAGTTGAATGTGAATTCTCAACAACCCACCCACAGGAGAGCCTTGTTCCTGACTCCCCCATCCTCATGAGCTGGACCATAGTGAGTTGGAACATACACGGGCTCCACGATCGTGTTCGTAGTCAGCCACCGCAGTACCTGCTGCTCCGGCAAGAGTTGCAGAGGGCAGTGGTAGGGCGAGTAGTGGACATCCTTATAATTTAGGAGCACATATTTTCAGCAGCAAACATCAGACGACACCATCACCTTCTTCTAGGGAGAGGTCCAAAGGAGTGGTCTCCTGCAGTAGGACGGAGCAGAGGGTGTGCATCTTAGTCTCACAAACCTTGGCTCCAGAGGTCTACAATCAGGGCAAGCTCATTCCAAGACGGGCAATTTGGATGGGAGTTCGGATCGGAGAGTCCAGGATTGAATCCTAAATCTGTATGCCCTAGAGTGTAGGCAGCATCACCCGACCTTTTAAAGGAGGCTGTCAGAGTGTCTTCCGAATGTTGACTCCTAGATTGTTGGAGGGGACTTCAACAACCTGGAGTTTGGGGAAGATAAGCAGGCGGCGCCTCGTTCTCTGAGATGCCAGTACAAAGCATAGTACCTGGGAGTAGTTCATTTTCATGATCAATGGTGGCAGAGACCCATGGAGAAAGCCAGAGTTCAGCAAGACTCCTGGCAGCCTTCTCTTCTCCTTTGGATAGAGGAGACACAATGGATTGCTTGAGAGATTAGATCGCTTCTATGTTGGTGATTGGGCATTACACAAAGGCGACGCTACTGAGATTCTAGCAAGTACCACGATGTCTGCCAGTGGTACTTCACTTGGATTATCCCCGCCGAGGTCTCCCCCAGAAGGGGGTCCACATCCCAGAGGACCTCTTGCAGGACGAGGAGATTCAGCAAGTTATGGCAGAGATCTAGGAGCACTTAGAGATGGCACCGAGTGAGGGTTGGGGCTGTGTGGGTTGTCGATGCAATTCAGAGGAGTAGTGTGGAGCTACAGGCTCATGCCCTTACGCGGAGGAGGATACTTCAAGAGCACAAGCGGGCTTAGATTGGAGAGTGCTCGTCTCGAGCTTCAGGACATGGAGCTGTGACGGGTTGAGTTCTCTTATCATTCCTCTCGGGCCCGATGGGTACAGCAGGGCAATAGGATGACGAAGTAGTTCTTTTAGACCATTGGGCACCAATCGGACCGGCACATAGCTATAGCATCTCCGGGACTCAAAGGGCATCATGCACACTGACCCGCAAGAGTTCTTGACATGACCACCAGTTTTTATAGAAAGCTCTTTCAGACAAAGAGGATGAGGAGCTTTGGGAAGCCCTCAAGGCTACCCCAACCCAGAAATGCCCAGGGGAGGGTGGCTTGACTCCGCGACCTTCTTCTGGAACTTCTGGGAGATTATCTCCACCCCTTTCCGTTTAGTCTGCCAGGAGATCTTCGACACATGCCTTCTCCCTCAGTCCTTGCGCAGGGGGTGGATTTGTTTGATCCCAAAAGGGGGAGATAGGTTAGATATCCGACAGTGGAGGCTGATCACTTTGCTTGATAGTGCATACAAGATCCTCGCCAAGGTCTTGAGTTTGCGATTACAGCCTCATCTTAACGACATCATACATGACACATAGACTGGGTTTGTCCAGGAGCGCAGCATCATGGACAACATCTTCACGTTCTGGGAGGCAGTGGATTGGTCCAGGGAGGAGTCATAGCCACTGACCATCCTTCTCTTGGACTTCGAGAAGGCCTACGACAGGGTGGAGTGGTCTTTCCTCGAGGGCACTATGAGGAGATTGGGTTTCTCAGGCAGATGGGTCAGACGAGTTTCAGTGCTATACGCAGGGAGCTCTAGTCAGATGATTATCGGGGAGGGCACACTGGCGAGGCCTTTCCTCTCTCTCGCTCGGTCTGCTAGGGCTGCCCACTAGCTCCCTTCCTCTTCTTGTTTGTAGCAGAGGCTCTAGGGTACTACTTGAGATCACAGGTGGTGGGTCTCACAGGGTTGAGACTCCTAATTAGACAGGAGGAGGAGCTCCTTGACTCGGAGTTTGCAGATGACACGACCTTGTATGTTGAGGGCACCACACCGAGTTTAGAGATAGTCAGAGGCGCCTTGGCTATCTATTGTGAGGCCTTGGGAGCACGGATCAATTGGACGAAATCCATAGGCTTCTTCACAGGCTTTGAGGAGACACAAGAGATCTGTGAGTAGGGGAGTGACTTTGGTTTCAGATGGATACCGTGGGGCCAGACAGCGAGATACCTCGGATGCCAGGTGGGTATTGACATCACAGCAGAGCAACAGATTGCCCCGGTCCTTGAGAGTGTTCGGCGCAAGCTTCTCTATTGGAGCTCGACCAAACTCTCCCTTGCAGGTCGCACCTTAGTGGCAAACTAGGTCCTTCTTGCCACTGCCTGGTATATTGCCTCCTGTTGGTGCTTTCACAGAGGTTACATTGGGCAGCTTCGACGGTTGGTATGGAGCTTCCTCTAGGCAAGCTCGGAAGGCACGAGGAACTCTAGGGCCCGAGTAGCTTGGCGGATGGTGATCATGTCGCACGCACTGGGAGGCTTATGTATCATTAATCCGGAGATGCAAACCAGGGCCCTTCTGGGCAAGTTGGTGGTTCGTGGCCTCACCCTAGGTGCCGAGCCTTAGAAGGTCCTCCTACAGAGAGGGCTTCTGAGGAACACCCCACGCACTAGGGGATAGTGATAGCCTTCACATAGATGGATGTTCTCAGAGCCCCCCTTATGGGGAAGGGATCCCCCTTGATGAGGAGCCTCCACAGGGTTTGTTGGCAGATTTTCAACCAAAGCCAACCATTTTTCAAATACCTAAAACACATCGCTCTTTTGAGAGTATCCAAATGCCGAATGGTGGCAACATGAGGAAGAGGGTTTGGGTTTAGGGAAGATTATTGAGGATTTGGGTGGTCCATTTACAATCTATTGGGAAACAACAACTAAATACGGGCATATAAAACACATTACAAATCAAATCAAGGCACATTTAAGAACTATAAAAAAATCTAGGGTACAAGAAGCTACAATCACATTTGAAAAAAGCACATGTAGAATACAGACGTAACCTTAACCACATATATTTAATATGATTTGACACCAATATATATCGCACTAAACTCATGAGAAATTGTTGTTTTATCCACCATCTATCCGCTGTCTCATTAAACATGTGAGTGGCCTCACAGATTTTCTTCATATCATTCTTGATTTCACAAATGGCGAAGGCCTCATCCCATTTGTGCAACCAGGTCTCTATGATATCGAAACTACGGTCAAACACCCGACAAAATACTTATCTGGCCTATAATTAGCAATATTAGGCACCTTAGCCCTCCTAGGCTCAACCGTATATGCCAACAATAATACCTTAGCAAGGGTTATATCGTTTGTCTCTTTGTGTGAGTAATGTCTTAATAACAATTGGACAATTGCCATAAGGGTAAATGTTTTTCCAGTTCTTGTGTTTCCTGTCAAGAGAAGATGTATTTTGGTATCTGGTTCCAATCTTTTCTTTAGCATGATATCTTCGAGTATCAGGCGTTGTTCGTTGTTAAGTTTTCTTAAGTTTTGTTAGAATTCATTGTTCAGAGTTAATGTAGTAGTTAATAATGTGATTCTATGTTCTTGAATTTTTGCTTTTTGTTTGGGCATTTCAATTCCAATGTCATATTTGTGGATGTCATGAACTTTGGATGTAGTAGATGATGATGTGGAAGTGCTTGAAGTGGAGTTTGTTTTCGTAGGAAATTGTGGAATAAGTTGATTGTCTTTTGCTTTGTTTTTTTTTATTATGTCCTTGTTTTTGTTGTATTTGTCGTGCCATGTAGGAGTGTTTTCATCGAGGGATGGTTCAGTTTTGTGGTATGGGAGATATAGAGTACATTGTTCTCTATAGTAGTTTTCTGAGTCATTGGTTTCACTATAGTTATTAAATCTAATTATTTTTTGTTTTTTCCTTTGTTTTGTAGAAGTTGGTTTTAGTGTATATTCACTCGCAAAAGTAGCTAAGCAAATGCTATGAAGAGTGCTTGAATGTTTTAAATATTTGTTAATAATGTTGTCAAAGAAAATGTTTGTCTTTTACATGCATTAGTTGTAGTTGTTCTCGACGTTTTAATAGTAGTGTCCTTTCTCTTGAGGATTTGTGTTTATGTACGTGAATTGTTTGGATGACGTTGATAGTGGTAAGGAGAGACATACGTAAGCTGCTTGCTGGGAGCTAATATGTTGAGTATTCAATATTGCATTCCCGACTCGTCGAATGTGATCATTTGCTGCACTGTTTGATTCAATACTATGTGTAAGCACTGCTTTGATAGCTTCATTGGTCTCTTTATCGATTTTTTTCATATATGATGTATAATATGAAGCAGCCCCATGTGGTTTAATATGAATTGTATATCTGTATTTGCTCCCCAAAGTGATAACAATGTTGGATTGAAATTATTAGTGAATATGTCTTTTGGCTCTCTTCTTAGGAATAGTGTTGGTTGTGAAATAGATGATTGTAGAGTTGAGATGTACTCTTCTTCTTGTAATCCTAGTCTTTCCAAAAAGCTATTATATTTTAATGACAATGTTGTTTCTTCCAACAAAAGAGAGTAGATTTTTTTCATGTTGTTCGTTGTTGTGTTGTCTTCTATTTGTACGTCCAATGGTAATATCACATGGGTTTCTCTCATTGGAAATCAAGGAAATCCAAATCTACATTTTTTTGTTTTCTTGAAGCATGTTTTTCTATGTCTATGAGTTTGGATTTCTTTTTGTGAGAAGGGAAACAATGAAATGTTTGTTGAGATGTATTTGTCCACAAAAGCCTCTATTTCATTATTTGTGGATACACCAAAAATTGGAGCATAATCAATCCAAAGAAGTCCATGGTCATGTTGGCTTCCTCTATTTTGGAATTCAGTAACAAAGAAGAAGTCATTGACTTTTCTTAAAATGGTGTTATCTTTTTGTAGAAGCATCTTGAAGGCTTAGAATTTGTGGACATAATTTGAGCTATTGTAAGAGGGTCTGAACTAATCAAGTTCCTCAAATGTATGTTCAAGTTAACATGCTTGGATTCTTCAAGTTCATCGTTTAGCATTTGCAAAGATTCTACCAATGGTGTCCATAACTTCTCCGCGGAGGACAATGTTATGAAGAATGCAAGAGCTCCCAATTGCCGTAACATTGCAAAGAGATTCTTCTTAAGATAGTACTTGTAATCAGAAGATGTCCGAAGATGAGAGAAGTCTCAATATCCTATGTTTGATTGCAGCAACTTTTCAATGTTAGTATCCAAGAGTGCATCTTTCACTTGTAGCATTCTTCCATTTGTTTGTGCCTTTCACATTCGAACCCGAGGAAAAAAGTACTTGTCGAACTAGAATTTTCATTGTTTTGAAGAAGAGATTTTCTATGCACAATGCAAATCGACGATCAATGTTTGTTAACTCCCAAGAAGTGATTGCTTTGTATGAAGTACATTTAAGAATAGTATAATTTCTAGGACTACCAAAGAATAATTTTGGAAATGCAAGTTCTTCACAATGTTTGTCTTTAAAGATACTCAATGCGGAGAAGCCTTCAGAAGGACCAATTGCAATGGTTTGGTTTTCAAAATCAACGACTTGTTGACTTGTGTATATCCCATGAACTAAAGTATCAGTTTGAATATCTTCATTAAGTGTGTCAATATAGTCATCATCTTTGTTTTCATTTTGTACCTCTTCCTCTTGTAAAAGTTTTACATGTTCTTCCCAAAGAGTATTTATTGTGACATTGTATTGCATGGACAAAGTGCTTTGCAATAATTCTTTTAGAGCAAACATTGTAAATGTAGGATGAACAATGCCACTCACGTAGTTGTGTTTAAATGAAATTTTTCGCTTGATTGCAACTGCAATTGTGTCGTTTTCATGGAGGTACCTTGGCAAAACTCGTTGTGCATGGTTTATGTCTACAAATACATTTACGACACTACCATGTAGGCCATATTGGCCCTCATAGGTCAACTCTCTAATTTGGGCAAATGGAATCCTAATTGAGACTAGGCGTGCTTCAACGTTATTAAGTTTTGATGTGTAGGTTGTTTTACAAGACATCTTCATATTTTTGGAACATAGCAATGGTAATTTATTATTGTTGATGTCTTTGTAGCAAATAGAACAAAGATAATGATTTGAAGAGTGAGAATTGTGCATATTGATACCATTTGTTTTTTAGAAAATATTGTGTTTTTCCTTTACTTTGCGCAATTTGCATTTGAACTTCAATGATCCATAACAATTGCATGGGTGGCTTGGAGTATCTAATATTTTACGTGCATACTATTCTTGTGGAGTTATGAGGTTTCGCTTTCTTTTGCGATTACAAGTTTTAGCAATTATACTTGGGTTTGGAATTTTCACTGATGTTGCAATACTAGTATTTGGGGAAATAGTTTTTCTCATATTATATATTTTGTTAAGAGTTGCTTATAGGGAGTATGTACTCTCCAAAACATTGCTACTATGAAGCAACAATGCTATATCTTTTGCACATAGTGTTGGATTTTGTAGAATTAGAGTGTGCAACAAGTTTTCATCTTTTTCCTTCCATACATTGTATGTACGTTTGTATTTGAGATTGCATAGTGGAATAACTCTACTAATGTCCATTGACTCTTCTAAAAGTAAGGTTTTGGTAAGTGCTTGTTTTACTTTTCCTATAATAATTTTCTTTCCCAACTTTACTATTGTCATTGAGAAGACTTAGTAACTCTTCATAAGTTAGAGAAGGGTAGAATTGGAGAAGGCAAGTAAGTGTGTTTTTGTTCATTGGGTTATTACATGTGAAATCTTCATTTATCGTTAGTTGCTTTTGTTGAAGGCATTAGAAGATATTCATGTTGAGGCAATAATAAATGTAAGCAAAGATAATTTTATGAATTTTAAATGAAAGATGATGAAAATAATGTCAAATCATTGAAAGTTTGCATAACACAATAGTGGAGGATATCCATTATGAAAATAAGCATACATCATACATTTGCATGAAATGCAATAATGAAGCCCGAACTATTTACTGTAAAGCTTCCTGTAGGTTTGAGAGTTCTAAGCTTGCTATGAGCCATCATAAGATCTTGATCATAAAGATCAACAAAAGGAACTCCTAGGCCAAGCACAATGTCAACATAGGGTCCACGAATATGGGCAGGAACTTGTTCTCCACCACATTGCACTATCTCTGCTGTCAATTAAGGAATTTGGGCAATGGCTTGAGCACCCTTCCAAGAGAAGCAATATGGTCAAAGAAGGTCACGGCTCACACGAACTCCCCCACAAACCTCGCATATGTACTCCAACAAGTCGGCATTGATGTTGGTGAAGTGAAGAGTATGAAAGACCTAAATCAAAACCATCACAAGATTAGCAATGTTCTTATGAAAATGGTCTTAAGTTTAATTGTTGTTACTTGTGTTCCGTAGCCAAGACGAGCTACTTGGCTAACAAAAGCTTGCTTGAGGTCGTCTTTCGTTGGTCAATCTAGAAACTCGGCCAAGATGGTGAAATCGAACACACAAATTGTTCCCTTTGCCTTTAAGAATGATACATTCTTCAAGACGTACATAACAACTCCTCCTTCATTGAATTCTTGGACTAGTTGAGTAAGAGTGGGTTTTCTTTCCTTCACAAAAGACAACTATACAAACTTTAGGATTATATTGTTTTGCTTGCAAGACATTTCAAATGAAGCAAATAGGGGAAAAAAACTTAATGAAAGAGTTAACTCACAGGAGCTCTGTCTTCATCTCTTGGCCCATCTGCAACTATGATTTGGTCTGCCATACCCTCTTCACTTGTAACTTTGATAATAACTATTGCAAGTGTCCCCATAACATTAGAGATTGAGAGTTTTCCAAAGTTGATATTTTTTGCAGCCCTATGCACATATGTGCGAATGGAATGATCGGGCTCCAAACGAAGGTTACCTTCAAAGGGTTCTCCTCTAATAATACAAGTAGTTGCATCAACAAGTAAAGAGAACTTAGAAGTCCCACCTTCAGTTGGACCCTTTGCCACAACAGTTGCCACCTCTACTCTATAAAATTCACCAATTTGCAAGAAGTTTACAAATTGGTCAATATATGTAGATGGAATGAGCAAGGTTACTGTATGTGAACAATATTTGTCTATTAAGTCTCCTTTCAAGACGGTTGGGTACTTAGGGTTGAGGACTTTATAAGTACCATATTTGCAAAGGATTTTTCCCTCAAATACAAATCTATATGGGGCACAATCAGATAGTTGGGTAATTCCTAAAGAGACCAATGTATTACCACCTCCTATGAAGTTTTCTTTTGAGGGCACAATGGCTTTTGCACAATATGGGAAGTTATGTGGTAATGCATTGTGTGAATTTACTTCATCATTTTCTTCCTTGGATGCATGTTGCTTGCTTGCTGCAAATTCAAGAATAAGGGAAAGTGAGTTTAAAGAATTCAACTTTTGCAAGAAGATTATTCAATTTTCTATTTGTAATTCACTTCTATTGCTAAACATGTCTATGTAACAATTGTAAGCAATTCACATAATGTATAATGAAATGTTTTACAAAGCAAATACAAATGCCTATATTATTTAAATTGGAAATAATTCAAACTTAGAGTCTTCCCAACAATACATAATATGTTCCAACAAAACATAATAAACACATATTTATATCCAATGATTATTCAATCAGAATCAATGTTGAACACTTTAGATGGTCCTTTTTTGGGTGGGTCATTCTTCTTGACAGAACGGCTCATGTGCAAATGCTTCTTTGTACATTGTACACGAGATGTGATAATACACTTAAGATTCACATACTCTGGTTTGTCTCGCATAAGCTTTTTCACTGAATACAAGAAAACAAAAGAACAACTAATCACATGGTGCCCTTTCTTTTGAAATATAGTTACCTTGGGCGTACACCTTTTGTGCCACCTCTTGGAAAGAATTCTTAAGAGAGCATCGTCGTGTCTTCTTAATTGGGGAAATCTTCAAGAGATTTTCTTTAGGGGGTCTACTTGGGGATGCAAGTAGAAATGCATTTGCTTTAGGAGAAGGTGGGGATGATGTTTTCTCCACGTATGAGCATGTGGATATGGCTATTCTTGCTGCAAGAACAGTTGTTTAATTTCAAATAAAAACAAATAGTATTTATAATAAAGTACCAAATGACAGCACAAACTATACACTAAAATATTTGAGGACATGCAATAAAGGCTCCTACTATTGTTGGTAATATCACACGTAAGACAAAGGTAGACCTGCGAACACAAGTGGCAGTGTAGAAGGAAGTGCAGACATAGGAGGATGATATTGATTCTAGCAAAAGACCTATACAAAATTCTGCGAGGAGAAATGGACACAGGAGAGGTACTAGGCGGTTTGCTATGACAGAGGAAATCCTACCTTTGAATTCATAAAAGAGGTCACTTTCGCTGTTCTTTTTAGAGGGGTGCCGCATTGACAATCAGAAAAATGCTACTGGACTACAAGCTGTTAAGGCTGACGGCGTGCGATTAATTGAAACGAGCAGACTTGTTAATGAAATGACCGCTATTGTAACACTTAAGGGGGTGAGAGATAAGCTGTTTCTATCTAAGGTGCATGTCTTTTTGGAGGCAGGGTAGAAGAAGAGATGAGTCGGTTCAGGACAGAGAAGTCAGCCGACACCATCGCGCTGGGTGCTACGAGAGAATAGCCAATGACAAAGTTAAGTGTTTTTTGGAGCTAGCAAAGCAAACTGATTGGGTAAAGTGAAGGCGAAAGGGCACAGCTGAACGTATGTGGAGGGAAGTCGCAGATAGGATATCCAAGTCAGGGAAGAGCACACTCTTCGGCCTATGGTTGGAGCCTCGAAAGCTCAAGTTTGGAGCTACCTATGGTTGCAACACCAAGAATTGGAATGGAGAAGTAAATCGATTAACCTACACATTCAATTGAACCTGAAATAGTACGGTAAGAAGAACGTTCACTAAAATGATTGATGTTGCGTGCTGCATCCAGATCACAACTATGGCAACAAATGATTGCTTTGGTTGTATTGCTAAGCAAACAAATACACATTCTCTGAAAAGATACACAAAACTGAAAGATGTCATATCAACCTGCTTGCTTCCTCCTTGTCCTTCGCTCCATTGTTTTGCTACGGTCTATTGCATCGAAGTTTTACTAGCGTCAGGGGTCACAGGAGAATCCAGAATCTGAGCACATGCCTTTTCAAGACCTACATGAAGAAAACGAGAAGATCAAAGAACAGGGAATGTCATGGGAGAAAGGACTTCGCAGACTAATATCTTTCCAAAGACTACACAAGTAGAAGATGAAAGAACTGAAGGACGTTCAATTGAAAACGAAGAGGAATCCTATCACCTTTCACGAAGTCACCACTGTCAGTGGTGTCCATGTATTCCGTCGACCCTTCCATAGAAGAAACAAAGAATGCAAGTAAAAGGAATGCAGAAGTGCGATAGACGATAGTACGAAGTGCTTGCTTAAATAGGCAAAGATATTCCACCATACAAAGACGCACAAAAGCCAGACTGAACCTTGAACTTATGAACGAAATATTCGCTATTAAATTCAGTATCTACGTGAAGGAGCTGAGACAAAAATTCTGCCATTAGCCTCTGACAAACATCGTCCATCAGCAAATCCAGCTTATTCTCTCCAAGCGATTCTTAAATTATGTACAGACTATTGATTATTACCTTGGAAGGTCTTCACTTACCCATTCGAACAAAAAATGTTCACAAATTTATGTGACGCTTGCCGCATCATGCACCGTCTCTTATTTATTGCATCATTGAACAGACTCACCCAATAGAGCATGTAAACTTCCCTGAAAGATGGGGGATTTTTCAAGCGCTGCTAATTCACAAGAACTAGCAACAGATCAACAGAAGGACAACTCGCATGCACGCAAAAACAGCTTGCTGATTGCGGAAGACATTCTCTTGTTCCAGCTTTTGCCCTCGAGTGATTTGGCACCACATCGTGATTGATTGCCTTCATGACCAACAGCTCTTTCCCTTACGAGTTGGTTGATTTATTTGGAGCCTTCAGTGATTAAGCACCAGCTCCTTACTACGATTGCATGTCAGAAGCCACCAAAATCGATTGTGAATCGCGGTAGTTGCACGCAGGGAACAAATACACACGAAGAGCAGCCAATGACAACAGGCAGCAACGTGGCGAAACAAAATGTGGCATGACAAAGGCCTTAAATAATTCGTTAAGAATTTCCGGAAAATTCAAAATTTCGATTTGTGGCTTTGCCAAAACTCGAGGGCAGGGCGAAAAGGAGCCGGATGAGAACACACTTGTTTTAATAACAAGGAGCTGGTGAAGAAGCTAAGCAAAGTCTTACTAAGTCAATACTTCGCTCAGTATTCCACTCAGTTCTTCTTCTTCTTCCACTCCAAAGTTGAGCTATGGCGTTTGCTGATCCCCGCACCAAGCTTGGTTCCCAAGGCCTCGAGGTCTCTGTCCAGGGCCTCGGTTGTATGGGCATGTCTGGTATCTATGGCCCCCCTAAACCTGAACTCGACATGATCGACCTCATCCGCCATTCCATCCACTCCGGCATCACCTTCCTCGACACCTCCGACATCTATGGCCCCTTTCTCAACGAGATTCTTCTCGGCAAGGTATATTTCTCTTTACCACTCTGCCATTCTTCGATCGCTTGCCTCACGAACGGAAAGAGTTTTTTGGTGTAGAGTTTACATCAGAATCAGATCCCGGGATTTGTTTTGAGTTTTGGAATCGTGACGATTGCACGGCATTGACAGTCTTTCTCAAAATTTCGGTCTGTTGGAACGAATGATCCGTCCGATTTCTACTTAGACGTCGTTGCGTATGTGCAGGCGTTGAAAGGAATACGGCACAAGGTTGAGCTTGCCACAAAATTTGGCATCTGCTACGAAAATGGTCAACGTTCGTACAGGGGAGATCCTCAATATGTGCGCTCCGCCTGTGAGGCAAGCTTGAAAAGGCTCGATGTGGAGTATATTGATCTCTACTACCAGCATCGTGTTGACACGAGAGTTCCTATTGAAGTCACTGTGCGTCTCTTCGTCCTTCGTTAGTTTTTGACATCTGCTAGAATTGAGTTTTAGCAGAGTCTCAGAGGAACACAGCCATCGTCCATGATCTTCCGGAATGGGTTATTTCCTCATTGACGCTTTTGCAGACTGTTATTTTATTCATATGATGCGAATTTCCATCATGATCCAGGTTGGAGAGATGAAAAAATTGGTAGAGGAAGGAAAGGTCAAGTACATAGGTCTCTCTGAGGCGTCTGCATCCACTATTCGTCGAGCTCATGCTGTACACCCTATCACAGCATATCAGCTGGAATATTCATTATGGTCTCGCGATGTAGAAAAAGAGATTATACCTACTTGCAGGTTTTCCTTTACTTATGCTCAAGCAATGATTTGTCACAGTTTGCATACATGCACCCACTTTTTGTCTGCCTCTAGGTTTTGTGGACTTATTTCAAGTGCCATGACAAAGCGTGTTTTCTTGGGCGTTTGTAGGGAGTTGGGGATCGGCATTGTGGCTTACAGCCCTCTGGGACGAGGTTTCTTTTCTGCTGGAGCAAAGGTTTTAGATGGGCTTGCAGACACAGATTTCCGCAAGGTAGGCTTAAAGGATCATGTTTTCAAGCTTATTTCACCTCAACATTTGATGAATTGGCCTCTTGATACACACAGTTTAGAAAGTAATTGACGAAGTAAAAATTCATAGATTGGGTCTGAAAATTGCTGGTTTTGTGTGTAGACGGCCCAACCAAGACTAAAGGGGGAGAACTTGGAGCACAATAGCAAGCTATTTGATGAACTCAACAAGCTGGCTTCGAAGAAGGGGTGCACGCCAGGCCAGCTTGCTCTTGCTTGGGTGCAGCATCAAGAGGGTGTTGTTCCAATTCCAGGGACAACCAAGCTGAAGAACTTTGAGGAGAATTTGGGTGCAGTAAAAGTTAAGCTTTCTAAAGAAGATCTCCAAGAGATTGAGGCACTGTTCCACGATAATGCTGCTGCTGGGGAGCGGTACCCAGATATGGAGACATGGACCTTTAATCATCCAGAGACCCCCCCTCTTTCTTCTTGGCAAAGTTCCTAAAATCAAATTATGCCATTAGTATTAAGTACTTGGATATGCTTTGACTCCGTTAAGAAGTCTTAAAGCTTTACTTTGTATACAAGGTACAAAACTATGAGAATTAGTTCCTTCTGTAAAAGAAATAATTGCCCGAAGCACGCTAACCATGAGAATTCGCTTGGACTCTAGCACCCTTTTCAATATACAAACCTCTCTCAGAGAGCTTCATAAATTCACTCTTTTTCAGTCGGCTCTCAGTGGGCTTAAAACATGTCTTGGTATTCTTGTACTTTCCTTTGCTAAGCACCCTTAACCACTGAGCTACGCACCTCATATATCCCTAAAAACCAATAACATTTTACAAACTTCAACGTGTCAAGGAACAAGTTACTACAAAGCACCAGAAAACAGCATGCAGAAAATCTCATCCGAATAAGTTTTGCGGCTTGATACAACGATCAAGGAATCAATAAACAAAATTGTTGCTACTCCTTTGCCATGATTCTTTGAGAATACGTGTCCAGAATATAACGTTAACATTAAGGACTTACGGTGTTACAATGCTTTGATGCTCGGCCTCTCATCTATGTTGAAGTGTTGATTGTAACATGGGACTATTCAAGCTTCTCAACAAAACGGAAAGCACAAATTTATCCGTCTGCAGACCGATTTTTATGCTGGAATTTTGTCTATAAGATCTTCGCTGAAGCGTTAGCCTTAATGCTGGAATTTTGTCTATAAGATCTTTCGCCGGATCTTGGTTTTCTTCATCGGATAGAGATTTTTGGCCATTTAGGCGTTGGCACGCCCATAAAAGACAAGGCATATTTGGTCTTGTTGGCGTTGTTCTTGCAGATGGTGACTACTTAGGGTCTTTATACACTGCCCAAGTCCCTGCCCGCTGCCACATTCAAAAAGCTTATTGGATCCTTTAAAAAAGGAGGGTGGACAAAGTTGGGCAGCCAAGACCCATGGGCGGGGGTTTACATTGTTGAAAGCATTTATTGCTTAGCGGTTGGTGCAACTTGAACCTCCGGGTAGGTGAGGGCTTGGTCTGTAAAGATCCTTATGGTGCAGGGTTTGCAGCATGGACAGAAAATGGGCCAAGTAGGTCTTTTCGTGTCAGAATGTACTCGGACCCAGAGAGCTTGACCATGGCCCATTCCCCCACGTGGAGAGCAAACCGACGGCGGGTGACTTGGTGTGGTCAAGTCGATGATGTGGCATAATCGCAAGGCACGATGTGTGAGAAAGAGTGATGTGACACCATATGGCACGGTGCAATGGGCTAGCAGACTACATGGCGGGCAGGTCGGCTTTTTGGTGGTGCAGGCGTCCACACTGACTTTGGTCATGTCGAAATTACTGTCGGCATTAAAATCCGGTTAGCCCAAAATTGGGAGGTACACATTCTTGTTCTGAATGTGGCCAGATCGGACAATTTTGATTACATCTCACCCAAACCCAGACCTTTACGTTTGTTGCTTGGGTGAGTTGGTCGAAAAACCGTCGTTTCAATGGCGATAATGTTTCTCTTCATCATCTTGGTTTCCCTATGGAATTGGGGTCTCTTGTTACACAAAGGTTATTTGAAAACTTTTAGCCTCCTCCTGGATTTTTCAGGTGTGTCATTGGAATAGAATTGACAAACAAATAAGAATTCTCTCATAAGCTATTTAGGATTTGATATGTTGTCTCTTTTGGTTAAAACCCTAGAGAAAGAAGATATGGACAATCTGTGCTGGTTCTTTGAGGTGAGATGAGGGTGTGTAATGCCCACCCAAAGGAGATAAGGGGCATCTAAATGACATGGCTATTGTATGTGTGAGTGCTATTCGAACGCCCATCAGCTAAGACCCTCTCGCCCATCCTTGATGACGGGTGAATCTACCAATAGGAAGATGTTTTCGCACTTTGAACTTGCCAATTCTTTGTTTTCGCCCTTTGAACTTGTCAAATTCTAGTATCCAAAGTGATTGATTTTTGTGATTTGTTGGACCACCGTTGTATTGGTGAAGAAAGGGGGTTCACTAGCCAAGCTTCTAGTGAGCTGATTTATGTTTGCCCTTTTTCGATTTGGGAGTTTATTCCTTGAATCAATGATTTTGTTCCTTTGAAAAGAAGTAAATTCATTGAAGTTTAATTAGGACTAGCATGTGCAGGCTCCTAGGTGGCTAAGTGTTGTGGTCCATGCTACTATTGCTCCTACAATGATCGAAACAAATTTGGTGGTGCGAATAAGGCATCCATCTACCTTTGATCTACAAAGGTC
Source organism: Dipteris shenzhenensis (assembly GCF_047967505.1). NCBI lineage: Eukaryota > Viridiplantae > Streptophyta > Polypodiopsida > Gleicheniales > Dipteridaceae > Dipteris > Dipteris shenzhenensis. The sequence continues at coordinate 29,748,254 of NC_141604.1, forward strand.
TAGTAGCATACTTGTCATTGCAATAAGTTTTATTGGAATAAATCTTAGGAAGAGAATGCAAGACGAAGTTGAAATGCAAAAAATTCTAGAAAGATTTTATCGAGTTTACTTTGTAATATGATAAAAATACTAATAGAAAGCTAGAAGAACTGTGGTCAAAGATGTTGGACATAGGAAGAAATATAAAGTGATGCAAAGTGATCTTAATAAACCACATAGAAGTGAGCCCTTCAAGGTACCCTTGGATTGGTTGATAGTGTAAGTTGTCATGCAAAAATATAAAAGAAAGTGTAGGCCCTTCGCAAATATGTACATGGCATACAAGTTTGCATGGATGTTGATATTTTCTTCTAAGAGCTGGTGTTCCATTAAAGATGGGTTTTTTATGGTTCCTACGTAATCATCAAATGAATGCTATGTGTGCTTATTTTCAATGAAAGGTTGATCTTGACGTTACATCTTATTTGGAGGGTGTTGAGATTCTTGATAAGACTTGGTGCTAAATAAAGGTAAAGTAGCTTTTGAGAAAAGAGAGCCTTGGTGATACCATGATTGAGACAAGATGCAAAATGACAAATTGATAGTTGTTTAATTCAATTTTAAAGCCCATAGGTAGAGAATGCCTCATCATTTATCTAAAATGTAAGAGAAAGGTGTTGGGAGATAGTAAGCATAACCCTAGCATGAAGATAATTTGGATTTTTCCAATTAGTGTGGAATTTTTTAATTTGATATTGATGTAGATTTTCGTAATGGTGGTTAACAGAGGGTTCTTTAGGCTTGAAGCATGTTATCTTTGTCAATTGGTGGTGCTAGTGGCTCTGTGTGTGTGTGTGTGTGTGTGTGTGTGTGTGTGTGTGTGTGTGTGTGTGTGTGTGTGTGTGTGAAAACACTTCCAAAAGATGCTAGGAAATGTCACCTATATGATAAGCATCATATAAATCATAAAGCAAAACTATCATCATGTAGATCATATAGTCTTCCCATTGCTTTTGGCTGCCACGCTTGGTGGTGGCAATTGTAAATTGCCTTAATTAATTGAATCATTGATTTCACCACACACAAAAGCATGCGTGCGTGCATGCATGTGTGTGTGTGTGCGTGCGTGTGTGTGTGTGTGTGTGTCTGTGTGTGTGTGTGTGTGTGTGTGTGTGTGTGTATGCATGTGAATAAAAAGACCCCTTAACAACACAACACGTGAAGCTCAAAAATAAAGGTAGATAAGAATTTTCCTTTATATTGAGTTTGTAAAAAAAAAAAACACAAATTCGGTACAAAGTGTCAAATTCATCAGTTATTCCAAGCTCCAAGGTCAGGGTCCACTTACCTACCACCATCCAAATAAACCATATGTTAGAACAACTTTCCAAATTCTAGAGTATAAAAATGTAATTTATGAAAGTGCAAAATGTTCATACAAGAGTATGTATTTCCAAAGCCTTTGACAAAATGCTCAAAGTTGAGTAGGCAAAGCACAAAGTATTTTATTTACTACTTTGTATAATCTTTTTCATACTTAAACAACATATAAATTAAAGCAAAAGTTGATTTAGACAATAAGAGACTTCATTTAAAGGAGGAGTAACTTAATTGAGGATAGTAATAACTTGAATAAGAAAAGGGAAAACTAAAAACTAAAAGGAAACTAGAAAATTAATTAAAGAAATAACTTAAATAGAGGAAACTAAGGGGCCACAATGAAGAGAGAGAGAGAGAGAGAGAGAGAGAATAGGGATAGAGACATAAAGAGAAAGAGCTAGATAAAGAGAGATGATAAAGCAAAAGAAAAGGTGAAAAAGCAAAGTACAACAAAATTCATAATAAAGAACTACATAATTTGTATATACATAACTAGAAGAGAACCTAGATAAGAATGTAAATACTCAAATGAATAAAACATAAAGAGAAATAGAAACACACACACACACACACACACACATAACCAGGCAAGTCCAAAATATAAACTAAGCAATGCCCGACTATCAATTAAATTATACATACATGAAAACCTATAAGAAAAAAGTGAATACTTGAATATGTATATACGAATTAGTAGAGGAGTAACTGCATAAATATGTGTGTGTGACTTTCGTGCACACGCACACGAACACACACACACACACTCTTTTTTTTTTGGGTAAAGCACGCGCACACACACACACACACAGAGAGTTATGGATAGAATTTACCAAGGTAAAAGGAATAAATATGTGTGTGTGCTTGTATGTGTGGCAATGGTAATAAAATATGGTGTGCATAGGGCCTAGGGTTGAGGTGGTAGGGCATGACCACATGCCACCCTTCCACGTAAGAGGACCCATAGGTGTTTGTATATAATCCATGGTAGTAATATTATAAAATGTTGAGGTGGCATGGTTCCTCCATGTGCCACCCCTCCACCTTGGTGGCCCCATGCTTGCATTTAGTGAGACATGGCCCAAGGACCATGGGAAAAGTAATATAAAATAGGTGGAGATGGAAATTATATTGGATTATTCCCTCCATGTAGGATAGACCCATGTTGGGGGGGGTGTAGATAGTCCAAGAATGCAAGTTAAATAATGGGGAAAGTAGGATGAGGTGGCAAGATTCCTTGTGCCAACCCTCCACTTGTTCTCCTAGATGTTTGTGTATGTTAAAATAGAGGAAGAAGCCATGGGAGTTTGATACACTGTAGGATATGGGGGTTGAATTGAGGGGAAAAGGCTTGTCTCACACAAATGGGAGTGCGTACCCACCAAGCTCACATGGAAGGAAGCTCCTCCCACACCATGCATGTGGGGTGTGGCATTTATTAGGAAAGACCCCCTCTTTTGGCTTTAAAAGGAGGGGGCTATTCCTTGATGGGACACACTGATTCTTGTATAGCCACCCCGTCCTTCCTTTCAAATAAAGCATGACTCTCTTCCCTTGATGTCTCCATCTCTACATTCCACCTCCTATCATGTACATGCTCCTCTTCCCCCTCTCCCTTCCCCCTTGCGCCATAGTCTCCCTCTTCATTCCCACCCCTCTTAATCCCTTTTCCCCTCCCATGTTAACGCTTCTCCCCTCACGTTCCCTTTCCCCCATGGCCCTCAAGCATCGCCATGTCTAGCATCTAGCCTCATGCCTTGATTTCTTTTCCAGTTAATAACACACACACACACACACACACACACACACACACACACACACACACATACATACATACATACATACATACATATATATATATATATATATATATGGTTTTTTCTTGGCTTTTTTAAGCATGTTGCTAGATGGGCTTGCTTAGTCTTCCTTTGGGCTTGCATGGTTTTTATATATCTACACACACACACACACACACACACACACACACACACACACACATTTATACATTTACTCCTCTTTACTAATTTGTATATGCATATTCAAGTATTTACTTTTTTCTTATAGGTTTTCATGTATGTATAATTTAAGTGATAGTCGGGCATGGCATAGTTTATACTTTGGACTTGCATGATTGTGTGTGTGTGTGTGTGTGTGTGTGTGTGTGTGTGTGTGTGTGTGTGTGTGTGTGTGTGTGTAAAAACCATGCAAGCCCAAAGGAAGACTAAGCAAGCCCATCCAACAATTACACAATTGAAAAAGCCAACGTGGCAACCTAACATATAGAGACAATCTCCATGCAAAGGTTCTTTGGCTAGAACGAGGAAAGAAGAGGGGACAAAGGCAAAGAAGCTTGAAAGATCCTTCCTTGGTGAGTGGGTTAAACAAAATGCACTGTGAAGTAAAAGGGTTGGCCACTGGGAAATTATAGAGGAAGTAGACATAGTTAGGAGGCAAAGGAGTCAAGTGGAAGTTGCTCTAATTGCTCTGGCCACCCAAGAAGGCCTTGCGAGAAGAGAAAAGTTGGGAGGCATCATAAGAGTCGCAATGAACGGTTTAGTTATTTAGGAAGGTTTATGTGTGAGTATTAAGGGGGTATAACTAAATTGCTAATGATTTTTTAGGAATTAGTGCATATAGGAGTAGAGAAGGATTAATATTGAAATCGTAAAGAAACGTGTGTGTGGGGGGGAGAGAGGGGGTGTGGGGGCAGAAGTAAACAGAGTAAAAATATAAAAGAAGAATTAGAAAAATGAAAAAGGGGGCGGCGGGGGGGGGGGGGGGGGAGTATTGTGGTTATGTGAGGAAATAATAAATATAAAGGCAAATGTAGAGGTACCTATAAATCAAATGATTTGGAAGGGTATCAACAGTGAAAGCATGGGCAACGTAGTGATTTGTCTGGTGAGGAGTGATAATTAAGGACCTGCAGTTGGGTAGTGGGCAAGCAATGAGAATATCTGACTATAGACAGAGGGCAAAGAAGGCACTGCATTCGAGGACCAAGGTACGAGGAGATAGTAAGACAAGCACTGAGGTGTGAAACATAATTAGAGGTTCAATGAAATGTTTATTGTATCATGTTCCTTTTGCATATGCAAGTAATATTTTGTTTGTCTTTTATGCTTTTGCATGCAACTTCAATAGCATGGTGTGTGGAAAGAATTGGTCATATGTGACAAAGATATAGAAAGTGCATGCCTCAATCTCTTTCTTGCAATGTAAATATTATGGACACAAGTTCACCAGTGGTGCTACTCACATCAATCAACATTTCTTAGGAATTGCAAAATGATGTTGAAGCTTGTACATGCACTCAATTTAATGTTACTCCTTTATGCAAATCATATTTAGAAAAGTGAAAAGAGTGGTTAATCTGACTCTTATAAGTCATGCTAGAAATGCTAATGTTAGCATTGAGGTCGATGAGACTATTGAAGGAGAAGAGCCAAAATAGCCATCAAATATAAGAGACACCTCAGCACGTAATGGGAATGTAGATTTACAAACAAATGGATTGCAAGTGAGTTTTGATGCAATAAATGTCAATCAAGTAAGAACGGTAAAAAGGGGAGATCATTCATCAATGGAGGATGGTTTTCTTTGAAAACAAGTGTACGAAGAGCACTTGAGATGGATGGAAGCATTTGTAAAAAATGGCATACCATTCAATGTCATGAGAGATGAGACATTTTGTCATGCCTTGAAGTCATGTGCTAGACTAGGATTTATTATGCCATATTATATCAAAATGAGAACGGATCATCTTGATAGAGTTAAAAAGACTATGGTAGATTGTCTAAAGAAAAACGTATCAGATTTATTCCTACATACGAGTGCACTCTTGCTTTTGATGGATGCACTAGTAAGCTTGCTAAATCGTTGATAAATGTAATGTGTATTACTCCCAAGGGAACAATATTCTTGGAGAGTATAGATAGCATATATTTTTAAAATATATGAAAGAGCAATTTTCAAAATTGGTGATAGTGAGAATGTTACTACAATAGTAACAAATAATGCATCAAAATGTAAGACTATGGGTGAGATGATAACGGCAAAGTATCCCATGGGTGCCTTGTGGTGCTCATACTCTAAACTTCTTCTTAAAAGATATTAGACAATTGCCATTTGTGCAACTAGTGCTACAAGATGCCAATGCTATTATTAGTTTAATAAAGAGCCATCAATACTTGCATGCAGTATTCAGAGAGCACTCAGTGAAGCAACTATGACAATTTTGTCGAACTAGATTTGCCACATCTTTTCTTGTGCTTGCTAGATTGTTAGAACTGTGTCAAGATTTAATTGAGACTGTTGCTAATAGATGATGGATGAACTCACTTGGGAAATACAATATCAAGTAATAGATGTGCACATATTGTACAATCATCTACATTTTGGAGAAATGTAAAAAAAATCAAAGAAGGTGTAAAGCCATTTGTGCTTGTATTGAGGATGTTTGACGTAGATGCCTTTGTTATGGGTAAAGTGTATTGGAAGATGTCTGAAGTAATATGGCAAGTTAAAGAATCCGTGTGCTTTGTAGTTGAGGAAAAGCAACAGGTCTTGCTTTGGCTGATAAGATATGGAAGCAAATGCACACCCCTTTGCATGGAGTTGTGTTTGCAGTACATCCACAATACCAAATACATGCTCAATCACAGAATCTAAAAGTCATAGGTAGCTTTCAAGAGGTTTGTCTTGCTTCCAAGTAAACAAGGCGAATTGGCCTACCAACGAGTGAAGTATATCAACCATGAAGGTTCTTTTGGAGACCCTTGGAATCTTGATGCTATTAAGATGTTGATTGCACCAACTTGGTTCAGTTGCTACTTCATTAGGTGCATGTGAGAGAATTTGAAGAGACACAATCGGTTAAAGCCATCAAGAGCTACGTATTTGGTTTATTGCTTAGAAATCCACGATCGTTGAAAGGGTTTAATGTTGTGGCAAGGGCAGCAAGTGAATCCAATGCAACAAGAATTGCTGAGCAACGATTGACTATAGAAGTTGTTACTAAGGGTGCATTTACCAAAGAAGAGGATGAGCTTGCGCCACTCAATGATAACTATGAAGTTGAAGAGATCGATGATATCATACTGGTGTGAACTCGGATATGAGTGTTGTACACAAATGTCAGGGATGGATAGGGGAATATGTTAAGTGATGGGAGATTGCGCATGCTCATATCCATCTTCTCTCATCATCTTGACTTGTATGCTTTTGTGGATAATTATGTTTGTTTAATTCTAGTGCATGTGTGCTTTGATGTATTCTTATAATGTCAATGCCCATATCGCCTTCTTTTTTCTTAACATCTTGCCTTGGAAAAAAATGGTGTGTTGGAGTTATGCGCATTTATGCACACTGTCTCCATTGCTATATTGTTTTCTTATAATCCCCATTCCCCAAGTTTATGACATTGAAATAAATTGAATTATGCAATTTAAATACAAAATCAACATCATATAAGGAACTTGAAAAAGATTCAATAAATTTCAAGATCATCTTTACAAAACTGCATTTCAAATGCACATGCTCACAATAGAATGTCTCATATAATAGGTTCATGTGTATAATATCTCAAGGGATAAATGTGCTCTGGCAGTACCATGAGTGCTAGGTCCTGCACCGTGGCTATCTAGATTGGTCAAGTCCATAATATCAAAAGTATCAACATCGTCTTGCGTGTCTAAGTCCCCAAAATTGGTTTTGTACTGCTGGAGTTAAGCCTCTAGTGTGTGGACACATGCTTGTGAGTCCTCAATCTCTTTGGCTTGTCTTGCAATGCAAGCTTGCAAGTCCTCGTCTATAATACCCTGTGACAGAGAGGTATGGTGGACATTGCTAGGTCAATAAGGTGATTGTGTTCTTGTGCAATCAGCATGCGAGGCCTCTGAAATGTCGATTATGTGTTCTTAGTCTTGCTCATTTGAGCTCGGTAGGTTGTCCTTTCCTGTGCCTAACTATTGGTGTCTATTGGTCCAATCTAGACGTCAATGCAAGACATCGTGCATGTACACTTGCTGGATGAAGAAAATGGGAAGTTGCTGATTATTTGGCGTGTTCCCTTCAACTTCTATGAATCACTAGAGCAGAATGTGCACCAAAGCCTTGTCTCATAAATCAAATAACTTGGCTGTGAGTACTTATTTTTGGCATTTCCAATTTGAAGAAACAAGGTGTTTCTTAATACGAACTCACTCAGACAAAGCATGGCCGCTTGTGGAAGAGATAGTGGCTCACCTTGCATGTTATGGTCACCCACCATCAAACACACCTAATCCCTCCCTTCCAAGCGTCTCTTGTTGCTTGTTCAAATTTTGCTTGAGCCTCGACATGATTCAGCAGCTCAGCCAAATCGGCCTCTAGAGTGAGAGTGCTCTCAACGGAAGCAAGAACAAAAGAGGGAGAGAGAGAAACAAAGAGCCACACAAGTTTTGGTGGGTGCAGAACACCCTAATCTTCTTTTTTATTCATTTATATATGTGTTTGAGTATTGTACATAACCGGGGTAAAGGCACAGTGACCTTTAACCCCCACAACCTCCCACTTAAAGGACAATGTGCCTTTAAGGGAGAACAACCAGTGAGCATACTATCCAATGCCCATCAATACACGACAATACTCAAACCGCTGACTAGGTAGACTCTTCGTCAACATATCTGCAGGGTTATCATCTGTATGAACCTTGACAAGCTCTATGCGCTTGTCCTCAAGTACCTCCCTAATGAAATGGTACCTGACCTCAATGTGTTTGGTCTTTGCATGAAAGACCGGATTCCGTGCTAGCTGAATAGCACTCATGGAATCACTATGCAATGTCGGTACACCTGTATGAATCCCCAAATCTCCCACTAGCCGATCAAGCCATATAGCCTCCTTCCAACCCTCTGTGGCTGCAACATACTCAGCCTCTGTGGTAGACAAAGCAATGCACTTCTGTGCGCGAGACATCCGCGACACTGCACCACCTGCAAAGGTGAACACATAACCAGAAGTGGATCTCCTACTATCCACATGCCCTACATAGTCTGAATCTATGTACCCAAGTACATGCATGTCTCCTCTACCAAAGCAGATGCACATCTCCTTGGTACCCTTCATGTACCTCATGATGCACTTAACTGCCTCCCAATGCCTCTTTCCTAGATTAGCCATATACCGGCTAACAACTCCCATTGCAAATGCAATGTCTGGTCTAGTACCTATCATAGCATACATAAGACTCCCAACTGCTAATGCATAAGGAACCTTGGACATCATGGCCCTTTCCTCATCTGATTTGGGACTATCTATATGACTCAGTTTCACATATGGAGGCAATGGAGTACTCACTGCCTTCCCCCCCTCCATATTGAAACGCTATAATACTTTTGTAACATACTCTTTTTGTGAAAGCCAAAGGAGTTTCCTACTCCGATCACGCGTGATGCGCATACCAAGAATATGACCTGCAAGTCCCAAATCCTTCATATCAAAGGCCTCATGCAACTTGGCCTTTAATGCATCTAGCTCATAAGTATTCTTGCTAGCCAATAGCATATCATCCACATATAGTGCCAAGATTATCAGGCTATTATCCTTAGCCCTTTTAGTGTAGAGGCAGTGATCAATTTCACTCCTTCTAAAACCTTGGGACCGAATGAAAGCATCAAACTTCTGATACCATTCTCTAGGCGCTTGCTTAAGACCATAGAGACTCTTCTTCAGCTTGCAAACTAAATGCTCTTTGCCCTTTTCTTCAAAGCCTTCCGACTGCACCATGTAAATTTCCTCATGCAAATCCCCATGCAAGAAAGCTGTCTTGACATCCATCTGCATAAGCTCCATATCCTCTGATGCCACTAGTCCAAGCATGCATCTAAGTGTGGTCATCTTCACAATTGAAGAGAATATCTCATCAAAGTCCACACCCTTCTCTTGCTTGAACCCTTTAGCGACCAAACGGGCCTTGTACCTAGGCACATCATCACGTGTGACCTTCATTTTGTAGACCCATTACATGGCAACGCTTTCTTTCCATGTGGCAAAGAAACCAAGTCCCAAGTCTTATTCTTTATAAGTGAACTCATCTTTGATTGCATAGCATACTCCCACTTGCGTTGATCCTCGCGCATCATAGCCTCTCTATAGCAAGAAGGCTCCCCACAATCAGTAAGAATTACATAGTCTACCCCTGGAACAAACCTATCAGGCGGTCTAGACACTCTAGATGACCTTCTCAAGGGCATTTCAGCTTGCTGTCCCACCTGCATATCAGCCACATTTGGCTCATCATTTTCACCAATAGATGATCCATCATCTGCCCTTGATTGTATACCTGTGGGAGTACTTGGTGGTACCATTTCTTGCACATTTGGTGCATGGACAGCTTGTTGTCTATCAACATATGCAAGTGGATTCACATCCTAGAAAGTGATTCTCCGCATTTCCACATCCCTCATAGGTGCCTTATGCATCTTCTTCTCATTGAAGACTACATCATGGCTGCGTATAATCTTCTTTGCTTCTAGATCCCAGAGACGATAGCCCATCTCTCCACTTTTACCATAACCCGAAAAGATGCATTTCCTAGACTTAGGATCTAGCTTCTTTCGAAGCTCTTTTGGCACATGTGCATATGCCTCGCACCCAAATATATGCAAATGAGAGTAAGAGGGCTTCTTGCCACTCCATGCCTCTTCAAGGAATACCACCATCCAAACTCTTACTAGGTGATCTATTGATCACATGCACTGCAGTCTTCATTGCCTCAGCCCAAAAACCACCAGAAAGACTTGCATTGGAAAGCATGCATTGCAACCTTTCTTGAATGGTACGGTTCATCTATCTGCAACTGGATTTTGCTCTGGAGTACGAGGGGATGTGAGCTCCCTCTTAATCCCACGTGTATCACAGAAATGCTGAAAGTCATGAGAGAGATACTCTCCACCATTGTCAGTCCGTAGGCATTTAAGTGTTCTACCTAACTAAGTCTCAACCAAGGCCAACCATTTCTGAAATACCTGGAACACATCACTCTTCCGAGCTATAGCATAAGCCCACACTTTCCTAGTTGCATCATCAATGAATGTCACATAGTCTTCAGCCCCGCCTAATGACCGTGTAGGCATGGGACCACATACGTCTGAATGCACCAAATCAAGCTTTTCAAACTCTTTCTTTCCCCTTCTTTTATGGGCTGATTTAGTCTGCTTCCCATAGAGACAGTGCTCACAAAATTCAAAATCAGAGAAACTCAAATGCGGTACATAACCCAAACGGCATAAGAGTTTCATTCCATTCTGGCTCATGTGACCCAACCTACAATGCCACAAAGAAGTGCTTTGCTGCTCGGTTATTGCAACAACATGATCAAATACCGCTGATACATGTAAGGGATACAAAGTCCCACACTTGGTACCCCTGGCCAAAAGCATACAGCCCTTCTGAATTTTCCAACTATGAAAGCCAAAAGTGGTGTGAAAACCAGCATCATCTAGCTGACCCACTGAAATAAGACTCTTGGTCAACTTAGGCACATGTCTCACATGTTTCAAAATAAATGCAAACCCATTTGCAAAAGAAAACTTTATGTCACCTACTCCCACTATGTCACATGCATAGTCATTTCCAAGATGCACACAACCTATCTTTCCACTGTCATAAGTGGAGAACCATTCCCTATGGGGAGTAACATGGAATGAAGCACCAGAATCCAAAATCCAATCCTGGGAATATGCATCATCTGAAGTGGTAAGCAACTCTGCAGATAAACTAGACATGAAGAGAACATCATTGTCATTATCATGTGTGACTGCATTGATCTCCTCGATCTTCACTTTTCCTTTGTCCTCCCTTGGACTCTCTTCCTTTTGATTTGCACCCCAATTTGCATTCTTTTTCTTATCCTTTTGCTCTCTTTTCAGCTTGTAGCAATCCTTTTTCATATGGCCCTTCTTGCCACAGTGGTAACACTCAATGTTCCGTGCCCTGGATTTGCTACGAGACTTTCCTCTTTCTTGGGACTTCCCCTGAACTGTGATCTTGAACTGTGATCTGCCCCTTTGCACATTTAAGGCTCCATCCTGCTTGTTGCCATCCATAGACTTCCGTCTAATCTCCTCGACCAACAAGCTACCCACAACATCATCAAATTTCAGTACTCCACCAGGTGCAGAGTTACCGACAGCTGTACGGAAGGTATCCCATGAGGATGGCAATGAACATAAGAAAAATATTGCCTTAGTCTCCGCATCAAAATTCATCTTCTGAGCCTGAAGCTGGCTGAAAATAATATTGAATTCATTCAAGTGAGAAGCAATGGAGACCCCTTCCTTCATCTGCAGCTCAAGCAACCTCTTCATGAGGTAAACTTTATTAGAGGCAGTTTCCTTTTCATAAGTGGCACACAGTTTCTTCCACAAATCTTCCGTAGTCTGCTCATTTACTACTGTGAAATAAACTGACTCTACAAGATAAAGTCTAATAGTAGATTTTGCTAATGCATCCAACTCATTCCAATCATCCTCAGACATATTTGCAGGCTTAGCTTCAATCCCTGCCAAGGGTTTAATCTGCTTCTTTTGAATAAGCACATCCCTTATTTGTTCTTTCCACAAAGAAAAGTTTGTCCCATCAAACTTTTTAATGCTAAAAATCTCCTTTTCAGACATGGAAGAGGATGCCATGATGCAAATAAAGCAAAAATCCCAAATGCTAGTGCCTACAAGAGAGAATCACACCAAATACCAGGTGCACCCAAAGTATGCCACAATAGAGTGAAATATCACCAAAACTCTTGTCTCAAAGCATCTGACTCATGTGCATATACTATGCATCCATATGAGCAAATCTGGCCCAAAAGAAAATGCCAACTGCAATGGCAATCCAATATGCCAATAAGTGCCAAATGACTCAAGCATAAACACCGTCCACTTGCATATGCATTAATAATATCTCATCCAAGGGAGCATAGCACTATCAATGCATCACCTGCAATGTGTCAAAGCTGTCCCTCAGCATAAAATAGCATCCCACAAGGCAATTTGGGCCTATTAGCGAATCCAATAAGGACCGCAATGCATCCAAATGGCCTATAAATCATCCACTACAACCCAATGCACACCATGAATGAGCGCACACTGCTCAAACTGCAACCAGAGTGATCTGCATAAGGTATGCTCAAGAAATCATAGTCCCATGGTAATGACCGCTGCTGAAAATAGAACCTGAGATGCCTCAAAACATGGGTGCCATTGCATAATCGGACTCAGCAAGAAAATCTGCAAATATCTCTCTTTTGCCGAAACTCCAAAATCCCAACCGATGAGTGAGAAATGGGAGTCAACACTTATCCACTGCCATGTGGTATAAATCTAAGGTTTCAAAACCTTAGAATGAAAAATGCATAACAGAGAGACGAAATCGAATACACAGAGATCTATAACTCTAAAAATCCTCCACAGAATCACGTAAGAACTAACAGATAGGGGTTTTTGGGCGTCCGAAACGCAATGGGACAAACGGTTTTGGAAACCGTGGTCTCAATCACTGGGTCCAACACACAGACTGGAAAACGTTTTTGGAAACAGAGCTGTTTGTAAACTCCACCGGAGTGCTAATGATGAGCAACATAGAAGTTTTAGACCTCTTGAGTCCACTGGAACTGACAGATCTATAAATGGTTGCTCCAAACTTGAGTTCCAACACCCGGGCAAAAAAACACAAAAACTGACACAGTGAGGCAAAAATCCAATGAAATGATCCCAGATTCAAGAATGAAGGTGTTTCCAAGCTCTTGAAGTGAAGTGGACACCAAAAGCAAGCAATAGTTGCTTCCACAAGTCAATACAGAGTCTCTGTCATCGAACGGAACAAGGAAAAGCTCAAAAAACGACTTTTTCTTTGAAAACACTTAACAAGCTCTCAAAACCACTTTGCAAAACCAAAGTGACTTTTCCAAAGGTTCTTCCAAGGTCTCTACACACTCGGATGCAAGTAAAGTCACCCACAAAGCTTCGCATAAAGCTTCTCCTTCCTCCCACAAAGCTGCTGAGCTTCAAGCATTCACGCACGCTCAGCTAGATCACCCGGGCTCTGATACCAGTTGAGAGTGCTCTCAACGGAAGCAAGAACGGAAGAGGGAGAGAGAGAAACAAAGAGCCACACAAGTTTTGGTGGGTGCAGAACACCCTAATCTTCTTTTTCATTCATTTATATATGTGTTTGAGTATTGTACATAACCAGGGTAAAGGCACAGTGACCTTTAACCCCCACATAGAGAACCTAAACCATCTTGTGGGTTTGGAACATCCTCAGGATTTCTATCTGGAGGCTCCTCGAGAAGTGTGTTCATAGACGATGTTCCTGTGTGGGTACGTTCTCTCCCTCTATGCTCATATCAACCCTAAAATTAACCCTTTAAAAATAATAATTAATGCATCAAGAACGTGCAAAAATGTTTAAAGTTTTGATAATTGCACTAAACCACATTCAATCATAGCAACATGACACTTATCACATTAAATCATATCAACATGACACTTGAGGCATTAAATTGTAGCAACATGACACTTGTTTGAACAAACTTCTAAATGTTAAATTCTAAAAACAATATCTAAGTGCTCATCATGGATTGATGAGTCAATGATATACAAAAAATGATCATGTTATGAGTACTCGTGTCACAAAGTGTACAAGGTTCTATCAGACATTTGGTGGTCTAAGTCCTTTGTTGGGATAAAGAAATGTAGCATAATGTTTGGCACATACAAATCATTATGTAGGATGGTATATGTAATGAACAGTGCATACAAGTGCACTTAGAAGATCAAAAACATGCTGACGAACACGTTGAGCTCTAACAAGAATTTCTATGTCATCTCTATGTGCTACCTGAGAGGGTCTCTTCCCATCATGTTTGTGATAGGTCATCCCATCTATCCAAATTATGTCCATTCTTAAATGGGAATATTATCAATGGATTACTATCAAATACTAGACCTATAGCTCAAATGATGCCCAGATGTATGACATCACCCAAGCATGTCGCTTTTTCCAATGCTTCTGCCTGCAAATCCTCAGGTGTCTTGGAGTGCTTCAACATCATCCAAGGTGTGAAAAGTAGTATGAATAAAAGATAATAATTCGGCCAAGATGTTTTAAATTAAAAAAATATGCATTTGACCCATTTTTTTGAATTAAAAAAAATTTCGGGTGAATTAAAGCAACTTAGGCACAAACCATGGATAATCCATACCGTTATTATGGTGTACATTATCTGGTATCATTTAATTGCCAATAGAAAAGAATATTGAATTGTGAAGCTTATTGTCACTAGGTTGAGGATGCATCCAATGGCATAATTGGAATATAGATGTAGACATGGAATTCCACCTCCCTTAGGGGATCAATATTGGATCCTCCATTAGTGTTTTCTAGAGTCTCTCACATTCCTCTGTCCATGTAATAACTCCTTCACATGAGTGTTTCCTCAATCAACTCATCTAAGTTTGAGTGCTATTAATGATCACCATTCACTATAGCTAAAGTGTCATGCACGCTCTTGTAATATCTTGCCATTATATAGCTAGACCATTGTTTGGTACCATTGCCTCTACTAAATGTGCATGGTGCTTCTTCGTCTTGAATAATTTCTAGCTACCTTTTTTCTTTGATATGAAATCTCTATTAAATTACACGGCGCAGCGGAACAGAAACTAAACAAAGAATAGAGAGTACACAGCAAACTGGAGATGAACAAAATTTTCCTTCAATATTGATGCAGTAAAGATGATGGCTCCGTCCACCCATGCGCTCCCACAATGGAGCTTAGATGGCGATTTAGACAGATACTAGGTGAAGAGCTACTAGCTAGAAGATCTCTGATCTGGTACAATGGACTGGGGAGGTCGCCTCTTTATAGCTATGAGGGTGGTAGTCGGATCAACGTAGTCGGTGGAACCGACCAATCAACCTAGTCAGTGAAGCCAGTCGCAATCAACCTAGTCGATGGTACCGACTAGTCGTCCATGGAATATTCAAGGAATATTCCCTATACCGTCGGTCAGCTGGCCCCTAGGCCCTAGCAAGAATAAGGGGCTCCCACACAATCACCTTTCTACCATTAACGATCTCATTCATAGACCTCATCTGACATGCAAGTAAGGATCCATCCAATGTCCCGGGCTCACACATGGCTTCTCCTCATATGGGGGCCTTACAACTTGAGCACCTTGGACCACTGGTGGTTACCACCAAGAGGGTGGGGCATTGAGCATATCTAACAATCTCTTGCCATCTTACATGCCTTTTCATGGTTATAACACATCACCTTTGGCATGTATTAATGATCATGATTATTGTTATGTTGTCAATATTGTCGGATGAGGTTTGCCTTTGTTACATTTATGTTGATGTCCATAATCTTGATAATAGATCCATGAAAAAATGAACTATGAATCTTTGGAGTTTGTCTTGGACATCAAGGCTTAAGGTCTATGGATCCTATTAGGTTCATTTCTCCTAGTTTCTATGGATTCTACCAGGTCCATTTCTCTTAGTTTCTTTGTGGGTTCTTCCTGAAACAAATGTATATTGAGTGTGTCTAATGTGATTTCCTTTTCCTTAGCAATAGGTTATAACTACTACAACCTTGATGTTCTCATATGATGGCAATAAAATTTGAGGAATCTGCTGCATAAGTTATGGATATTTTTATATTGATCCACTGCTATGATATTTCCTAAGAGAACACACACTTGCATCAAATATTTCATGGCATTTTCACATTCTTCCATTCTCATGTTTACCAATTGTGGATTCAAGTCAACCAGTTCACTAATGACTTCCCCTCCTATATTGGTAGTAGTTTTGCCCAAATATGTTTGGTAAGTGTCATGCTCATTAGTTATTTGCAGACATTGTCTCTTAAATAGTCATGATGATTTTTAGTGGCTTGGAATTTTCCTAACTACCCTTCTCATCTGGTATTAGTGTAGTATGTAAGGCAAGGCTCAACAACTACTATCGACTAAAATTTTTGGCACTACATTTGAAAATATATTAATTGCTACCATCAAATGTTGTATTAAATGGAACTCAGATATTTATTGTTAATGCCATTTCAATGTGCAAAAATCAGTGATGTAGTATAATACATTTGCTCAGAACTCATCTCAATATGCAATATTATGCAAAATTTGCTCATAAATCCTCTCAATGTGCAATGTTATCTCATCGCTCTATTGATGTGCAATCTCTCTTCCTAGAGGTTCACCTAAATCATGCCGAAATTCCTTTAAGGAATTGAACTTGAATGTGAATTTATCTCCTTTTTGCAAGAGAATGTATGTCTTAACATGGTTCAAAGAGATCTTTTTGGCTTGATGAATACCACAAAAGTCTTTTGGGAATACTATTTTTAAAGGGGTTTACTTTATCTTGTGTTACATCAACCATAATTACAAAAGCCATGGCTTGGTTATGGTGAGGTGGGAAACCGAATGACTGGACAACACTTGCATTTTAGCAAGGCCTAGAGAGTTGGGGTCTTACAATCATCATGTTGGCTAACATAGTTTGAAGACAGGGTTAATGAACGTTTGGAAAGGATTGGTTGCAACCAGCACCCATTTTATGACATCTATTGAGTATGAATCTTTGCATTTCTGTCGGGTTACAAACTACACCTATTGCTCTTTTATTTTTGAGCCTATACAACTCAAAACATATGTATATAATCTTGCAGCTTCTTTGCTTTCTTTCTAATGGCATTGTCATTGAAGCTTTGGCTACAATTGCTTCCTAGTGAGCAAGTCTTACATCTCCTTGGCTCCTTTCTTGCAAACTAGATCCTTACAGCCAACTTCCAAACTGAGAAATAGAAGGCAATGGAATGGTGTGACAAGTTTCACAAGACCAACAAAGATTTTCAAACAGGTGCAAGGTGCAAGGTTCTATTTGCCTAGAATGTAGGTTGGGAAGCAAGGAGCTATTTAATATGACCCAAAACATTCACATGGATCCTTTGTCTATGGTTTGAATGCAAAAGAAGCTTAACATGCATACTCTTTGTGAGAGAAGCAACCACAAGACAACCATCACAAATAGCAAAAGCATATTCTTTGAAGAAGACACAAAAGCCACATCATCCAAAGTCTTTTAACATTTAAAAGAGAAAGACACCTCAACAAGCTTATAGTAGGCCTCTCACTCTAAGATCCTCTTTCCATTTAAAAAAGCCTCTTCTTTTCTATGCTCTTCCTTTAGCCTCACCATTTTCAAAGAAAATAACTCTTTTGGGAAGATTCAAGGAGATTTGAATTACTAGATAAAAGCTAAACGTGGGATTGAAAGCAAAGGCTATGAATGAAGCAAAGGGCATGTCAAGTTTGAGTTTGGATTCCAAGACCACAAACAATAACATGGAAGTGGGCATCACATTTTTCTCTCAGTCATAAAGCTTTTTACTTTATAATATTTGGAAAATTCTCATTTTTGCAATGATGAGTCCAGAGAGAGATAAAATGATTACAAAAATTGATTAAAGAGCGAGGAAAAGGAAGGCTATTGTTCAAGAGGAAACACATGAGGAAACTCCGAAGGATCTATGGATAGGACATTGATTATGGTAATTATGAAATTCCGTATTTGGAATTCGCAAAACTAGAAAACCAAATTCAAAACATAGAAACACTATTAGAGTCTATTAATCACTCATTAAAAACTCTAACTAAAGTCATCTCTAAGTTATCTAATTCTTAATCAGTAACTCTTGTAGTAAAATCACCTAGTCCTCAGAGTCAAATTGGGGAGTTGTCTTATAGAAATCTCAAATATTAAGGACCTAAAACCACCAATACTCAATAGGGAAGAAAAATAAAGAAACAAGGATGCCATAGACACATTCTTGCAAAAGTTGGAAGACTTCCACCCAATTAGAAATACCCCTCCTGAAAATCAAGTCATGGAAGCGAGTCTTTCCCTAGGAAATAAAGCATATAAATGGTAGATGAGCCTCAAGGAAACTAATAGGATCCCAAAGTATTGGGATGAGTTTGAGCAAGCTTTCCAAAAATAATTTATGCCAAAAAATGAGGTGGAAAGGGCATGGACAGTGTGGGTTAGTTATAGTATGAGAAACTAGTCTAGTACATAGCGAATTACAGGGAGGCAGTCCTTAAGTTAAAGGGAATTGATGAATTCCAAAAGATAAGGGATTTTGTGAGAGGTTTAAAGGACACATACAAGGTTGAGGTGAGAAGAAATTACCACAAAACCTTTGGAGGAAGCCATCAAGTATTCATATTCCCAGATACATCATGATACTACGGAGAAATCTAGAATTGGAACTTCAAAACAATTGGTTTTGTTCCTAGGTTCAATAGATTTCCCAATCTTAAAAGGAAGGGGCACTTTAAGAATGAGGTTTCTCAGGCATTGCCCAAAAAAATTCAAACACAATGATATCCTCTTCTAAAAAAAGAGGATTATTAGAAGGCCAAGCAAGAAAATCTTTGCTTTAAATGTTTAGGCAAAGATCATGCTACTTGGAACTACCCTAGAAAAAAACAGGCAGAAGCTAAAGCCAAAAAATAAACTTCCACAAAAACAAGTATATGTGGTGCAAGTATTGCCACTTAAAGGCACTGAAAAGTACACTGAGGTAGAGGTCTATCAGGAGGATAGCACCCATATGTATTGCCTATTATTGGCAATGTGATAGCCCACTTTTGGTCCTCATGATTTAATGAGGATGCATGGAAAAATTAAGGGATAAAAAGAAATATTTATGGTCGATGATAGTGCCAAACATAATTTCTTAAACTATTCATTAGTTAAGAAATTGAAGTTGCCTGGGAGTCCAAGCACCCATAATATATGTGGTCTCTTTGACAAAGGGCAATGAGAAAAAGGTCATGGCAAAGAGGTGGACATTCAAGGCTACCAAGATGCCTTGGATTTTCAAATTATGCATCTCGATAGGATAGATGTCGTTCATGGTCGAGAATGGTTGTATAGTCTTGGGCATAGCTTGAACAGTGGAGTTGTATAAATAACTTCATCATTTAAAGATGGTAGGGTCTTCTAGATTCAGGGGGGAAATGATGGCAATATCTATATGAACTTACTTTTATTGGTGATTTCAATTCTTGTACATCTGAAAAGAGTAAATTTTCTCTTGATGTTGTTAAAAAGTATAAATCTTCTTTCAATGATTTAATATATGAATTTAAAGATGTTTTTCCATCATATATGCCCGATGGTTTACCACCCGAGAGAGAAGTAGGTTATAAAATAGATATAATTACTGGAACTACCCTTATTTGTAAACCACCATATAGATGTAGCCAAATGGAAGAACATGAGATCAAAAGACAATTAACTAGGAAGTTCTAAATTCAACCAAATAGCTCACATTGGTCTTCACCAGGTTTTCTTGTAAAAAGACAAGGATGGTACCATGCAATTATGCATAGATTACCATGGTTTAAATAAAATCACAATAAAAAATAAGTATCCTATGTCTTGCATTGATGAGCTTTTTGATCCATTGCAAGGGGCAAAATATTTTACAAAAATTGACATAAGATCAGGATATCACCAAGTATGAATCAGAGAAGAGGATGTCCCTAAGACATCATTTCATACTAGGTATAGGCATTATCAATTTATAGTAATGCCATTTGGTTTAACAAATGCTCAAACAAATTTTATGAAACTTATGAATAGTGTCTTGAGGACATTTTTAGGAAAATTTGCTATACTATTCTTAAATGATATCCTTATCTATAGTAAATGAGAAAAATCATATGGAACATTTAAGAAAAGTGTTCTAGTTGCTCAAAGACAACTCTGTTTTTGCTAAGGAATCAAAATTTGAATTCTTTGCAAAAGAAGCTAAGTACTTGGAATATATCATATCCCAAGAAGGGATTCATATGGATCCTTAAAATGGTAAGGGCTATATTGGAATGGCCACATCCTGCAAACCTAGAAGAATTACAAATATTCTTAGTTCTAAAATTTATTGGAGATTCATTTAAGGTTATGCTAATATTGCTACTCAATGATGGATCAACTTAAGATTGTTGTTCAATGATGGATCAGCTTAAGGGGAAAGGAAGTACCTTCATATGGGATGAACCTCAAAAGAAAAGCTTTGAGAAGTTAAAAGTAACTATGGCATCAACTCCTATCTTAAAGGTAGTGGATCCAATGAACCATTTGTGGTTGACACAAACACCAATGATTTTGTTGTTGGGGTGGTACTTTTACAAAAGGGTTAACTAGTGCTTTTGAAAGCAAAAAGCTAGATCATGCCCAACTAATTACTCAGCATATGAGAAGGAATTGTATGCTATAGTTTATGCTTTGTAGAAATGGAGGCATTGTTTGTATGGTGCCAAAATTGAGATCATTTTTTATCAAACAAACATTAATTGGATTTGCAATCAGCTAGATCTTAAAGGAACAAAAGCAAAGGGGTTGAGATAATGCAAGAGTTTGATATCCAATTGACATATTGGAAGAGGAAATTTAACAATGTCATTGTATAGATGCTAGTGGGAGACAAAAGATCATTGAATCTTTGTTATTCTTGCTCTTCATTAGAGCTTACAAAGGATGAGCAGTTCATTGTGTCCAACTATCAACTTGCATCGAAGTAGTAATAGTCTCTATTTAGCAAATGCCCCCATGCATCCTGGAGACTCAAGGCAAGAGCCTCTATAATTGGCTTCCATCTCAAGACCCCCCATAGCATCAATTGTTGCCTTAAGAACAATGTGAAAAGCAAGAGCTAATTAAGACAAAGAATCGGTATCTTGATTGACTTTCACAATAGAGTAGATAGACATGTACGTCCCTATCATTCACATGTACAAAATCATTGGTCTTTAGTACTTATAATTTGTAATTTTGATTTATCTCAATAATCCCATTAATTTAATGTATTTAGCAGATTCCCTAAGCCAAATGCTAATGGTTAATGAATTGAGTTTTACTCGATTCCAAAATGACCTAGAGTGGTGAAAAGGAAAACATGATTTTGATCCTCACTATTTTAAAATATGGAAAGCAGTTATGAGGAGGGATCCAACAAGTGAGGAGCTTTCATTGAGGAGTCACATGGAAATGGTGGCACTTCACAGGTTGGTGATATAGGAATCAAGTGGAAAAAATATAGAATTGAAGATGGCTACCAGCTCTACAAGGTTAGAGTATGTGTCCTAGATAATAATGACATTGGGCACCAAATTTTTTTTGTGTGTCACGATAGTACGAGTGTTGGATACCCGAGAATTCAGGATGAGCATGTGCTTTTAAAGAGGCAATTCTTTTGGCCTAGAATAGATAAGGGCATCCAAGATTACGTATTAAATTTCCAAAAATGTTAGGTGAAGGTAGGAGGCTCCTACATCCCTTGGAGATTCCATCTGGCAAATGGGAAAGTATCTCCATAGAACTTATTGTTGGATTACCTAGGATATAGAGGGGGCACGACTCTCTGTGGGTACTTGTGGATCGGTTGACCAAGATGGCTAACTTTATTCCAACTAGTCAAGAGGTTAAAACTCCAAAATTGCAAGGCTATTTATGAAGCATATCTATAGGTTGTATGGGCTACCATCTAGTATTATTAGTGATCAGGATAGCAAATTTAATAACCATGTTTGGAGGGTTGTGTCCATGAGGTTGGAAACTACTTTGAATATGAGTACCATGGATTATCCATAGAGAGTGATGATTAAACTGGAAGGGTCAATCAGGTCATTGAGCATATGCTTGGAGCATTTGTAAGTAAACAACAAACAACAAACTAATTGGCAATAGTATTTGCCCATATTAGAATTTGCATATAATATTACCAAGCATTCACCTATATGTTTTAGTCCAATCATGAGGATGTATGGATTTCAACCTAGAACCCCAATTGTGGTGGAACTAAAAAAAGAGAAGATTCAATTGTCCAAAGGCTTTCTTGAGGACATGAATCAAATGCTTAAATTAGCTAAAGATAGCATTAGAAAGGCTCACTATAGAGCAAGAAGTTATGGAAACCCACATCGTAGAAGGTTGGAGTTTGAAGTAAATGAGAAAGGCTATCTTAGGGTGCCTGAATCTTCAAAATCCTCAAAGATAGGTAAATGCCCAAAGTGGTCTCCTAGCTAAAGTGGGCCATTCATAATACCTAAGAGAATTGGAGATCTTGCTTACATATCAACCTTACTAGAGGGGCATAGAGTACATCCAGTTTTTCATATGAGTAGGCAAAAAAAGAAATTAGGAGATAATAACAATTCTCATTGGAAATGAAATCCTAGTAGAACTCATTGAGCCTACTACTATACCATATGAAGCATAAAGAATTTTAGATAGGTAAGAAAAAAGAACTAGACACAATATATATCAAGAATTTCTAGCTAAGTGGATAGATAGATCTGCAGATAGTTCAACATGGGAAAGGGTAAGCAATCTCCACAGGAGGTTTCCCAATTTTGTTTTTGAGGACGTAAACCATTCGTAAGGAGAATGGGAATATTACGTTAGCCATAATCACAAAAACCACTTCTTGGTTATGGTGAGGCGAGAAATGGGAGGGCTTGATATAGCACTTGCATTTTAGCGGTGCCTAGAGGGCTTGGGTCTAGGGTCACACCCCTAAGCCCAGGTATTACTGAGGAAGTACAAACGGAGCCCATGGGGCTCTTGTGGTGAGGCCCCTTGAGGGACACATGATGGCAAATGAGGAGGCCATTTTGCAAGTGTTGAGCTAGGGGGGAGACTTTTAGAGAGAACTCCAAGGTGCAAGGAGAGAGAAAGGAATAACAAGAAAGACGGCTCTCTTTCTCAGCAAGCAAGCTGGTTCTCTTGTGAGCTCAAGGTAGGGTGGTTCATGGCAAAGGAGCCCTCTTTGGTAGCTTTTGTAATGTCTTGGAAGAGACCTTGAAATAATTTTTGAAGAGTCTTTAAGATTCCAAGGGCTTTAAAGTGCCAAGATTCCAAGGGCTTTAAAGTGCCCTGATTCCAAGGGCTTTAAAGTGTGCCTTGAAATCTTTGTGTAGAGGGTTAATGAGAAGAATTTTTTTTTGCGGGGGAAATCCAAAATTGTATTAAAAGAAAAAGGAACTTTACATGAAAGGAAAAGCTGACTGCCTTGAATAAAGACAAGATCAGTACATGACATTTACATCCAAACAGAACTTATAGTTCTGAAGGTCTCATTCTTATGACCAAAATGCTGAAGAGTCCTCTTAACATCTTGAACTACTTCAAGCGCTATTTGTCTTTCGACTTAGACTCTTTTGAAAACTAAGTCATTCCGGTACTTCCAAATATATATTTAGCGAGGATTAATGAGAAGGATTCTTCCAAATATTAGCTAGGATTAATGAGAAGGATTTATAGAGGCGTTAAAATGTGGCTTTTAAACTATTGAAAGATATTTATATTGAGCGTGTGTGCATTGTTATAGTATTCATTTTCTGATCCTAAACGTTCAAATGCACTGCAACCAAAGCTTTGTGGGGTAGAAACTGTAGAAGCCTTCCTCCCCCTAGGCATACACTAACATTCTTTCAAGCTTTCCAGTTCCTCCAAGCATTTCTGGTTCGTACCGAGTTTCTCCTTCAGATCTTAGCTTTGCTCATTTATTTCTGTTTGTTTATTAGATTAGCGCTTGTTTCTCACAAATCATTCTTCCTTTTCGCTTGAAAATTTATCGGTTTGCGTCCCGCACAGCAGACTACGTGCTTGACTCCGCTCCTTTCTCCACATTTTTCATCGTTCTAAGGGTGCATCATACACTGAATTTCCGTGGCGCTGCCAATGCGATCGTCCTGCTCTAACGTAGGAGACAAACTTGTGCACGATAAGGCTTCCCTGCATGCTCGACGCAAATGGGTACTTGAGAGCAAAATTTTAGCAGCTCTTGCGGGATTGCGGGGGATGAATAGAATCAGCACTACATTTTCTAGACTTACATTTCAAAAATCTACCCTTGTGTGGTCGTGTCGGCTGCGGACGACTGTAGGCATCCCGTGTGTTAAATACCAAGAAGTAACGAAAGAACGTAAAGCTGCAGGCTAGCCTGTTTTCTTGGAGCTCCATAATATAGTAACCATAAACACAGTTTTTGGATTTTGAGTTTCAGTTTTCAGTTTTTGAGTTTTTGAGTTTGAGCTCTTGAGCTCTTGAGCTTAGCATAGCACTCAGAAAGGGCCCTAGCGCTCTTTGCTTCAGTGCACAGAGGCTTGTATGTGTTTCTTCTCCTGATGTACTTTGTCCCATAGGCCTGTCAGGCCTTCCGAGGACGTTAATGTATCTTTCTTTCTTTCTTTCTCTCTCTCTCATGAGTGAAATTTAGATAGGTAATACATACACAGTGTGATTGATGGACCAAGGCAGCTAAATCTCCATATTAAAAAAGGAGTGTTGCCCAAGAGAGAGAAAGTGAGATGTTGCCGTTTGGATCTATAACTATAGCATCTGCAATGGAGTAGCAGATGTTGGAAAACTGCCATGAACTGCCACTTGTCCGCACGTGAGCACCGGGTACGGGGGGCCCAGTCCCCGCCTCCTAGCCACACAAGCTCCTCACACTCTAGATGAGCTAGCTTGGATGTGAGGAGGGTCTTCCATCAAGGCCATACATCCTCTGTCATTAGCTACCTTTGTCACCGTGCCTTAATCCCCATTTGTCATGTGTCATTGTGCGTGCCAATCTGCTAATATTTTCATCATTCATATAGACAAAAAGGTGCCACGAGGGGGTTAGGACAACACACAAAGGCCCCAAAGGCCCATATTCCAGTACCCCCCATGGTCCAAACACCACGAGTAGACAACTTGACCAACCAAGGCACCAACCAATGCTGAACATACACAAGACCATATCAACCAATCAACACTGACCGCAATTCACTTAGAGCCAGGCAAGTCAAACAGGTGCCACAAGACAAGTCATAGTAATCATCATTCAGGTCGCAGCCAAATCCCCCTAAACAGGCACTGCAGACAAAGCACACACGAGGGCAGTCTTCTTCCGCGAAATGTGTAGTCGCCTATCCATTTTACACAGCGGGCTGCTGCATGTTGGAAAAGTCACCTCCCCATCTGCAAGCCCCCATATGAGTAGAGCATGGGGGAGGTGTACTTAGGGTTAGGGCTGCCGCATGGGCAGCATATTGGCTGCCACGTGGGCTGTATGCAAACATAGAATAGAGAAGAGAGGGGACTGTCACATGGGCAGCAAATAGGCTGCCATGTGGGCAGCAGTCCTCAGATCTGGGTCCCTTTGGAGGCCCGGGACTGTACGGATTTGCCACACGGCTGTTTGGGAGCCTGCAGCAATAGTACGGAGCAGGGGAACTTGTAGTACGGGCCTAGGACAAGTGTCCAGACTCCAGAGGCAAGAGTGGGTCCAGGGACAGAAGGTGCACAGGTGGCAGCCTATTTGGAGCAGATCAGGGCGAGAAAAGGGCCCTGGATCAGGTCGGCCAGGAAGACAAAGGCATGGCCCAGGTGGGCAGTGCCCTTGCCCTTATATAGGGCCCAACCAACACATGGACAGGAGGTCCTAGCTTTGATCTAGCACAGATGTTCAAGCGGGCTGTGTGCCACGGTTTCCCACCTGCTTGGAGAACTACCCCTATTGTACTGATACACAAAGCCGGAGACCCTATGGAGACTGAGAACTACTGTACCCTCATGATTGGTCATACTCTGGCTAAGATTTGTGGATCAGTTTTAGAGAGGGAGCTCAGTAGCCACAAAGAGGCTCAAGGAAAGCAAACACTAGGGTAGGCAGGATTCCAGAGACCACTCTATCCTAGACCACATTTTCACTCTGAGGGCTATCTTTGAGGAGGCGAGGTCCAGACACCAAAAGGTCTACACATGCTTTGTAGAATTTCGGAAGGCTTTTGAGCAGCTTCACTTATCGAGACGAGCCAGTGGAGATAGTGCAGTCCTACACCTATTTAGGAGCAGTCTTTACATGACCCCTTTTCACTATGACACATACCGCCCATGCATGACTCACACGGGGGTGAGGTGCTCTAGCCCGATTGGAGACACAGTGCTTCCAGGCACACTTTTAGGATCCATCCATAACACCGATATACATGGTTCACCCAGTGTGGGCTAAGTCCACGGAAAAACAGCTAGTCCTGCGTTTTACTTCCCTAGTAAGCGAGAAGATACAAGATACAACCAGTATATCCAATGCTCTCCTACTATGTGAGCCACACCCTTATCTTACGATTCTTAACATGCAACTCGTCGGCCCCCCTTGGAACCCCCCGGTGACAATCCTAGGGGAGGCATTGCCCTCCCTACACCTTCATAGAATGGGTATAAACACGCTTGGGTCTAAAGCATGACTAAAGACAACCTCTGAAAAAGAAAGAAAAAAGGCTCCAAATACAACATTCACTTCCATGACTAGGTTTGCATTGGGCTCTATCTGATTGAGATGCAATAACACAGAGACACACTATTGCGACATATCAGAGAGCAGCACGAGGTGACTGCGCCACAGGATACTAAGGCAGACCGAGCACAAAGACATGTCACAGATTTTTATGCATTTGAGTCAGCTCCAGGACACAATGGGGTGGAGGACGAGGAGTTAGCTGATATGAGGGTAGTATGGATCAGTAGAGAGAGCCAACACGACGCAGAGACCATACACGAGACGGAGAGTGACCAAGGCACATACGATTGAGGTCCGGCCTATCTCAGCTCTCCTCAGAGGGGACGCCTATCTCAGCTCTCCTCAGAGGGGACCGTCAGAGATGAGGCGTCACTCTTGAAATAGCCCATTTGTTCCAGAGATTGAGGCGGCCACGTCCTCTACCATAGCGCCAGATTGCTCGATAGATGCAGATTTTTCGCAGCCCATTAGAGAGCCACTACGGTGTTGGGTTTCGGCTTTTGAGTCTTAGCTTTTAGTTTGTATTTGAGTTTTGTTTGAGCTCTTGAGCTCTTTAGCTTAGCATAGCACTTAGTAAGGGCCCTAGCGCGCCCTTTACTTCAGCCCTTTGAGGATTGTACAAGTTATTTTCGCTTGTTGTACTTTGTCCCATAGGCCCGCGAGGCCTCTTGAGGACGTTAATATATCTTCCTTTTCTTTCTCTCTCTCATACTAGAGATGCTTGGCGGCCTTCATCCAGGAGGCTATCCAACATAGGGAGGGTTACTCAGGGCACATAGGCGAGACCAAGGTAACAAAGCCAGAATCCACTTAGAGCATGATGACCAAGTTTTTCCAGCCAGATAGCACCAAATAGCAGGACTCACAAAGATGACGTCTGTGAGGACCCAAGCCAGAGATACATTAGACTTGCCAGCGGATTGAGGAATAGACCAAATTAGGAGACCTTCCCTCCATGCTCATCAGACTTGAGACTTGACCTAAAGGAGTGAGTAGCACTTGTTTGCCGCCGTAGGGCTATATCCACGAGACCATAGCGGACCACACATGTCAACAGCCGCAGCGCTCTATCACAGGTTTCATGCCATCACAATTACCTCACACATCGACAACCCCTTTTAGGGTTGACGTGCCTGCTAGCTCTCGTCCTCTCCATGAGCTTGGGGAGTTTTCTCCCAATGTATGGATGCTATTATGATCATGATTATGGTTTTCTTTTGTATTCGTCGTGGGTGTTGTTACCCTCTTAGTGGGTCCACCCCTTAGCTCATTGTATCAGTTTCTTTTAGTCTCATAGACCCTTTGGTCTTTCGAAGAATTTTAATAAAATCTCTCTCTCTCTCTCTCTCTCTCTCTCTCTCTCTCTCTCTCTCCCCCTCTCTCTCATCCGGTTCCATGATGCCCATGCACGGCTTTCGGCTTTACGTCGTAGGTCAGCCTTACGAGACCATCCAGCAATCTCCATGGACGAGGACCTCACTCCACTATAGGTTGAGGAGAGGCGTTTCCTGCTGCAGAAGCAGGATCAGGTCTTCCTCAGCAGAGGGGCTCCAGAGACACCTTGACGCACTACAGTCCTTTTGTGAGTCTCATGATTTGAAGGTCAACTTGGGTAAAACCAAGGTTATGATCGTCAATACATCTCGACTTGTCGCATATGGCGTGGCTCTCTTGTCTTCCTCAGCAGAGGGGCTCCAGAGACACCTTGACGCACTACAGTCCTTTTGTGAGTCTCATGATTTGAAGGTCAACTTGGGTAAAACCAAGGTTATGATCTTCAATACATCTCGACTTGTCATGTGCGATGAGCATTTCACATTTGATGAGTCCCCTGTTGAGGTAGTTTCATCATTCACTTATCTGGGGGTCGTCTTTTCCGGACCCACCTTCACCATGAGACCCGCGATGTAGGCGCGCCTGAGCAGAGGATATGCTTCATTGGCTAGACTAGAGAGACAGTGCTTCCGTTCTCATTTTCGGGATCCACGGACCAAAGGGTTGCTTTTTGACTCCTTGGTCCGCCCTGCAGGGATGTATGGCAGCCCATGCTGGGGGCCAGATTTGTCGGATATAGAGTGGGCCAGGGTGGAGCGGCTACAGGTTCTCATGTTATCACGGATGATTTGTGGTAAGCCATCTGTCCCTCATCAGATCAATCGGGCGGGCGGAGTTTGGGTCACCCCCATTACAGCTAGATGCTGCATTTCAAGTAATTACATATTTGTACTGAGTTAGGGGGTATGGGGATTACACATTCGGGTGTAGCAGGATACCATGGCTAGCACTGTCCTCTTCTATGGCACTTGCAGTAGGGGGAGATCAGAGGTGTTGGTATGCACGCACAGAGAGATGGTTTGCAGGACTAGGGCTCCACATGGACAGACTACCTCCTCTCCAGTACAGCATGGACGCTCCTTTCTCTCCCCTCCTATCACACGAGGTCAACCAGGTTATCCGTGAGGATCTACTACAGCTACACACATTCTGGACTTGGTTTGGCCCGAGTGATCTTCCAGTGAAGATGAGGTTCTACAGAGATCACTTCCTGCATATCACAGTGGAGGGTTTCATTGATCCGCCAGGATACACACAGATTCACCTACCCCACTCGCTGAGGATCTCCCTTGGGCAATTCCGGGTCTCTTCACACAGACTTCGTATGGAGAGCGGCCAAGTAGAGCGGTTACCTAGGGAGAGGTGCATATGCACACTATGTGACATGTAGGAGGTTGAGACCATAGTTTGGAAACGTTTGCAAACGTTTGAAAATTTTTCCAAACGTGTTTCGACCTGAAATTTTCCCTAGGGGTATATTTTACTAAAAAAAATATGCCTACTATATAAATACACATTCCTAGGACCTAAAATGCATGATTTCATGCACTAATGGCACCCAAAACACTGAGGAACATAGAGCAACAATTATGAACTGGAATTGTGAGCCCAAGAATTTGAAAAGCAACAATTATGAACTGGAAAGCAAGTTTGGTAACTGCCAACAATGTGTAACATCATACATGTAACAAGATACTACCCTGATTCCTCCTACTTACAAGTTACATATACACATGATAATATAGAACTTAGAAGGTTCAAGGTGAAACTTGAAAGCCTAAAAGCAATTTAGTAAAACATAATTCAAGTTTGAGTCAAAACAACTTACATAAAAGTTTGAAAACAAGCCAAACTCCAATGCCCATAGCTCAAGGCTAAAGCCATGAGTCATGGGTCATAACTTATTAAAGTTTTAAGTTTGAAATACCAAGTTCAAGCATTGATAAAATGACCACAATAGTTATAGAACTTCAGAGTTTCAACTTGCTACTCACTAGACTCTCGAGGCTACACTTAAGCTACATCTACATTGAACATTCTATGATCTAAATCTAAGTCTATGTAGCTGCTAGCACTAAGTGTAGATTCTAGGTCTGCACTCCATGATGCCTCAGGTGTCTGTAGCAATGTCTTCAACAGCCTCCTCGTCATCCACCTCGTCCTCTGATGAAGCCTTGCTTTCGCTGGAGCCATCCTCATCACTGCCATTAGGAGCTGCAGCCCACTCCCTCCAACCCCACCTTCTGAAGTTGCAGCCCCAGGCTGTACCCTGCTGCGTGCTCTTGTGTGTGGGCCATGCTGCAATATCTCCTCGTACAACTGGGCATAGATGTCCAGCTCCTCTTGTGGAATGTCAGATATAGTGGGGGCCTTGTCTATGTCCACCGTATCAGGATCAACCTACAAATCCAAGCTTCTGGAGGTGATTTTTGATGAAAAGTTAACTCAAGACTGATTACTCATTGCTGAAAATACAAAATTAAGAATATAACAAATTGCATGCAGCATACTACATACCTGCATTGGCTCTTTCAAGCCTTTAAACTTGCTCAAGAGACGCAAGTTGCTATTAGCAAAAATTAGCCTTTCCAATTGAGCCGAGGAAAGGCGGTTTCTCTTTTTGGTGTGAAACAATGCCCACGTGCTCCAATTTCTCTCACAAGCTGCAGCAGTGCAATCTTGTGAAAGAACCCTCATAGCAATACGCCTCAAAGTAGGAGTTGATCCTCTATACTTCTCCCACCAAGACACAGGATGAAGCTGCGTGTCTCGAACCCTCGCAGTGGCTCTCCCAAAAGTCAAGCTAGAATTGCGAAACACCAACAACTCATCCTCTAGTTTCCTGATAAGTTCAGTGTTCCCCTTAGAAATACGATCTATGCAGGCATTAAAACCTGAATTCAGCTCCTCATCAATGTATTGCTCCTCAGACCTCCACAATGGATGCAATACATTGGCAACTGCATGTATTGGTTTGTGAAACCAATTCCACCTGCTCTCCCAAATGTCTCTAATCTGCTCAATCCTGAAATATTCAGATTTGACAAACCCAAATGGTCATGAATCATTCTATGATTCTAGAATCTGAATTCTGAGTTCTAAGACCTGGCAAGTTATATCATAGGGCAGAAAATAAAGTTTGTAGCTGAAGGTTGGAGCCTAAGAGAGAAGACATTCCACACTTACCTTTCAGGGGATAATGTCCTGTTGTTGTTGATGCTTCTCCCAATTCTGTCCATGAATTCATGCAACAAGCCCAAAGTTGAGCCCTCTCGATCTGTCAATCGAAGGACACAAAAAATCGGCTTCAAAGCAACCACAAGTGTAGCAGCATCATCCCAAAAGCTCTGTCCCATCACTATGTGTGTAAATGCAAGAGCCTTGGGTTTATCATGATCCTCCCAAGCCATCCACTCTCTAGATACAACAGTGCGAAGCAAGCCATCATGCACTCTAATCAGCCCCTCTAATACAATGCACATATAGGCAAAGCGTGTTTGTGGAGGCTTGAATAACTCAAGGTCATTGTTAGCTCTATACATAGCCAACACCTTAGGCTTCTTTGTGACAAATCAGACCAAGGCACGAGCTGTGTCCATAAGCCCTGACACCCAATCCAAATTACCCACATCCTCAATCAGAAAATCCAAGCAATGGGCTGCACATGGGCTCCATACGATATGTGGGAACTCCTCCTCAAATCATTCTGCCCATTGACACACAATTATTTGCATTATCTGTTATTACTTGTATCACATTATTCTTGCCAACATCCAAGATTGCCTGCTTTATGTGACGGAAATTAAACTCCCCCGTGATACTTACACCTGGCCCTGAAGCATCAACAGCACGCAAGAAAGTAGTGCCCTTGCAGCATGACACCAAAATGTTAATAACATGTCTCTTCCTCACATCACTCCACCCATCAGATAGGATGCTGCAACCATACTTTGCCCAAGCCTCCTTTATGGGCTGCAATTCTGCATGCACAAGATCTACCTCCTCCAATTCCTTAGTGCGCAAGGCCTCACAGGTAGGGCCCTCCCACTCCTCACCAATGCGAGAGATGGCTCTCACCATGCGCCTCCATTGTGGAGTTTTGGCAACATGAAAAGGCAATTTGCATTGATAAAATGTCATCCGTATCTCCCGACGAGCTTGCTTCTTGTAGACACCTCTCATTGACTTCTTATTGTTCAGCTGTTCCATTTTTCCTCCTACAAGATGTGCTGGTTGTGCATCAGTACCCTGAACAGCACCCTGAAAAGAGGAGCTTCCATGCTTCTGCCTTGCCCTCTTCTGAGTACCACCTACTGCTTCAATTTCTTCGCTGCTCTCTTGAGCTTCATTGGCATGGACTGCAGCTTGAAGTTCAAAGCTATGTGCCACTTCTGGTGGCACTTGCTTGCAAACTTCAACTCCCTTTGCTTTTGTACCTCCCAAATGTGCCTTGATATGCTGCACACCTCCACCAAATTCCAGCCCGCAATAGTTGCAAACCATGCGCTTTATCCCTGAAGTGCCATAGGAGCCCACAACAGTCACGTGGCTCCAAGTTGCATCACGTTGTCTGCCCATTGCACAAGGGGAAGAGACTCCGAGAGAGAGAGAGAGAGAGAGAGAGAGAGAGAGAGAGCTCTCAGCTAGCACAGACAAGTCCTCGAAAAATGGTCGTACAATTGCCCATACGGTGAACGTACAGCCTATATTTGGCTGCAATCAATGAGCCCCCAAATAGATTAGCTGCTACCATAAGCAACCTGCAAAGCATGAATGAAAGTACAAGACAAGTCTTGACTCACGAGAATGAGAGGTCAAGGCGGCGTGCTTGCGTAGGACGTACGGCTGTACGGGGAGTACGGACGTATGGACGATGGGGATTGAGGGCTGCAAGGAACGTACGGATGGAGTATGGACGTACGGTTGGGGGATTTCCAGCAACGCGTGATGGCGACACCTACTTCGATTGTTTTGATGCAAATAGGGCCGAAATATGACCTTAGGGCCTTTTGCCCCAAAAACCACAATTAAAAAAATGCGTTTTTTATTTCCAAACGTTTGGCAACGTTTCAAAAAATAAAAAACGCGTTTCATTGCAACTATGGTTGAGACAGAGGAGCACTTTATCTTCAGGTGTCTTGTTTACTATGAGATCTGAGGGCGTTTCTACTGCCTCTTCAGAGATAGTTATGGGATGTTGGCCCATGTCCTCTCCTACCCAGACCAGCGATGCTTCGCTGGTTTCATTCATGAGATGCTCAGACACCGCGATAGGATACTCCGAGCACGGAGACAGGAGCAGCCTTCTCCCTTGACTGATACCTCTCAGAGCTCTATCACGGAGTTCTTTCAGCCAGATCACATAGACTCCCTCGAGGCGAGACCCCGACTCGGAGCCTGTGACCCGGAGCCTGTGACCCGACAGTTCAGACAGAGGGTTGACTCACAGATCACACTTGGGGACATCCCCTCCTTGTTTAGAGTCGGAGCCCGACCGACGGGGGTCACAGTGGCCTTGGTTAGACTCAGAGCTACGACCAGGAGACGTACTAGGACTGCACCCTTGAGGGGGCGACATCGTTTAATTGCTGACCTCATGCCTCCACTTCCACAGCCTCATACATCCTGATGTCCTGTTGCTGACGACGACGACGATGATGATGATGATGATGATGGTTATGGTGATGCCGACAATGATGCTGAGATGGATATATATAGTCGGGATATGACTATGTTGTACTTAGGACTTAGTATTGCCATTTTGCATTTTTTTGCATTCTGCATTGGTATATATGCTAGTTTAGTAGCTCCACTACCACAGCTCATTGTATCAGGTTTTTCACAGTCTCATAGACCCATCGGTCTTCCGAAGACTTTAATAAACTTTCTTTTTCTTTCTTTCTCTCTCTCTCTCTCTCTCTCTCTCTCTCTCTCTCTCTCTCTCTCGCTCGCTCTCCTCAGCCTCTTATAGATGTGTAATATCAATTTCTTTCGTTCTTTCTTCTTTCTCTTTCCCCCTTACTCTTACTTCCCTCTTTTGTTCTATCCCTTTTTCTACATCTTCCCCATCCCCATCCCCCTATTTTACAAGTGGGAGGATGTCAAAAAGCCCTCCATCCTCCATGTTTTTCTCCCTTATTGGTTCGATTTTCCATCCGTCCCTGTTCGTTGCTGTGAGCTCCTCTTCTTGAGGCTAGAGAGGCTGAATTAGTGAAGGTGATTGCATTTTGAGAGGCGGATGAGGAGAAAGACTATTTGATGTGAGGTTGAGGTCGAAATGGGGGCGGGGCAGTCTGCTTGCCTTTGCTCTTCCTGCCTTGGCCCTTGTGGTGTTATTTGAGGGCAGCATCTTTGTGGGGGGAGGGGAGGTGCCAAGAGAGAGAGAGAGAGAGAGAGAGAGAGAGAGAGAGAGAGAGAGAACGAAAGAAAGAAAGAGTTATTACCGTCTACAAGGGCAAAATGGCCAAGTATGAATACGATATGAGGAAGAAAACCCTGTATAGGGGAACTAGAGGTGTCTATCGGACCCCTCAAATGTAAATGGGACCCTCATGTTAGTGTTATTCATCTCTATCTAGGGAGTGAGGGCTTCTATGGGTGTGCCCGCCCAAAGAGAGGTGGAGCCATTTTCATCCTTTCTCAGTGTATTTCTAGGAGGGGCTCTAGCTAGGGTGCATTACCAGGGTTAGAGGCTGAGTTGCAAGGCTTAGTTTAAGCTGGTATAGGCCTTAGTTTGGGGCTAGTTAGAGGCAAGTTATGGGCTGGTTTGGGACCCTAACCAGGGTTGGGTCATCCGAACATACCAGGTTGGGTTTAATTGATCAGAATAGGTCAGTTGGGTCAGTTGGGTCAAGTTGGCCACATCCTGCCCCTATATATTGGGCTATTTTCCCCTGGTCTTTGTACAGCTCTTGGGCAGTCTCGTGCAGAGTCTCTAGCAGTTCCTGGACTGTTGTGCACGGTCCAGCCCTATAGTTGTTTGGCCAGAGTAAGGCACAGTTGCTTACCTCAGTTTGGACTGTACCTAGGTGCAGTTCCAGCTTGGAGTTGTATAGTTTGTAGGTGCAGTTCAGCCTCTACCACGAGAGTTCGGAGGTCCAGTCCTACCTCAGTTTGCAATCCACCAGTGGCGCAGTTTTGCCCTGGTGTTGTGATTATTCTTTGGAGGTTTTCTCGGCAGTACATGCAGAGTTTTCTTTGTATAACCATGTGCAGTCCATTCTTATATTCCACCGCAGTTTGACACGGTATCAGAGCTTTAGGCTGACTCTAAGATATTGTCGCCGCCCGTGCCCCACCCACCCTTTACTACATCGTGCTTGGATGAAACCATTGCCTGTGTCTTGTAAAGTCTCATCCATTGTGCATGTAAGAAATCCTAGATTTACTATATTTAGAAATGTGCTAAGGAACAGGAAAGAGACTGAGATAGCAGAGAACAAGGAATAATTGTATTGCTTAAATGTCTGTAGGGTAGATGATATGTCATCCATACAATTGGGCCTCTCTTATATAGAGAGTGAAGAGTCACACATGAAAAGGTGTGTACTCCAAAGGGTATGTGCATGAAGAGGTGTGTACCCCTTGTGAAGGGTGTGACCCTTGATGAGAGGGTACATTACAATAGGAATGTCTCTTCATTAGAATGTCTCTTGTGAAGGGTTATGCCTCATTAGGAAGTGTCCCGTCGAAAGGGCATACCCTTCCACAAGTGTCCATTCATTAAACCATCCATAAGTCTAGAAAGAGAAAGGAATACGTCACAGATCGTGACATCCCCTCCCACTCAAAAGAAGACCTTGGTGGAGATAATGAACTGATGTAGAAAATATCATGGTAGATGCTGAAAATACTGCTGTAAAAGATCAGGGTACTGCTGTAAGTCTTCATCAGACTGCCAAGTAGCGTCGGAGTCGTCCAGATCTCGCCAAAGAACAAGGAATTCCATGATAAGTCGATGTCGAGTCTCTCGCTGTCGATGGTCCAGAATACGCTCAGGAATAAGGAGAACATAATTGTCTTCGATTTCTGGGACATAATCACCTGCAGGAGGAACTGCTTCATCGCTTGGAATGTACGTCTTTAGCCAAGAAATATGAAATGTTGGATGGATTTTACCCCATGATGGTGGTAATTCCAATTTGTAACTTAAAGGTGAATTTTTCTTGACGATCCGGAAAGGTCCATAGTATCTTGGTCGCAACTTAGGAAACACAGACTTAACCGTCTTATAGCGATGTGGGGCTACAAATAATAGCACCATGTCACCAGTGTTAAATTCCAGGTGACGTCTATGTTTGTTGGCAGACCGTTGATACCGCTCTTGCGCTTTTCGCATATGATCCCTGACTTGCAGTAGAATGTCTTGCATTTCTTGAACCAGTTGATCAGCTAGGGCCACTCGATGTTGAAGTACAAAATTTGTTGGTACAATCGGAGTGTGTCCATAAGCTGCTTGGAATGGAGTCATGCTGATGGCACTATGGAAAGAGTTATTATAAGCAAACTCAAGGAGTGGTAGATACTCTTCCCAGGCTGCGAGGCGTGACTGAACATAATGTCGAAGCATTTCTTCCAGAACTTGGTTGACTCTTTCAGTCTGGCCATCTGATTCTGGGTGGTAAGCTGAACTGAACAGTAGAGTTGTACCCAAAGATTCAAAGAGTGAAATCTAGAAGTGACTGGTAAACTTAGGATCTCTGTCGGATATGATATTCTTGGGTAATCCATGGTGTCGGAAGATGTGTTGTATAAAGAGTTTGGCTATGTCCGGGGCCTGTGCACTGCTTTTGCAAGCAACAAAGTGTGCCATTTTGGACAAGCGATCAACAATTACCATAATCTGAGTATTACCTTTGGAGGATCGTGGTAGTGTTGTAATGAAATCCATGGAAATACTTTCCCACCTTTCAGTTGGAATTGGAAGAGGCTGAAGAAGTCCTGTTGGAAGTCGTCGACTTGCTTTCATTTGTTGACATGATAAGCAAGATGTAACCATTTTGATGACATCGCTTTTCATCTGAGGCCAGTAGTATGTTGCACTGAGTAACCGATAAGTCTTATTGATGCCTGGATGGGCAGCATAAGGAACTACATGATGCTCTTTTAACAAAAGACGTCGAACATCCTTGTCATGTGGTACACAGACGCGATCTTGATAATACAGAAGGTCGTCCGTATAAGAATAGGATGAGAAAATCTTCTGTTCGGAAGTCGAAGGTTGATCTTTTGAAAGAACCTGTACTGCTGTGCCGAAGTCTTTATCATTGAAATACTTTCCTTTGAATGAATTCGGAACATCCACAGATAATGTAGAGATTACCATGGCTGATGCTAGAGGTAACCTACTGAGAGCATCTGCAACTACATTGCGTAGTACTCAATGGTCATGTGAAAGTTGGCCAGAAACTCAACCCAGCGTGCTTGTCGAGCGTTCATGACTGGCTGAGTAAAGATATACTTTAAAGAGTGATGGTCTGTTTTGACCACAGAGTCGGCACCCATGAGATAATGTTTCCAAGAGCGATAAGCATGTACAACAGCAAGAAACTCCTTATCATAGACTGGATATCGGGTTTGGATATCAGAATGTTTATGGCTATCAAAAGCAATAACTCTGCCTTCTTGCATCAAGACTGCTCCAGTAGCGATGTCGGAAGCGTCGGTCATGACCTCAAATGGAAGGTTGGGGTCAGCAATAGCCATAACTGGTGTGGTAGTGAGGGCTTGCTTGAGTTGTTGGAAACTATACTCTGTTTCGGGAAGCCACTGAAAAATTGCTGTGCTTTTCAATAATTCGGACATAGGAGCTGCGATTTCGGAAAACTGATAGACCTTTGTGTGGTAGAAGTTTGCCAATCCGAGAAAAGAGCGGACATCATGAACATTCTTAGGAATAGGCCAGTTTCGGATTACCTCGACCTTCTTGGGATCCACAGAGATACCTTGAGCTGAAATAACATGTCCCAAATATTCAAGTTGGGTCTTGAAGAACTGACTCTTCTCAATGTTGATGTAGAGAGAATTTGCGCGGAGAACTTCAAAAACTTGGTGTAGATGTTGTTTGTGCTCATGTAGTGATCTGCTGAAAACGAGGATGTCATCGAGGTAAACGATGATGAACTTATCGAGGAAAGGCCTGAAGATGTTCATTAATGTCATGAATGTGGCCGGGGCATTGTTTAACCCAAAAGGCATGACCAAACATTCATAGTGTCCATACTTTGTTCGAAAAGCTGTCTTGTATTCATCACCTTCTCGTATGCGAATTTGATGATAACCTGAACGAAGATCAATCTTGGAGAATTGTGTTGCATGTAGAAGTTGATCGAAGAGGTCATCAATGCGAGGCAATGGATACTTGTTTTTGATAGTGAGCTTGTTGAGGGCTCGGTAGTCGCTGCAGAGGCGCATAGACTTGTTCTTTTTTTCCACAAGTAGTATAGGA
This sequence comes from Dipteris shenzhenensis, assembly GCF_047967505.1. NCBI lineage: Eukaryota > Viridiplantae > Streptophyta > Polypodiopsida > Gleicheniales > Dipteridaceae > Dipteris > Dipteris shenzhenensis. Next base: position 29,786,815 of record NC_141604.1, read on the forward strand.
GATCCGAAAGGACTGCGACTGGGCCGAATGTGACCTTTGTCGAGTAGTTCGGTGACCTGTCTTTGGATTTCTTCATTTTGAGTGTAAGAAACCCGATAAGGAGGTTTCGACGGTGGATTACTGCCTGGAATAAGTTCGATTGGGTGATCCACTGGTCGTCGAGGTGGTAACTGCTTTGGCAATTCCTGTGGAAAAATATCCAGGTAAGGCTGGAAAAAAGGTTGGTTGAGGTACTCAGGAGGATCCTTTGTTGGTGTCTCCTCTACTGCCGTAACCAACAGAAGTGAAGTCTTTGCTTGGCGTTTACGAACCCACTTCTTTACTTGTAGGGCAGAGGCAACTGGGGTTGAAGGAGAGTCCCTAGAACGAGTTAGCTCAATAAGTTTTCCCTGGTGGACAAACTGGATAGTATGGCTGCGAAAGCTGATTGATGGATCATAATCGTATAGCCACTGTTGTCCGAGTATGACATCGTACCGAGAAAGAGGCATGATGTCGAAGTTCAACTTGTCCGTATAATGTTGGATGCGAAAAGACAAGTTTTTGATCCTGGTATTGCACAAGAAAGTCGTTCCATTTGCGAGTTCAATCTGATAGTCCATGAGACTAGGACTAGTGGTCAACCGAAGTTTATCGACCACAGAACTGGCTAGGAAATTATGAGAACAGCCACTGTCGATGAGGATGGTGACCGTTGTTCCACGAATCGATCCTTGAACACAAAGTACTTGAGTAGCCAGGGAAGGTTCGGGGTTGCTGGCAAGGCTCAGGTGGATGGTATTCGCCATTCGAACAGCTTTGCCTTTCTTGTCTTGTGCTGAGGTAGCATCTTCTTTTTGGGAAGTGCTAGGTTCCATATTGGAATTTTGCTTTGGTCGCTTGGGACAATTGAACCATCTATGGTCGCCGGTACAGATGGTACAAAGTCCTTTTGAGCTGGAGTTGTTCTTCTTGTCAGTGGCCGCACCTTTATGTTGGGGATGTCGGGAATGACTTTTTGAAGAAGAAGAAACACGATCCTTGGGGGAGTGCTTCTGTTGGAATCCAGCAAATGATTTCTGAGGCTTCTGGGGATCTTGAGACTGTCGCTGACCTTGATTACCGAAGTTTTTTCGAAACCTGGTGTTATCTTGAGGGCGAGCACCTTTGGCCATAGGAGAGTTCTGTGTGCGATTAGCACTCTGCTTCCCTGTGTTTAGGAAATCTGTAATGCGCTCTGCGTAAGCAATAGCGCCATCTGTGGTGGTGATGTTTGCTTTAAGAACATCAATGCGTAACGAGGGATATAGGCCTGAGATGAAAGCATGAAGACGATCATCCTCAGTTAAACCATCAATCTCAAGCACCAATGTGGTGAACTGGGAGATGTAGGAAGACAGGGAGCCCGTTTGCTCCAACTGTCGGAGTTTTGAACGTGCTTGGAAGTCCGCATTGGCAGGTATAAACTGCTTATGGAGCACGTGTTCAAAACGTTCCCATGTTAACACACTTTTTCCGTCCTTTAAGCGTCTTTGCCACCATAGAAATGCTTGAGGGAGGCTGCCAAAGCGATCTTTTTGCCTTCCGTGAGGTCAACAGTGTCAAAATACATGCGCATTTCGAGCCATTGGTCAACTGTTCGGCGATTGCATTGACCAGTGTAGGCTTCCGGAAGTTTGACGTCAAGTCTTTTAGTTTTGGAAGCTTGAAGTAATCGGTAGAGGGCACGTAGTTCAGTGTTTTCTACCTCTGGTGGGAAAGAGTCCGCATCGTCGTCGGGTTGCGTCACGTCATCATCTGTATGTGCTGGACTTCGAGAATCTTGGAGTTGTTGAACTTTTTGAACCAAGTCGGAGATGCTGTCCTGAAGCTGAGATATTTGAAGTTGCAATAGTGAGTCACTTTGGACGTTGCCTTCAGGGGTCTTTTTGGGACTTGATTCTTTAATCTCTGGAGAGGCTTCACGCGAGCGGTGCGACATGTCGGAAATCCCTGTGAGAAAAGCGCGAACTTGCGCTCTAGTTTGTACCATTCGTGGAAGAGGATTCGGGCTGCTCCCTGAGGTTGCTCATATTGGAGGGTGCAGGCGAGGCAGGATGGAACCACCTGTGGAAATCTGGTAAGGGAGGTCTTGTCGGAGGTAACACTGGAGATTCTGAAAATGGTGTTACTGCTCGTGATAGGACAGGGGTAGGTAGCAGAGTCCACGGATCTGAAAAAGGGTAAGGAGCTGCTGTCGGAAGAGGAGGATATCCAGGAGAGGGAGTGGGAGCTGAAGGAGGTGGAGAGTACCCTGGAGATGCCGAAGGTGAAGGGTAAAATTCTCTCCAAAAATGAACAGCAAACTCCTGAGGAATATCGTGTTCCGGATATCTTCGTGTCTCGTGGAACACAACCTGTACTGTGCTGAGGAAATAATGTAATTGAGGTGCCTCACGCAGAAGGTAGAGGATGTGATCCAAGTCACTCGGAGGGCACGTGACACAGAAGACCCAAGATGCAAAGGCTCCAAAATGGGCTGGCTGTGCAATTTGAACACGATATTGTGTAGTAGCTGATGCCTGAGGTGTCCTTGAAAGGCCGGGTGAATTACCAGGGGTTTCCATGCTTTAATGTGGATTCTTTCATTTGCTGTAATTTGTTAAAGAGAATCCTTAAAAAGCAGATTGGAAAGACTCCACCTGGCAATACTTTAATCTGCCAAGTTATTGCGTAGAAGAAGGCTGCAAATCGTTGTCCGGAGGTCCATGTTGCAGTGTTTTACGAGGAGAGAACGAGGCTTGTCTGGTCCGGGCTGTCAACAGGCTGTCTTCATCGCGCGAATAGTTGCAACTGGTGCTGAATTGGCAGGGCGAAAATGGCGAAACAAGGACTGCGGGCTGACAATGGCGGGGCGCGGAGCATTGCCCAGGCTGGACTGCGCAGGAAAGGAAAGGGCTGTCGAGGCCAAACGGAATGTGCAGGCCTGGTCAAAGACTGTGCAGGAGGGGGGGGCTGGCTTGCGCAGGCTGTACGGCAGGTTGTACGGCAGGCTGTACGGCAGGCTTGCGCAGGCTTGCGCAGGGCAAGGGCTGACACAGGCTACCGGCTGGTCCGTACGGTGCAGGCTGTACGGCCGTATGGCGAGGGCATGCGCAGGGTTGTACGGTCAGGACTGCGCAGGCTGTACGGCAAATCTGTACGGCTGACGCAGGTGTTGCGCAGGGCTGGCCAAAAATTCGTACGTTGCAGTTTTGTGGGGAAAAGGCTGCGACGATTCGTTGGGCTGCCTAATGGGTTAGTTGCCCCAAAAAATTAATTTGGGGGTTTAGTTAACCCTAGGGTAGCTAGGGTAAACCAAGGGGTAGGGGATGGGTTTAATTTTTTTTCCCTTTTTTACCCCTCTAGGTACCCTTTTGTAGGTACTTGGGGCCTAGGAGGTGTGCCTATTCGAAGGGGTGTGACCCTTGGAATAGGTGCACCCGTTCATGAGGGGATATGTCCCTATGGTTAAAAGGGGTGCGACCCTGCATGAATAGGTATGTCCATTTGCCCACGATGGGGTATGTCTTATGAGTGAGGAGTCGAGACTCGTCACCAAAAGGTGTGTCCCACGGTGGAAAAGGTGCGTCCCTTGGTTTTGGGACAGCCCAAGCACTTGAAAAGACACGATTTTGGTCGTGTCCATTCACATCAACTTGTGATGTGAGGGGGATGGAGAGGCCAGGATGACTTTAGGCCGGGTAGGCGTTTAAAAATTTTACGCTCATCCTCTCCATCTCTTCCATGCACAATGTGCACGGATGTCCTTCTAGTGGCAAAAATGTATCAGATCAGCGCTAGAAGGTGGGGGGCATTTCCTACAGGCAGGAGCGAATTTTGCTCTGATACCACTGTAAGAAATCCTAGATCTACTATATTTAGAAATGTGCTAAGGAACAGGAAAGAGACTGAGATAGCAGAGAACAAGGAATAATTGTATTGCTTAAATGTCTGTAGGGTAGATGATATGTCATCCATACAATTGGGCCTCTCTTATATAGAGAGTGAAGAGTCACACATGAAAAGGTGTGTACTCCAAAGGGTATGTGCATGAAGAGGTGTGTACCCCTTGTGAAGGGTGTGACCCTTGATGAGAGGGTACATTACAATAGGAATGTCTCTTCATTAGAATGTCTCTTGTGAAGGGTTATGCCTCATTAGGAAGTGTCCCGTCGAAAGGGCAAGTGTCCCGTCGAAAGGGCATACCCTTCCACAAGTGTCCATTCATTAAACCATCCATAAGTCTAGAAAGAGAAAGGAATACGTCACAGATCGTGACAATGCATGGATGCAACCCTTGCACATGTAACATCAGAACCCTAATTCTTGTAAAGTCTGATCCAGGAGAGCGTACGAAGCAGATGTAAGTTGCTGTTGGTTTCTCAAGGCGTGGACAGCACGGGAAGAAGGTGCCCAGAAGGTGTTCTGAAGGCTACTTTGCTGTAGAAGGTGTGCTATAGGCATGGACAGCTTGGGAGAAGGAGATCCTTGTAAAGAGGCGTCACTAAAGCAACATCTTCTTTCTCTCTTTGTTCCTAGCCACCCTTCCTTCTCTTTGTTGCCAACCACCCTCCCTTCTCTTCTTTCCCACCCACCCTCCCTTTCACAAGAGCAAGGCTATGTGAGATCCCTATTTTACCCACATTCCTGACAGGCCCTTAGTTGCACGAAAGTGATTATGGAGTGTGGAGAGTGATGATGGAGTCAGTGCTGCAATCATACGACTTTGCTAATTTTATTCTTGTTGGAGTTTTGAGGCCCGATCTGGAGGAGGAGGATCTTAGCATCCTTTAGTGGAAGGAGTTGGAGACTTTGGCTGAGTTTTGGGATCGGGTCAATGCCCACGTTTGTCCTTTCACGTTCCTCAATTGTTCCCCTCAAGTGATCAACCATGTGAATCACTTCATGTTGGCAAGGAGTATTTGGGAGCATCTTGCGTCTCTCTACAACAAGGTCTCCCAAAGGAAGCGTGTCTCATTTGGAAGTCCAGATGTGAATGTTGAATTTTGCAAAGTTAGCTACAGTGCAGGAGCACATCAACAAGTTGCAGGCTCTTCAGCAAGAGGTCCTTCAAGCAAGAGAGGAGATCTCTTTGAAGGACATGGCCATTACTTTGCTGTCTCATCTTTCCGGACAGTATTCAATGTTTTACTCATCTCTGATTATGAGTGGGAGACTGAACACTCTTATGTGGGAAGGGTTGGGGCCGATGGTGTTTGACCTAGAGGAGCGGTTTGACAACCGTCTGCGAGGTGAAAGCCTTGACCGCCGTGCAGGCAACATGGTGGAGCAACAACAGTAAAGGTAAACAAAAGTCTTTTGATAAGAAGTCTGGTGTGGACCGCAAGGCGCAATTGGTCGTGTGTGGCGAGAAGAATCACTATTGGAGAGGTTCCCTTGGTGATGCGAGCAGGGTACGGGTTCGTTAGCATCAGCGGTGACAACCCCAGTATTCGTACATATGGAGATTGTGGACACATGAGTTTTATCTTCTTCAAGTTGAGAGGGGGCTAGTCACATCGTTGGTGAGTCTCAAGAGTGGATTGTAGACAATGGTGCTTCCGGGCACATGACACATTCTTGAGAAAAGATCTAGGACCTTCGGTGGCGGTCAGGTGATATATGCATTGGTGATAATTCAATTGTACCAGTTGAAGGTGAGGGCAGGTTGAAGATAATTCCCAATGGCAGAGGGGGGAAGCATAGCTCCTAGGTTCTGTATGTTCCAACTCTTGGTTACCACCTGTTGTCAGTGCATGACGTGTGCGATATCGGCAAGCTCGTGGAGTTTGAAGAAGAGTCAAGAGTCAGTACAAGGAATAGGTCGGGAAGTTTGGAAGGAGTAGTTGAATACAGAATCTACAAACTCCCTGTGCTCTCTTCTCTAAGTGATATTCATCTAAGTGACTTGTGGCATTCCCGTGTTGATGGAGTGGGAGTTGAGTTGTAAAGCATTAGCGACTCCGACTAGGGAGGTGATCTCGTCAAGAGGAGTCCGACAATAGAGACCAGTTGTGCCTGTGATCAAGGAGCTATCTCATGGAGTGGCCAGAAGCAGTCGGCCTTGCATCCCTGAAGGCTGAGAACCAAGTTGCTAGTGGAGCTGTGGACGAGATCGTGTGGTTATGACAACTACTTGGTGAGGAGGCAAGTTCGAACGGAGGACATGACGCTTCTTCAATTGCTCTGTCAATACTCCATAGGAGCTAAGAGGGGGTGTTAGATGTATTCATCTCCTTTGTTGGTTAGGGAGTGAGGGCGTCTATGTGGGTGTGCTTGTCTAGAGAGAGGTGTAGCATTTGTTGGCATTTCTTTACCTTTATGTAAAGCTTCGTAGGGGGGTGTGATAAGCCTTGCTAAGGATTGGTGAGAATGCACTTGTCGGGTGGCAATGCAAGAGGCTACGAGGGATTCATGCAACTTCTCCTCTTTGTCTCTCCTAGGTGGTGTATGTTTTCTGGCTAATGAGAGTCTTTGAAGGTCACGATGGAGCCTCTTGGCTATTGCCTGACTCGTTTGGGCAGTGACTTTTCATCATTTCTCGAGGACGGTTTCTCTTCTATAAGAGTAGTCGGTTATGGTGGTGCCTGCTAGTCTTTGAGTGTGTCTTGCAGTGAGCTTTTAGTGGTCGTCTTCATGTCTATGTTTGCTATGACAAGCCTAGTGAGGATGAGCAGCAGTCCGGGTTTTGTTTGAGTCTTTGAGCATCTTAACGCCGGAGTTGTTTGGCGTCTATATCTATGTCAACGACTTTAGGATATCTTCATTTATGCAATATTTTATGCGAGGTTTTCTATGAGGTCTCTAAATTGAAATGTGGTTGATATCCAATAGTAGTATGAGGGCAATTTTGGTCAGAGAGGAAGATGGATAGTTGGTGGAAGATTGGCAGCTTAAGGCTAGTTGAGTCGACCGTGGTCAAATTTGATGGGAAGGATTTTCCCTCCTGGCAACTCTCTGTCAGGTTGCCTCCCATGTAGAATGTACTTTGGGGAGTTAAGTCAGGATCTGAAAAGAAACCGGCAAACAATCAAGGCCGCGAGCTCAAAAAAATCCAATTTTAGGAGCTTGAAAACGAGAAGGCTTTCAGTGTTTTAGGTCGAGATCTTGGAGTGGATCACTTCCACCATGTGGATGTCTCTAGGTCGGCTGCTCAAAATTGGTAGATGCTTGAAACACTTTTTTGTACAAAAGTAAAGAATTCAACGATTGTCCTAAAACAAGAACTATTTGGGCTACACATGGGAGACAATGAGTCCCTAGGAACACATCTCAATCGGATGCAGTCTTTGATGAAACAACTACAGTTGCTCAGGTTGAGAGTGAATGACGATGCCCCGAAGGCAATCCTACTGACGAGTTTACCCCCAAGATATTCTAAGCACATCACCATCCTCAATGTAAACTCGGATTCTTTGGATTTTCATGATGTTGTTTCCATGCTGGTAAGTGAGAAGGCTAGGTCCCAAGCATTTGTTTCTTTGAGGTATGCTGTAATTCGTGAAAGACAAGGGAAAGGTGAAAAGCACTAGCAATAAGAAGAATAAGCTTACCTGTAAGGATTGTGGAAGAGAAGGGCATGCTGAGAAGTTCTGCTACAAGCGAGCGTATGATATGAAGAGCAAAGAATCAAGCATGAAGGCATGCATTGTGGAGGAGTCAACTTTGCTGGACTCGTGGAGACAAAGACACTGGTGACCAACCTTGAGGATGACTATGCTTTTTAGTTCGAGACTCTTCGAGTTCGATGTTTTGTGTGGATGGGGACAATGATTTAGTTTGATGCTCTTTTCAAGCTTGCCTTACAGCTAATCCTCTGTGGAAAGCTACATTTTCTCATCTTGTAGTCTTTTCCCCCCTACTTGGTTGAAGGGGGTATTGTTGGCATTTCTTTACTTTTATGTAAACATTCATAGGGGGGTGTTATAAGCCTTGCTAAGGTTTGGTGATATTGCCACTTGTCGAGTGGCCATGCAAGAGGCTACGATGGCTATGCCTTTTAGAAGGCAGTGCTTTATGCAGCTTCTTCTCTTTGCCTTCCCGGGCAGTGTCTGTTCTCTAGCTAATGAGAAAGAGTGTGTCTTGTAGTGAGCTTTAGTGCTGGTCTTTATGTCTATCTAAGCTGCGACAAGCCTTGTGAGCATATCAGAGGTATGCTGGGGATAACAGGCTGATGACTCCCAAGAGCTCTTATCGACGGAGTCGTTTGGCACCTGGATGTCGACTCATCACATCTTGGGGTTGAAATGAGCAGCAGTTTGGTCTTTGTCTGAGTCTTTGAGCATATTAATACAAGAGTTTTCCGGTGTCTATATCTGTGTCACGACTTTCTGATATCTTCATTTTATGCGAGGTTTTCTATGAGGTATTTAAAGTGAAATGTGGTTGATATCCAACAGCATTTTCATCCTTTCTAAGTTAGCCAGGGTCCAGTTGAGGCCAATTATAGGCAAGTTATGGGCTGGTTTGGGACTGTGACCAGGGTCAGGTCAACTGACCTGACCAGGGTCGGGTTAGCCGACCAGACCAGGGTTGGTTAACCGACCATGCCAGGTTGGTTGGGTAGACCAGGTCAGCAGACCTGGTCGGCCACATCATTTAGCCCCCTGCCCCTATATATACGGCTATTTTGCCCTGGTCTTCGTATAGTTCTTGGGTAATCATTTTTAGAAATGACAACTGTAAACTACTCGGTGCTTTCTATTAATTCAGACAACAGATTTTGCAGAGGCATTTGAATGAAATGATTGCGAGTTGCCAAACACATATACTTGAACTTAAGAGATTGCAATTAAGCTGGAATTAAGACTTATACAGGTTAAACACAAAGTGACATCATTGGAAATTGCAATATGATTGAGGGGCCAAGACGGGCCCCTCCCCTTATCCAGGCTCACTTTATTCTTGAAAATGGAGATACAAGACCAAGGTGCAATGCACCTTCCAAATTGATGAACTCAGTGAAAACCTAGGACCTAGATACAAGACTCAAGAGCATATGTGCAAGGTAGACAACAAAAAGGAGGGCTCCAAGCTAAGGTTTCAACTCTTGGCTTGCCCAATCCACAAGGAAGAAGCTTGCAACAATCACCACTTACATCCAACATTAGAGGCAAGCACTAGTTTCTAGAAAGATAGTAGAAACAACATGAAATAGTGCTGTAAATGAGATAAACTTGACAATACCGGCTCCCTTCGTGACTTGACCCTTTTGTAAATGAAGTCCTTGATGCCTTTGAAGCTACCTTGGGTGAGGAGAGTGTGGAAATGGGGTTGGAATGAGAACAGCTTAGAAAAACAGCCTGTAGGCTAGAGAGAGAGAGCCTTTATGGAGTGATAGCTGTAGAGAGAGAGTGCCTATGCTGATCCCAAGGGAGGGGATGTAAGAGAGGAGTTGCTGCTGTTCCAAAGGTGCACAGAAAGGCAGATTTCTGCAAGGGGAATGGGCTGGAACAGTAGAGAGAGAAATTCTGCAGTGGAGAGAGAAAGACTGCAGCAGGAGAGAGAAAGGGGCTGTCGCTGATCCAGGCTAGGAGAAGGAGAGAGGATGCTGCTGCTGTTCCAGAAGAGCTGAGAGGGGGCAGATTTTTGGAGAGGAGGGGCTGGAACTGTAGAGAGAGAATGTGCTGCTGTAGAGAGAGAAAGTGCTGCTGAGGTGAGAGAATGGCCTGGGGAGAAGCTGGCTGCACCCAAGGAGCTGGAGATGTTCAGCTGCATCATCCAAAAGGAGGGAGAAGAAAAGTGACGAATTTTCCATGTAGGGAATGAAGGGGAGAGGCCTTCTTTTATAGGCTCAGCTCCCCCCCCAGGCTTAGAGTGGAAGGTGGACACTTGTCCCAGATTTTTGGTGGGCTGCAGTCCCAAAGAGGACAGCCCACAACCTGCCCCAAATCTGGTACACTTGGCCTACATGCCCGCCATGCATGTTGCTACATGTGTGGGATAGGTGAACTGACCTGCCAGCTCAGATTCCATGTGGCAGTCTGCCACGTGTCACTCCCAAAAACCCTAAAATTTTAAAGTTGTCAGAATTCAATTCTGATTGCACCCACGGGTTCCTAACAGCTTGGACTATCTATTGACGTACTCTAAGGTCATAATTGAGCCATACTGAGCTCATTTGTTTGTCGTCTTATCTTGTATCTCCATTACTCTATCTCCATTACTCTTGGCATGTTGCCAGGCCCACACCCAAAGCTCAGGGAACATTCTCTTGAATGGTTCCTAGGTCAGTATGCAATCTGTGCATTTGATTGGTCCCATGTTTGGATACTCAGGTGGGGTGTGGTTTCCAGATGTCCCTCTCAAAGAGAGGCCATCACTCTTGTGGGTCACTAATGCCCATAACCCCAAGCAAGGGGGTCGACCCTCAAATGCTAGACCTAGTCCCCATTGTCCGTAACTAAACAGTAGGAAAACATTTCATTTTCTAATAAGCATACTATTGAAAAACAAAAAGAAATAGTACCAAGCAAGTGGATACATGTTGAAGCAGGATGACATTCCCTCCGTCTTTAATTCGGTTGTCCTCAACTGAAATGCTTCCTCATAAGCATCCAGGATTTCAGGACACTCCTGAAATGTAGCTCTGTTCACCCATTGGGCATCGGTGGATGGGAGCCCTCTGAACTTCAAAATGTACATCTTCAAGTTGTGCCTCGACGTCTCGTAGTGAAGTTATGCATAATAATTTGCTCTGGGATCAATAAGATCTCAGTGTCCTCTACTTCAGATGCAATGTCCAGTGTGGGCTCCTGAGGTGGTTCCCTAATGAAGGGTTTCACCAAGCTTACAGGGAAGACATCGTGGATCTTCCAATGCTCTGGAAGTCTCAATCGGACTGAGACATCATAACGTGCAACACCTGAAAAGGACCATAATATCGAAAGGATAGCTTGAAGTAGATGCACTTTTTGCCTACTTTGGTTTTTAGCCGGGCTTTCTCAAATTTCAATAAGACCCATTGGCCTTCTTTCACTGCAAACGCCCTCCGTCTTTTATTTGTAGCTGCTCTTTGTTTCTCCTGTGCCTTTTGAATGGCTGCTCGAACCGTGGCATAAGCAGAGTCATAATCCTCCACGAATTGATCAGCGGAAAAGATTTTCTCTTTTGTTTGCATGAGTGGAGTTGGTAAAGATATACAATTTCGAAAGGAGCTTTTCCAGTGGAGGAATGAATTGTGTTGTTATAAGCAAACTCCACAAGAGGAAGGAATTTCTCCCAAAAGGTTTGCTGGTCATGCACATAAAATTTCAGCAAATCCAAGAGTGTACTATTCGTAACTTCAGTTTGGCCATCCGTTTGAGGATGAAAAGCTGAGGAGAAACTTAGAAGAGTTCCAAGATTCTCAAACAAAGCCTGCCAGAAGTTACTAGTGAACTTTGAGTCTCTATCTGATACTATAGACTTGGGCATGCCATGGTGTCTAAAGATGTGTCTAATAAATAAATGGGCAGCTTCAGGTGCCTTGAGATTCTTTCTGCAAGGAATGAAGTGGGCTTGCTTGCTGAATCGATCTACTATCACCCAAATCATGTCATGATTTTGATTGGTCCTGGGAATTCGTGTAATGAAGTCCATGGTGATGTGTTCCCATGGTCTCTCAGGAATGGGTAGGGGTTGAAGTAAACCCTTGGGTTTTCCTCTCTCATACTTAGCTTTTTGACATGCGAGACAAGCTGAAATGTAGGCAGCAGTGTCCTTTTTCATGTTAGGCCAGTAGAAAAATTTATCCATGGCTGAAAAAGTGGCCACAATACCCCTATGACCAGCATAGGGTGGGTTATGGCTTTCCTCCATCACTTTAGATCTAAGCTGTTTGTGATACATAGTTTGTTCTCCATGAATAAATAGCCATCCTTGATGTGGTAGGCATGATGGGTGCCTCCATCTTTCAAATGTGTCAGCATCTCCCTCATAGAATTCTTTGAGGGCTGTTAGCTCATCATGATAGGGAACTGAAACTGTTAAAATATAAGATCAACCTCATAGAATTCTTTGAGGGCTGTTAGCTCATCATGATAGGGAACTGAAACTGTTAAAATATAAGATCAAAAAATCAAGTTCTCCATCCAAAAGTTCTTTGAACCTAAACATACTGGATAGATTAAGCCATGCTGTATAGTCACCGGCATAGTGGCCTCCACAAAATCCATCATGATAATGCTTCAATACCTTAGGTACTTCATCTGCATCAATGGCCCGTCTTAGTATCCCATCCAGGCCTTGACGGTACAACACCCCATCCAAGAGAGTGTAGCGCCTACTATCTCTATGGATTTTCTTTCTCTCATAGCATGGTGAAGCCGTGGTCTACGAGAAAGGGCATCAGCCACTACATTCTCTTTTCCAGGAGTATATTGTATCTGAAAATGAAATGATTGCAGAAAGGTAGACCATTTCATATGTCTCTCTCTGATCAGAGGTTGAGTTAGAAAATATTTAAGACTTTCATGATCAGTTTTTACAAGAAAATCTATCCTAAAAGATAATGTTTCCAAAGTTTGAGAGCATGAATTACAGCTAAGAGTTCTTTTTCATAGGTATCATATTGAAGTTCAGCATCTTTTAGCCGTCGGCTTTCAAAGGCCACAGCATGACCATCCTGGGTAAGAGAAGCCCCAAGGCAATCGCCACTGGCATCAGCTGCTACTAGGAATGGTTTCCTTAAGTCAGGAATGATAAGTACAGGAGCTGTAGTTAGGGCATGCTTTAGAGCATTAAAAGATTCCTTTTCTTTTTGGGTCCATGTGAACTTCAGATTTTTCTTAGTGAGATCATGTAGAGGAGCTGCAAGTTCAGCAAAATGCCAAATAAACCTTCGGTAATATGAGCATAGGCCTAGAAAAGATCTTACCTCATGGGCATTCTTAAAGTCAGGCCACTCTACAATTGTCTGTATCTTGGCTGGGTCCATACGGACACCTTCTCGTGAGATAATGTGACCAAGATAGGGAATCTCAGGAAGAAAGAACTCACTTTTCTTCTCATTGATGTGAAGAGCATTTTCAGCTAAGATTTGAAATACAAGCTTTAGATGCTCCTTATGCTCTTCCTCATTCTTGCTGAAAATGAGGATTTCATCAAAGAAGACGGCAGTGAACTGTCTATAGTTCCTGAACAACCGTTCCATCAGCGGATTGAACGTGGCTGGGGCATTGGTAAGGCCAAATGGCATTACCATATATTCATACAGCCCAAATGTGGTTCGGAAGGTTGTTTTATGAATGTCCTCAGGTACAACTCGTACCTGATGGTAGCCACTCTTAAGATCTATGTGGCTGAAAATTTCAAATCCTCCTAAACGATCAAAGATATCGTCTATACGAGGAATCGGGAAACGATTCTTAACCGTCTGTTTGTTTAAGGCTCTATAGTCTATGCACATCCTGAAGGTTTTATCCTTCTTTTGGACTAGTAAGATAGGAGAGCAAAAAGGAGAACTACTGGGTTGGATCAATCCTTTGTTGACACATCCCAGCACTCCTGAAACCTCTGATTTGCAAACAAACACAAGAACACACCGTGAGAAACTGAGCAGGCTGCTCACCACCCAACCATGACATCTACGGGATGTGATCCCGAATCAGGAGATGTCCCCTCCGAGCCACGAGTTGAGCTACTGGCACGAACTCCCAACCAGATCCAATCCAGCCTGGTGTCCCATACCACCAGGTGGTGCTGTGAAGCCTGGGATCTGCTTTTGGGCCTTGGGCTACGCTAAGATGCAGGCGCGCGTCCGCGACTCAATCCAGGATCAGACCTAGCACTTGGGAACGAAACTTGCTCCCATCGGCTCACTGACTCACTAAGAACTGAACCCCTGGGCCCCTTATATAGACTCGGGCCCCAAGTGCCAAAAATAGCGAAGACCTATAACTGGTTCGTACCCTTGCCACTCAACCCGAGAATCAAGCCTGCCTAGCTCTAAGCCTCCCTAGGCTACCTGAGCTAGTCTTGTGTACCCAGTACACATCAGATACCAATCCATGCACATGACATACTTCCCCTCCTCTAAGAACTCACTCTTGAGTTAGCTAAAAAACCCGGAAATGTTCTTTGGAGGTTTTGTAATGTCTCCCATGTTGCATCCTCCTCAACACGATCCTTCCACTTGATCTTGTATTCCGTGATAGATCGATTACGAATCTGTCTGTCACGAAATTCAAGAATACACTCAGGTTCGTGTGGAATAAAAGTCAAATCTGTAACTTCTATTATCTCTTGAGGAGAAACAAGTTGATCATCCGCACCCAAGACTTCTTTCAGTCTACTAACATGAAAGACTGGATGTACTTTAACATCAGGAGGCAATTCTAGTCGATATGCAACTGGTCCAATTCTTTTAATGACCTTGAACGGACCGCAGTATCTGGGGGATAACTTCGGAACCAAACCAGTACTTAGGCTCTTGGATTCCTTAGGAATTCGTAAATATACCATCGTTCCTTCAGAGAACTCTCTAGGTGAACGATGTCTATTAGCATAAAATCTGTCCCGATCTTGGGCACTTCTAATAGACTCCTTGGCAAACTGCAACATTTCCTGCATGTCTTGCAAGAAGTTCTTAGTAGCATCATTTTGAATTCCTTTTAACCCAACCATAACTGGTGACTTAGGTTGAAACCCGTACATAAGCATAAAAGGACTGTAACCAGTACTCGAATGCTTTGCACTGTTGTAAGCAAATTCTATCATAGGTAGATAATCTTCCCATGAAGACTGTCTCTTAGATACATATGCCCGAAGCATATCTTCAACCAATTGGTTAACCTTCTCTGTACTGCCATCGGATTGTGCATGATCTGAGGAACTCATACTTAGAGTAGTTTCTAACTTCTCAAAAACAAGTGTCCAAAAGTTACTTGTAAACTTTGAGTCCCTGTCACTGACTATGTCAGATGGCAAACCATACAGCTTAAACAAGTGGTCCACAAACTCGTGAGCCAGTTGAACAGCTGAAATAGTTGTTCTAGTAGGTAAGAATCTAGCCATTTTTGTCAGACAGTCGACTATGACCCAAATGGAGTCAGGACCCTTGCGCGTTCGAGGCAAACCAGTAATAAAATCCATGGAAATACTTTCCCATTTATTAGCTGGAATGTGTAATGGCTGTAATAAACCCGCGCTTCTAAGGCGTTCTGCCTTAGTAACCTGACAAACCCGGCAACCTACTACATAGTTCTCAATAAATGCACGCATCTTAGGCCAATAAAAGGTATGCTTCACAAGAGACAGAGTCCGATGTATACTCGGATGTCCAGCACTAGGAGCATCATGACACTCCCAGAGAATCTTGGATCTAAGTTCCAGAACATCTGGCATACAAATCTTTCCATTCCGGAACAACAAGCCGTTGCTAATCATCCACTGACCTCCCGCCGCCTGTATCGTAGGTGGCACAATCCCTGAGTCCTGGTCAACCATGGAGCTCCCATCCTGGACTCTCTGCCAATAAGAACTGAAATGACTATCAGTTGCGTATAGCCCTCTCAAGGATTGAAATAGGTCTGAGGATATTTTCGTAAATAATCACGCACAGACTTCCGTAGAAATACCGTAAATCCTAGGAAAGAACGAAGTTGTTTCACAGTCTGAGGGATAGGCCATTCTAAAACCTTCTGGATACGATCCAGATCAATGCTAATACCTTCAGAAGAAATCTTGTGTCCTAAGTAAATGATCTCCTTCATAAAGAAGTCACATTTACTCATCTTGGCATAGAGCTTATGTTGTCTTAGAATAACTAAGACAATCCGGAGGTGTGCTATGTGATCCTCAAGCGTTTGGCTATATACCAAGATGTCATCTAAGAACACTACAACGAATTTGCCCAGAAAATCTCGGAACAAATCGTTCATCATTTGCTGGAAGGTGGCAGGAGCATTGGTCAAACCAAAAGGTAATACAAGAAACTCGTAGTGACCATACCTAGTTCGGAATGCGGTTCTATCTATGTGTTTAGCATAGATACGGATTTGGTGATAACCCGTACGCAAATCAATCTTAGTGAAATACTTCGCTCCGGCCAAACGGTCTATCAGATCATCGGAACAAGGTAGAGGGTATCGATTCTTAATTGTCACTTTATTCAATCGTTTATAATCTATACACATTCTCCATGTAGAATCTTTCTTCTTTCTTAAGAGGACAGGTGCTCCCCAAGGTGATTTACTTGGGCGAATATAGCCCATATTCAGGTAATCCTGTAGCTGTGTAGCTAGCTCATCCTCCTCAAGCTGGCTCATCCTATATGGTGGTACACTAATAGGTTGAGCCCCTGGTACTAAGTCTATGCGATGATCTACTGCCCGTTCTGGAGGTAAACCTTCCGGCAGTTGAGCAGGGAATACATCCTTGAAACTATCTAACAACATTCTCAATTCACGGTGTTCAAACACACTTAAATCATTCTTGTTATTTACAGAGACAACAAATGAAGAAAGCGGAATCAAAACACACTGATAGACATCATAATGAGAAGTGTTTAATATATTCCGAAGCTGCATCACAGATACAGTAGGTCCCTGAGAAGAGGGAATATTATCACACTGAATACAAAATTGGGTGTCCTTATCCACAAAAGAAAGGGTATGCTCTGTCCATCCAATCCGAATATTGTGGGTTTTAAACCACTCTATTCCGATTAACAAGTCCACATGCTCCAAGTGCATAACATAGCACGTAAGAGCCCCTGTGTATGCTTGAATCTGGATAGGAAGCGCTTCAATCTTGCGATCCCAAAACTGCTTCCCAGCTGGAAGCTGCACCTCATAGGTGTGATCGCTAGGTATCGTGGACAGCCCCATCTTCTGCACAAATTTGTAATTAACAAAGTTGTGAGAGCTGCCCGGGTCAAAGAGAATGTGAACCCTTTGGTCCCTAACTTCTCCATAAACTCGGAAAAGATCATGGGAACCAAATAACGAAGTATTGAAAGTGCAATTACAAGAAAGAGGGCAGGTAATGACATTTACAGAAATACCTGTCATCGAAACCTGGTTCGCTCCCTTGGCTTTGGTACCCGGACCCGCCTGGAGCTTCGGTCCCAGCGCTTGGTTTTGATTCTTGCACTTTGGACACTCATTCTTGGTGTGGCCCCGCTCCTCGCAGTAGAAGCAACGTCCTTCCTTCTTAAGCTTCAAGGTACGAAGGAAACGGGCTCGACCATTCTTTGCCTGAGTCAAGTGTTTCTTGGAGGCGTTGTCTATAGACTTCGTCTCCCCGGTACCAGTCGTAGACTGGAAAAACTTCCGTTTGTTCTTCCCACTCGTGTCGGAAACTGTAGTTGCCTTTGCACCGGCCATGGTATCATCATAAATACGCGCGTAATTCATGGCCTCTTGCAATGTTGTACATTTGTTGTTCTTGATCTGCAACTTGTACGAATCTGGCAAACCATCCTCAAAGAAACCTAACAAGGTCACTGGATCCATCTTTGTGGCCCTGGTCTGCAGATCTCGAAACCTTTGAAGATAAACTTCAAACGACAAGTTCAGCTTAGACATATCGAGGGCTTTAAGCTTGCCTACGATATCATAGTCGTCCTCCTTCTTCAGGAACTCCTTCCTGAAGACCCCTTCGAAATCTATCCATGTTACCGGCTTAGGTTGGAGTTCCTTCCACCATAACAAAGCCTTTCTTGACATGAAGCCAGCTGCAAGCTGTATTTTCTTTTCATCTGGGTACGGGTGGAACTGGAAGTGTACCTGCCACTTGTGCAACCAAGTGTCGACAACCTCCTTGGTTCGAGACTTTTGATCTCCGGGAAAAGGGTCTGGAGTAATGTTCGGACCTAACACTGAAGCCATGGCATCCACATGCGTGAGTGCCTGCACAGTGCTAGTCAGAAGGGTGAGAGTCGTCTGAATCCCTTGGAGTTGCTGTGTCAACCCCGTTTGATTCGCATTAACCTGCTCAAATTTTCCATCTAGAGCAGTGGTGAATTCACTGAAGGCTTTCTTTGTAATCAGATCGTCGTAAAGACCTTGGTCTTCCTCAGCAGGGTAGTCCAAATCCTGATCTCCCATGGCAAACTCAGGATTTACAGAATCAGCCATGTCTGAAATCTGATCTGAAAAGAGTAGTAAACTGAGAGAAATAACTGGGGGAATCGAAGCTGGAAGGAGTGTGGAGCAGAGAAAAAAAACCGTCCCAAGAAGAGGTGACGAAAGAAGAGGAGCTGGCCGAAAGAAGATGCTGGAAACTGACGATCAGCTGGCGTAGGTGATCCCGTGGTCTCTCCTTGCTGGTTTCGGTGCAGGCTGCAGTGTACGGAAGTCTGCTGCAGACCGTATTGTACGGAGATCCCCCCCGCAGGCTGTACGGAATGTGACGCAGGCTGTACGGAAGCTGACGCAGGTTGTACGGATATCTAGCGCAGGCTGTATGGTAACCTGTCGCAGGCTGTACGGTAACCTGTCGCAGGCTGTACGGTAACCTGACGCAGGCTATGGCCGTTCCTAGATGGCGAAATCTAGTAGGTGTGTAAGAAGGTCTTCTTGCGCACTCTAGCTGAGGCTATGGCTGAGCTTGGGACCCTGCCAGGCTATAAAGGAGATGGTGCAGCTAATCTAGGAAGCTATGCTTCCTAGAAAAGCTCACCCTCCCAAACTTGGAGGGTGGTGCTTTTTTCGAAAAAAGCAGCTCCTCCAACAGTATGGCCGCACCCTGCTCCAGGGTGCTTTTTTCGAAAAAAGCAGCTCCTCCAACAGTATGGCCGCACCCTGCTCCAGCCCCTGGCGCACCTCCGTGCCTGGCCGAATTCCTTTCCAGCCTATGGCGCACCTCTCAGCCACTCGCACCTGCGTCACCCTGATTAGCAAACGGAATCTCCTCGCCTACCACTCAGCTCTTCTCACACCTCTCCTACCTGCATCTCCACTCTCCCCTAGCTACGCCTCAACCCTCTCTCACTTTTCCCTTCAGCAATTTCGAAATCAAGACTCTCCTTCTTCCTACCTTTTCCCTAGATCCTGACCTCATCCGATAACCCATGAACCAACAAGATCTTGCAGCAACAAATTTCGAAATTAGGGCATACCTGAAGGAAGAAATCGTCCAAAATTTTCACATCAGAAGTTCCTACCTCAGGAGTTGGCTCTGATACCAGCTGACACATCCCAGCACTCCTGAAACCTCTGATCTGCAAACAAACACAAGAACACACTGTGAGAAACTGAGCAGGCTGCTCACCACCCAACCATGACATCTATGGGATGTGATCCTGAATCAGGAGATGTCCCCTCCGAGCCACGAGCTGAGCTACTGGCACGAACTCCCAACCAGATCCAATCCAGCCTGGTGTCTTATACCACCAGGTGGTGCTGTGAAGCCTGGGATCTGCTTCTGGGCCTTGGGCTACGCTAAGATGCAGGCGCGCGTCCGCGACCCAATCCAGGATCAGACCTAGCACTTGGGAACGAAACTTGCTCCCATCGGCTCACTGACTCACTGAGAACTGAACCCCTGGGCCCCTTATATAGACTCGGGCCCCAAGCGCCAAAAATAGCGAAGACCTATAACTGGTTCGTACCCTTGCCACTCAACCCGAGAATCAAGCCTGCCTAGCTCTAAGCCTCCCCAGGCTACCTGAGCTAGTTTTGTGTACCCAGTACACATCAGATACCAATCCATGCACATGACACTTGTCCAAGAGTTCTTGGACTTGCTTGAAGATTTCATCTTGTTGAGATTGACTAACTCTATATGGGGGTCTATTTGGAGGTGAAGACGCTGGAACTATGTCAATTTTGTGATCCTCTGGTCTCTCAGGAGGGAGGTGACTAGGAAGTTCCTGAGAGAAGCAACTAGAGAATTCCTGAAGGAAATCTAATCTTTCTTTTGTGAGAGGATCTGACTTTTCTTCACTTGGTTGCTTATCGCGTACAAACACTAGAAAAGAACATACTCCTTTCTTAAGCAAATTGGGAGATCGTGCATGACTTACCATAGGAATGGTGTTTCCTGAAACTCCCGTTGTAATGCTCACATCTCTACCCTTATGTTGGAGGGTTAGAATATTCTTCACATAATCGATTCGGGGGTTGACTTGCTTATGCCAGGGCATGCCGAGAATTACATCTGATTGGACACTTGTCCCAGATTTTTGGTGGGCTGCAGTCCCAAAGAGGACAGCCCACAACTTGCCCCAAATCTACCAGATTTGGGGCGAGACACTTGGCCTGCATGCCCTGCCACTTGCCATGCATGCTGCCACATGTGTGGGACAGGTGAACGGACCTGCCAGCTCAGATTCCATGTGGCAGTCTGCCTCATGTCTTCCCAAAAACCCTAAAATTTCAAAGTTGTCAAAATTCAATTCTGATCGCACCCACAGGTTCCTAACAGCTTGGTATCTATTGATGTACTCTAAGGTCATAATTGAGCCATACTGAGCTCATTTGTTTGTCATCTTATCTTGTATCTCCATTACTCTTGGCATGCTGCCAAGCCCACACCCAAAGCTCAGGGAACAATCTCTTGAATGGTTCCTAGGTCAGTATGCAATCTGTGCATTTGATTGGTCCGATTGGTCCCATGTTTGGGTACTCAGGTGGGGTGTGGTTTCCAGATGTCCCTCTTAAAGAGAGGCCATCACTCTTGTGGGTCACTAATGCCCATAACCCCAAGCAAGGGGGTCCACCCTCAAATGCTAGACCTAGTCCCCATTGTCCGTAACTAAACAGTAGGAAAACATTTCATTTCTTAATAAGCATACTATTGAAAACAAAAAGAAATAGTACCAAGCAAGTGGATACATGTTGAAGCAGGATGACAACAACAAAGGGTACCGGCTGCGGAAGACTGATAGACAACCCAGGAATTCACACAGAAGTGTGTAACTACGGAATCCAAAACTTCTTTACTTTTTTTACTCAACAATGTCAACATACATATGCGCAAGTCAGTAAATAGACAATGCTCCAACGGAGATATAGAACCAACAAAATTCATTTTTGTCCAAAAGGACAATATATAAAAGGAGTCAAGAGTCCCACTAAATCGTGATCCTCTGTCCTTTCTCCATGGCACTTCTAGATCCCTAAGCCTATGCTCCTCGTTGAGCTTCTGTAGACTTTAGTCACCGTGCCTTGATCCCTGCTTTTTGCTGCGCTGGACGACAAGGGTGCAGCCCCTTCCTGCAGCCTCCTCTAGACCTCCTGGATGTAGGCCCAATTGCTGCTGATCAGCTGCTCCAGTCTGCTGGTGAATTGCTGCTGCTGGGGATACATTATAAGCCCAAGTGGCTCTCCTTTTATAGAGGGGCTGGTAGCCCACCAAACAGGCCGACCCAACCAACCTTCCCCAACTGACCCAGGAGGGGAAATAGGCCAACAGGCAGGCCCTGCTGACCTGGTTGACCTATCATATCTGCATGGGAAATTCTTCACCTTGTGACTCGTTTCTAAGCCTGGTATGCTGCAATCCTTTTGTGCTTAGCTCAATAGTTGACATGTTTTCAATCTTGGCCACATGGTGTGCCTGTTTGATTGAGTTTTTCAACATTTGGATCAATCTTTTTTGAAAAGGACATTTCAAACTTGCTGGTACCTCTTGAATTAAGGGCCACAGTATTTATAAGAGCCAAATGATGCGTCTCACTGTAATAAGTTCCAGTTTTGCAGCTCTAAATTTCATGTTTGTGAATTCCTCTTCAATTGTTTTACTTACAAGGAGGGCTGGCATGAATGACCTGATATACAGGGCTTCTTAAACAACACGGTAGTCAATTCGCGGTTCTCCTTGTTAAGTGCATATTTCTGTTTGTTAATTTCTTGAACAAGCAGTCCTGGACTAAAATATGTGCATAATGGGCATTTATTCTGCATTAAAGGATTAATTTGTGATTGGTTCTCACCTGTTGGGGTTATTGATGTTGATCTCGTTAGTTTGTTCTGTGATCTCAAACTTTGCAAAGTATCTTTTCTCTACAGACCATAGCTTTATTTTGGAATAGCGTTGTATTGCCATGGAGTTCTCTTTTGCGTTTTTCAAATAATGTGTTTCTGTTGAGCTCCACCTGCGAGCCAATAAGTGAGGAGTGCATCAGGGGGGTGGGCCATAGGACAATAGAATGGGTCATAGGGCTGCCACATGGGCAGCACATGGGCTGCCATGTGGGCAGCAGAGAAAGGGAAGTCCCTGGCAGAGGAAGCCTCCATGGAGGACAGATCTGGGAGAGACATTTCCAGAGGCTGTCCACAGATGGAAACGGAAGACCTGTGCAGAGTTTCCAGCAAGCAAGGGCTACTTGGCCAGGGCAATGACCTCAGCAGGGCACGGAATCTGTACGGAAGGTTGTGGACAGGTGTATGACCCTTTGTAGCAGTTTCGGAGGTTTGGAAGAGCCCGGCAAGAGGCCGAAGAGAGCCAAGAAGAGGTGCAGCAGAATTGCGTATGTTTTGGCAACCATATGGGCCTGGTTTTGGGCAGAGAACTGGGCTGGATCAGCCTGGGCCACTGGTTGGATGCCACGTGGCCAGGTAGGCCAGCAAATGCCTCCAAATAGAGCCCTGAAGGGCATTTATAGAGCCCCCCTCCAGTTGGCTGGGGGGGGGGATTCAAGTTGGCCAGGAAGACCCTGGCTGGTCGGCTATTTTAGAAGGGGTTCAGCCCCTATAAAAGGGGGCGTTTGGGCCTCCATAAGGCATCACTTGCAGCAGCACACTCAGAGCAGGAAGGAGCAGCAAAAGGGTACCCTTTGGCCTACATCCAGGAGGTGAAGGAGGTCTACAAGAAGTTGCAGACTTAGCTCAAGAGAGGCTGCCCACATAGGCTGACTACCTGGGCAGTAAGATGGAAGGATCGGACAGAGAGTCTACACAAGCTTAGAGGAGCATGCAGGCTCAGAGATCTAGAGGTGCCAGGCAGATAGTATGTGGACTTTTGGTAAGATCGGAGGACCAGGGTTTGGTGGCATTCCGCATCTCTTTTGTAGTGTTTGGTTTTGGACTGATGGAAATATATCGTTGTGGCTTCTATATTTGTTTTGGATACATTGTCTATTTACTGGCTTGGACACACATCTATGATTGTGAAGTACACACAAGTTAAGAAGTTTGATTCTGTAGTTAAACACGTCTGCGTGTAATTCTTGGGCTCATCTATTAGTCTTCCGCTGTGGGATACCCTCTGGTGGGATTTTCATTTCTAACAGTTTCCTCTGCAGACATGATTTTTTGTTTCAGGACAAGGAAATGAATATTCTTTAAACTTAGACAACCTGCTAAAACTGGCAAAGGTGAGAATACAAGGAGCAGATGACATTGTAGCTTCTGCACATAGTTCGAGTTCAAGGCAGCTGTTTGCTACTCATGCTGATAAATAGAATCTTGCTTTCAAGCATTCAAATCTGTTAGGAACCCAACATGATGATTTCTTAATGATTTTGATGTTTCTTCCAGTGATTCCAAACTTTTCAACTGAGGGCAAACATGGGTGCAGTTGTCAATATCATCCCCTGCAATCCCTATACTCTGTGGCAAAAACAAGATTCATCTTACCCTCAGGCTCTCCCCCACAAACAAAGTTCTCTCTCATGGACTGCATGCTTTGAAACCCCAGAGCTTACTAGTCTGACAACCTTTGGAAGCAATAAAATCCAGGTATGCTTTACTTCATTGCCATTTTCTGGTTTTTATCTTATTCGGTACAGTCGTTGGCATGTTTGTTTGGAATTGATCTTCTTGAAATGTGCAAGCAGAAGGTCCATAATTTAGTCATGGGAATGCAGTGATTTATCTGGCGTGTTGAATATATTGATGCTGTGAATCTTTTCTCTCTTTCCCTTTGTTTGTGGGTTGCCACTTTGCTTTCAATCTTGCTTGCCAGGCAGCCTTCGGTTCCAGTCCTCACTAGGTTAGTTTGAAATCATTATAGATCTGGTGTCTAATGACTTTCATTTTGTTGGAGTCCTTGGTCTAATATAGTTTT
Source organism: Dipteris shenzhenensis (assembly GCF_047967505.1). Taxonomy (NCBI): domain Eukaryota; kingdom Viridiplantae; phylum Streptophyta; class Polypodiopsida; order Gleicheniales; family Dipteridaceae; genus Dipteris; species Dipteris shenzhenensis. The sequence continues at coordinate 29,810,749 of NC_141604.1, forward strand.
TGGTGAGATTGGATATTTGTGCTCTTTCTGGAATTCGCACGGGGAATAAAGACAGCAAAGCATAGACATAGAGATTCTATTGAATGCAAAGAATCTCACATAGAAAGGAACTTGGACACAATGGGACATAAGAAACCCTAGATGGGATACCTGCCTTTTTATAAGGTATTAGGGTATCCTCATTCTTAGGGTTATCTCATAATTCACCACCAAGCAACCATGCATGAGTCCCAAATTTGTCATGTCAAATGACCTGCAAAGATGACCCGTAACTAGTAATCAGAATATCATCCACATATGAAACCCCCTCTGAAGGAAACATGCATCTATTCTGCTATACGATGCCCTGGGTGCTTGTTTTTGATTATAAAGAGCCTTTTTTAGTTTGCACGCAAGCTGTTCTCCTCTTCCTGTACAAAGCCCTCAGCCTATTGCACATAAACCTCCTCTTCCAGATAACCATCCAGAATGCTGATTTCAGATCCATCTGAAAATTGGCCAGTTCTTGTGTGTCGCAATAGAGCAACCTGTTCTGAATAATCAAAACATTCAATGAGTTTATAACCTTTGCAACAAGCCTTACTTTGTCAGGATCCATCTTGATCCTGTAAACCTATTTAGTGCCTATTACTGTTTTACTGTGTGGTAACTCACATAACTCCCCTGTTTGATGGAGTTATATTCAGATTCCATGGCATCATGCTATCCTTGGCTTTTGAACGCTTCTGTAAAATGACACAGGTTCTTGCCTGTCCAATTGTATCTCTCTTACAAATGATGCATGATGCATTTCATCTGTAAAAGCTACATTGGAATAACTAGAATTATCTCTCAATGGTGTTGTTCACTCTCTGAGATGTTCTAGAGTTTCTTGTATTTCAGAAATTTGTAGTAAGTCCATTTTCCATTTTCCAAGCTTCTTTTCTTGGGAGGTCCTCCTCAACCATATTTTACTTACTCTTACCTTGCTGTTCTTCTGTTTTTTTTTGGTGTTTCTAGAGTTTCTTGTATTTCAGAAATTTTTAGTAAGTCCATCTACCATTTTGCAAGCTTCTTTTCTTGGGAGGTCCTCCTCAACCATATTTTACTCACTCTTACCTTGCTATCTTATGCTTTTTTTTTTTTTTTTGGGCTTGCCTTTACCCTTGTCATGTTGTTTGGGGTGTTCAAACTCAACCTCTTGCTGTCTGGGTGAAAACTCCTGTTTCACTTTGTTGTGACCCATCGGCTGTAGTGGAGGGTATCCCTTTGTTCTGCCTTCCTTTTCACGTAGCAATGAGCTAATTGCTTTTTCTGAAGATCAACCTTGACATTGACCCTTGGTCTGGCAAGAGGGGCTCAAATGGCAGCACCTTCGACTCCCAATACTGTTAAGGTTTTGCTCTCTTTGGAGGATAAGCAACAGGTTCAAAGTGCAGTGGAAGGACAGGGCCCTGGTAGGTCGGATTGTTGGGCTCACCCCCCCGAGGCGACAGATTCGGGATTGGCTTCAGGCGAGTTTAGCCCTAGGGGATGACCACATCCAGGAGGTCACCATCTATGGGAGAGGGGTCTTCCTTCTCCAGCTGAGCTCTCCAGAGACCACCTTGTCACTTGTGGAGCAGAGCCCTATCTTCCTTGGTCCTCATCTGTTCTTCCTCCTCCCTTGGTACCATGGCTTCACAGTGGCGAACATGGACACGACTCACCACGTACCTCGCTTCTTGATGACGCTCCGCTTCTCGAGGCTCCCGAAGGAGTATAGATCCATTCTCTAGTCTATCGGATGATGTTTTGGTACGGTGCTGGAGTCTCCTCCTCCCTCGGTAGCCACAGTGGTCGCAGATGATGGGGTCCCCAAGCTCAGAGTGGTTGTGGACACCCCCGAGACGCTTCTTGAGGAGATCCTTTTGGAGACCTTGGATGGAGGCGAACTACGTCAGAGAGTTGAGGTCTCTAGGCTTCCAAGCCAGTGCCTCCGATGCAGACAGATGGGACACTTAGCTTGGGACTGCATGAGAGGCGAGGGTAGGGATCCTCCTCAACCTAGGCAGAAGCACAGGGCTCCCTCAGCCCAGGCAGGGGTAGAGGGCTCCCCAGCATTGGGCCAGGCAGTTAGATCATCAGCAGCACTCGCAAACACCTTGGGTCGACCCTCTCAGGGGACTTGGACCAAGGTTGAACACAAGAAGCCCAGCAAGGCAGCCCTCAAGCGTCGCAGGTATCAGGCTAGGGTCAGAGAGCGCGAGGAAGCCTGATCGGCGATCCTTGAGCCTCAGGAGAAGCTAGCAGAGGTTGCCCCTATGGAGCAAGAGGAGGAGACCTTCTTCGATCTCCCGACTGAGCCGCAGGCGCGAGCAGAGCAGAGCGCCCAGGTCCCTTCGCAGCAAGAGCTTGGAGCCACCGCTAAGCAGGTCTCGGTGGACCCTCCATCAGGGCCGCCCCTCCCCTCCTGACCCCAGTCCCCCCGCCCCCCCAGTCCCCTCCCCTAGTCACCCGTACCACCCGCCCCCTCCCCTTCTTCTTGCCCGCCTCCCCACCCTGCCTCCAAGACTGTAGCCCCCTCCGTTACCCATCCCCCTTCTCTCTCCAGACCCGTGTCTTTAGGCAAGGGGGTGCCAGAGTCCTTTCCCTTGCAGCAGGTCTCGGGCCCCTCTTCCCAGGCGCAACCTAGTCTAGGTGCATCCTCCTCAATGCCGCAGAGCTCAGGCGGTTCGTTTTCGCATCTTCCATGTGCCAAGCCTCATCCAGGACAGCCTCTACCTAGAGAGTTTTGGCGACTAGGACCGTGAAACTATATTGACAACATCTTTACTTTCTGGGAGGCACTGGTGGATTGGGCCAGATAGGAGTCTCAGCCTCTTGCGATTTTGCTTTTGGATTTTGAGAAGGCCTATGACAGAGTGGAGTTGTCTTTCTTGGAGGGCACCATGCAGAGGCTTGGCTTCTCGGATCGTTGGATCAGGGGTGTCTCAGCCCTTTATGTAGGTAGTTCGAGCCAGATACTTATTGGTGGCACACGGGAAAGCCTTTTCGCTTTCCTGCTCGGCTCGACAGGGATGCCCCCTTGCTCCTTTCTTATTCCTCTTTGTGGCCGAGGCCCTAGGGTATTTTCTGAGGTCTCAGTCGGCGGGACTCACGGGGATGAGGCTCCCGATTCGGCAAGAGGAGCTTTTGGACTCAAAGTTTGCAGATGACACAACCCTTTTTGTAGAGGGCGCAGCTCGGAGCTTGGATGCAGTTAGGGAGGCCTTGGCAGTGTATTGTCTAGCCTCAGGCTCTAGGATCAATTGGACCAAATCAGTCGGCTTGCTCGCAACGATAAAGGAGGTACAGGATATCCAGGATTGGGGCTCAGCACCAGGCTTCCGGTGGATTCCGAGGGGGCTGACAGCGAGATACCTTCGCTGCGAGCTTGGCAGTGATAATTCAGTAGAGCAGCAGATCTCCCCGGTTTTAGAGAGTGTTCGGTGCAAGCTTTTGTATTGGAGCTCGGCCAAACTCTTTCTTGCAGGAAGGGCCTTGGTGGCTAACCAGGTCCTCCTTGCTACCGCTTGGTACATAGCCTCGTGCTGGTGGTTTCACAGAGATGCATGGGACAGCTGAGGCGCCTGGTGCGCAATTTCCTTTGGGCAGGATCGGATGGCACATGTAACACCCAAGCCAGGGTAGCCTGGTAGACAGTGATCCTGCCCTAGGCCCAGGGAGGATTGGGCATCATTGATCCGGAGATGCAGAGCAGAGCCTTGTTGGGCAAGTTGGTAGTGAGGGGCCTCACTCTAGGTACAGAGCCTTGGAAGCTTCTTTTGCAGCGCGGTCTCCTTTGGAACACCCCTCGCACGGGTGTCACAATATTGATATCATTGTGTTCAGCTTGATTAGGAGATCACAAGTCCTCAACAAATTTCTGGAAATTTCATGATTTGAGCCAGCATTGCTCAAGTTTTTATGGCGCTACGAGTTTCACAATTTTGCTACGATTTGGACATTGACTGCACCAAGTATTGATTTTTCTGCATATTCTGAGTTGTCTCAGCTGCTGCAAGTCTTGCAACAAATTTGAGGTCCATCAGAGGTCAATTGCCCCTTCAGATACCTCAAAATTGGTTCCAGCAGGTTCATTTTTTGGCTATCAGCAGTTATGGTTGCACTGAAAGTTGGCGCTTTTGAGTTTTTTCTGCTAATCTGCTCTACTCTATGCCATTCAAACCTGAACCGAACACTTTGCTGGAGTATTGAGCCCTAATTCAGTCAAATTGGGCAAATTGTGAACTGTCCAGTCAGAAATTGCCACGTGGCAATGAATCTACTGCCCTGGCCAGCTAGAATTCTCTGTTCAGACAGTAATTGTCTAAACAGTCTTCTATACAGTGCTTCTATTTAGTGTTTATCAGAGAATCGGCTGTTCAAGCAGTTTTAAGTCCTACACAGTGTTTCTAAACAGCTTGATATACACAGACTGCAAACAGTGCTTTTACAAAGGATCTGGCAGTAAATCCTTGTTCAAACAGTGTTTCTAAGCTTCCAACAGAGAGCAAACAGTGCTTTGACAGTGTTTTGGGCAGAAATCACTGTCTATTAGTGGATTTATTTGTCCTAAACAATGTTTTTATATAAGATTCATTGGGATCACACCATGCCTGCAAGGAGGCCTGGAAGCCATAACAGGAAGCATCAGATGGGGGACCTTGATCCCATTTCAGAGGATGATGCTGTGATGGATTCTATTAGACTGGGCATTGGCTTCAGTGAGGGGTCCAGGATGATGGCACTGAAATTGTGGCAGTGCATACAAGAGCTCACTGAAGGCACTTCAAACGTTCAAGCAACTCATGTCCAGGAGCAAAACACTAATGGAAATCTAGATCCTTTCCTACAGGCACTCAAAGAGATGACCATGGAGATTAGGGCTAATGGTCTGAGAATGCAGAATTGGCTACCATGAACAGGAAGTTGGATCAGCTCAGAAGGAGCAGGGTTCATGAGGGGAAAAAGCCTACGGAGCAGGTCATAGAGGATGACTCAGATTTTGAAATTGACATCATTACTAAGCCTATTGCAGACCCTCATGGTTTCATGTCGTCAACAAGGAAGGCCTACCATTCTAATGGTGGAACTACTCATAGGGCAAGACGCCACCAAGGAGTAATGTTCCCAAGGGTGCTAGCCCTGAGGTGGATGGTTTAGTTCAAAGATATTGTTGTAACAGCTCATTCATCTCTTAGTCCTCAACCATGACTTCCTTTGTGTCCTTAGATTTGGAAAGATGGAGGGCATAGATTTCACAAACATTCTTGAGGTCTCTTGCTAACTTTCTTGAAGAAATGACAGCCAATTTAGGTGCCTCATTGCCCTTAAAAAGTATCTCCTTACTTTATGGAAGAATCTTATATACATGTGCTTGAAATCCATGGTAATCTCTCCAGGTGCTCTCAGCCATTCAAAGCCTAGAACAATGTCTATAGGCCCCATATCCAAAGCAAATAAGTCTCCTTGGAAAGTATAATCTGGTGACAGATGTATTTGGGTGGCCTGACAACAGTACCTATTGTGAGCATGCTCCCCGTTAGCCACTTGTACTTGCAAGCCATGATCAATCTCTGTAGAATGCAACCTGACTGCTTGGACAGACTTGAAATTTATGAAGTTGTGGATGCTCCCACTATCCACCAAGATATGAACAGTTCTGCCGTTTATTTCCCCTTTTAGTCTGAGTGTTTGGGCACTTTGAGCTCCCATGGATGCCTCTAAAGGGATGCTTTATAGATCAGATCGGGTGTCCCAAATAGGTTATCATCATCAACACTAGAATTCCCATCTGAATCTCTGCAAACATCCATGTAATCATCAATAACCTCAACCCTCCATTGCTGGGATATCCTTGGATGCTTAGATTGGAAGTCACCATTAGCCATGGTGCCACATGCGATGGACCCACTAGGGTCATATGGGCAGGGGCCCATGATTAGACTCAGCATCTCCTCAAGGGGTTGTCACCCTCACACTCATGGAATTCAGTCTCTGTTGCAAGGTCATCTGGAATAGGATATCCTCAATCTCTATGATCATGCTCAGTTTAGCTCTTCCCTTAGCCTTGCACACACCTCTATGCTCTGGTGTCCATTTCCCCCCACATAGATAGCATAGATTTTTCTCTTTTCTATCCTCCATGATGGCCTGGGATAACTGTTTGAACACTTTATGTTTCTTGTCCTTTGGGTCCTCCTTGGGGCTGGCCTATTTGAAGGCTTTGCTTCCTCAGCCTTATAGGACTTGAAGTTTCCCACCTGGCTGCCATAAGCTAAGGGGTATCTAGGAATGAAGTTACTGTTGTAGAAGATACCACTTGTTTGGGCACCATTGGAGGGCTATCCTTGCTCACTGGTTTGCTGTCCATGTATCCAATGTCCACACCCTTCTCCTTCAGAATGTACTTAGGTTCATAGAGCTCAGCCAATCTGATGGCCTTCCTTAGAGTGCTAGGATCCTGGGCTGACACATTGGCTGCTATACTTGGATGGATGAACTTGAGCAGCCTACTCCTATCATTAATCCCATGGGCAAATAAAGATAGCTTCCAGAACCTTTTTATATAGTTTCTGACTGAACCCTCCTGAGTTAGTTCATACCATTCACACACCAACTCATCTCTGGCAAGGGGAGATGCGGTCGGGAACATTTGCTCTTTGAAATCCTCCCAAGTGTGGACGTGCCTCTGCACTTGTTGGAGTCCACCAAATGTGGGCATAATCCTCCAAGTGTAGCACAATAAATGTACCTCTTCTTCGGTCACTCAGCTGCCTCTCATGGATGAGGAAGGCCATATTCAATGCATACCTGAGGGGATCATTGGATTTAGAGACTACATCCTTAGAAACAAATCCTACATTGAATACTACATCAAAATGGAGGGGATTACCACATGATGAGTTCTCATGGCGGTCCTTTTCCATAGTGGATCAATATGCTTACTTGCTCAGCTGATGTTGGGACCATTTATGATCATTTCCAGCTATGAGGAGCTACTGAGACTTTGCCTGCTCTACCTACTGCTCCACCATCAACCTTGCTGCAGCTCAGCATGTATCAGTGGAGGATGTTGGACAGCTGCAACAGTGATTACTCACTGCTACACACCTGCTATGATCAGATATGAGTTCTCTCTTCATACTATGGTTGTATTCCTTGTTAAATCCCACCAGAGGGTATCCTGCAATGGAAGACTAATAGATGGGCCCTGGAATTACACATGGAAGTGTTTCACTATGAAATCAAGCTTCATCAACACGTGTACTTCACAACCATTCATGTGAGTGCAAGCCAGCAAATAGACTGTGTTGAAAGACAAATATCATGAGATTGAAACTGCACTATGTTGTGTTTTTAGAGGATGAGTATGGGCATGTTCCTGGACTCATCTAGGTATATCTGTTGAGAGAAAAATATAGAAGAAATACTTATATATTTCCGTGCGTCCAAAACCGGACACAATACAATACCAAAATGTCCTCCTACTATATGCTTGGCACCTCTAGATCTTTGAGCGCGCGTGCCCCTTTGAGCTTATGTGGACCGTTTGTCCAAAGGAGCCTGTCTGGAAAGCCTGCCTAGATGGGCTGCCACTCTAGCTTAGTCTGCAGCTTCTTTTGGGTCACCTGTAGCTCCTGAGTATAGGCCCAAGGTTGCTTGAGTGCTGCTCCTATCTGCTGTCTTGAGGGCTGCTCCAAGTGATGAGTAATGAGGCACCTAGGGCCCCCTTTTATAGGGCCTGCTTGCCCCCTCCTACTGGCCGACTTTCTGCCCCCTACCAGCCGACTCAAACATGCCTCCACCGACCCCTCTTGTGCAGCCTATAAGGCTCCCCTTGGGGGCATTCCTCCAGCCTTTGGCTGGCCTTGCCTGGCCACGTGGCAGGCTGCCACTGGCCCAGGAAGGGCTCCCCATATTCTAGCCTGTTTTATGGATTCATTACCAGCCCATAGGGTCTCCTTATCTTGCTGCCTCTGTCCCAACTCGGCTCAGTTGTGTTCCAGGCCCTAGAAGGCTTCCAACCAGTCCATACTGAGGTTTCCTTGCACATGCTTGTCCTCTCCATCCATGGACAGCCCTGTGGCAGTCTTGCACCACTGCCGCCCACCATGGTGGACCTGATCTGCGAGGTATCTCCTCTCTCTCTTTGCTGCCCATATGGCAGCCCATGTGTTGCCCATGTGGCACCCCCATGTCTATTCCTATTCTAAGGTCCACCCCCCCGATGCATTCCTCGTATGGGGGCTCAAAAGTGGGGAGGTGACCCAATCCTATTCCAATATTCCCTTGTTGCAACTCCCTTGCAAATTTGATGGCAAATTTTGTTTTGGGCAGGGTGGACTACAAAGGTGAAATTTACTCGGTACTTTTTAGTTTACACAGCCTTTAAATGGCTTGTAAATAAGAATTATTTAAGTAAGGGAATCCTAAAGTCGCCACATGGCATCCTAGGTTGGCTATCCCATAAGCATAGGTGTATTTTGTCTTGGCCTATACCTATAAAAGGAGGCCCTTGCTGTTTCTTGTACTTACCTTTCACATCCATTCATAAAATGCAATCTAGGACTTGTACTTACCTTTCACATCCATTCATAAAAGCCTCCTTGTGCTCTTGGCTTATTTGAACTGACCTGAACTAGGACTACCCTCCTATCCTAGGAACTCTATTCCTAGCCTGTTGCTTGTGCAGCCCATCACAAGCTGAAGTTCTACACTTGAATCCAGGTACTTTGATGATTAACACATGGATTTCTACTGTTTACATGCTGTTCTATACATCTACATTCAATTGCTTTCATTTCCACATACCTAGTTGTGAAACTAAACCTAAACTAGCATGCTGTAGGCTAGCTTAGCTACGGGTGGTTGTATGAATAATGACCGCAGGTACCAAAGCACCTCTGCTGATCACACCGCCTCCACAAGAATTCTTGAAACCACCTATCCCGGAGCCTCCACCACTAGAACCTTTCTTTGCCGACATAGCTCCTAGAAATCACTTGAGCAACCAAACAATCAACTCTTTTGTAGCAACCAAATAGACTCTGTACACACCTAACCAAACCTGAGTCACCCTCCTTCACGCAAGAGTACAATCCTCCAGTCGTGGATGTTGATTCCCTAGAGCCTTGAATCAAGGTCATCCTTCAGCAAGGTCCTTGCCTTCAAGCTTCACCCCTTGTGCGCCTCCTTCTGGGCTCTGATGCCATGTTAGAAATAACCACAACAGAGGGTATACACAGAGGAAAATAGATAGAATAGCCCAGGAACTCACACAGGGTGTTAGGGACGGAATTTCAAAACTTATTTACTTTGTGTGCTCGATATATAAGTGAAAGTCAGTAAATACACAATGGTCCAAGAGAGAGATAGAACCAACAAAATATATTTCCGTCCAATGGACAAAATACAAAAGGAGTCCAGAGTCCCACCAGGGCGTGGTCCTTCGTCCTTACCAAAAAGATGCTGTCCTACTACCTCCGGGGCACTTCTAGATCCCTAAGCCTGCATGCTCCTCATTGAGCTTCAGTTGGCCTTGTCACTGTGAATTGATCCCTGCACCTTGCTGCCCTGGAAGACATCCAAGGGTGCAGACCTTTGAGCTCTTTCTGCAGCTCTCAGCTCCCACTGGATCCAGATGGCCCAGATCTATGCTGCTCTGCTGCTCCAGTCTGCTCTTTGATTGCTGGCAGCTGCTTCCAATGGATAAATTATGAGCCTCCAAGGGTTCCCTTTTATAGTCCCTGAAGGGCCCCAGAAGTGGGCGACCCAGCAGCCTGACCCACCGACCAGATCTGGTGTGTAAATCGACCCACCAGCCCCCTTGCATGGGTCTGTGGGGACCCGACTTGGGTGTGTTGGCTGGCCGACCTGGTTGGGCCCTATATAAGGACAAGGGGACTGCCCATTGCAGCTCTTTTCCTTGCTTTACCTGGCCCACAGACTCCCCTGCTTGTGTCTCCTCCTGGCTGACTTGATCCAGGGCTTGTGCAAGACCTAGATCTCCTCCAAACATGCCGCCATCTGTGCGCCTTCTGTCCCGGGTTATCGTTGACCTGCTCCTGCCATTAGACACTTGTCCTATGCTCGCACCATAGGCTTCTCTGCTCTGTACTGTTTCTGCAGGCTCCTAAAGTCCCGCGTGGCATTCTGTACACCTATAGGATTCCTTGACAGCCCTATCACTGCCAGGTCTTTCACTAGAGTGCTGGCCACATGGCAGCCCATATACTGCCCATGTGGCAGTCCCCTCTCTCTACTTTTCCCTCTGAATTTTCTACCCACATGGCAGCCTAGGTGCTGCCCATATGGTAGCCACATTAACCCTAAGTACACCTCTGCCATGCTCTCCTCACATGGGGGCTTGCAAATGGGGAGGTGACTTTTCCAACAGGTCTTTTGCAATCGGATGAAAGGAACATGCAGGGTCCTCAAGCCAAACAAAAGAAGCATGCAAGTGAGTGTAAGAGGTATCTGGAGTTTATAGAGGAGATCCACTTATGAGTCAATGCAAGTTGATATGCATCCTTGACGTGTAACAAAAACACCAAGTTGGCCCATAGATATGAGGACTTGTATAGGATCGTTTGGAGAGTTACGGATGTAGTTGGAGATATGCCCCACTTTAGAAATCCATGATGTGTTTCATGTCTCTCTACTGGAACTATACTTGGGTCGAAATGTGCAATTCTTTTTTAAGCTGACGCTTATGGGTGAGAAGGGCAACATCCTCTATATTCGGAGCAAATCATGGGCTTCACAGATCATGTTATTCGTAACAAGATCTATGTAGAATATCTCTCAAATGGATGTGGCTACCTGAAGATGAGGAATCATGGCAGCTTGAGAGCATTGTGTAGGAATACTCCCCCATCTTGGAATGTTAATGAGCAACATTTTCCTCCAAGATGCACTCTATGGATAGCCACCACATCTACTGTCAGGATAAATTGTTTTGGGAAGGCTTGGCCACAATAAAGGGAAAAACTATGCTTAGGTAGTGGGTAAGCAATAGGGCGAGAATTAGCTAGAGAGGGCTAAATTGGAGGATTTAAGGTAGGACTATAAAAGCCCCATCTCCACTCATTTGGGCTCATGTATTGATTTGGCCCCTTATCAACTCAAGCCTTGAGCTCTCTCTTTCAGCCTCAACAATTGTATAGTAGAGGTCGCTTCAAATTGGGTTCCATTTTCATGGTCAGAGGAGGCTAGACACAAAACCGTGGGTATAGCGTTGCTTTGTGGATTTTTGGAAAGCCTTTGAGTTAGTACCACATGCTCATATCATGGCACGACTCCACGAGCTATAGGTATTTCAGATGATGTTATCTTGGGAGTCTTGGCTTTGTAATGTGGACTTGCTTACGGAAAATAGATGAAATGAAGCAGAAGAACTCATGCATGAAAGACACCAGAGATCTTCGTAACTATGGTACACTGCTTTATTTATAATGCTGGCATAAATGCCCTAACTACTGTTGTACATGAGTGCCAAATCGGCATACAAAACTGAGCTCAGAAAATTCTTCTTACTGTGTGGGAGATGGAGTTATGCTGCTGAAACAGACCACCAGACCTCGACCATATGCTGGCCAAACCCCGGCTGAAGTGCTGCAGACAACCTCCCCTTAGGATCATGACTTGGTACGGCTGATGGGCTGCTGCTGTTCGGCGCACTTAGGGGCGGGCTGGGGGTGGCACAAGGGCTGGATCTGCTGCTGGAGGCTGGGTACTGAATGCCAAAAGAGAGGGCAAGGCCCCCCTTATATAGGGGGCCGTAGGGTCTGACTTCACCAGCCCAACCAGTTCCACCAGCCAGTCGGCTGGTTGGCTGGCTGGTAGGGCTCTATTTAGCAGTCCTGGTAGGGGCCAAGGCTGCCTATAAAAGGCGCCTTCCCCAGCCCACTTCCTACACTTGGTGCTGCCCTTTGGGACCTTAAAACCTTGCAAATATGCTGCGTTGAGTGCTGTGAGATGATGAGTGTGCAGGCAGTTGTCACTGCCACCTGTGCCTGGCACTGGTGCATGTGACATAATGAGCGAGTCACAGTTGATATTTTAGCTTGCATAGGGAGTTTAGTCCTCTGTATCATGTGGTTTTTACCTTCTGCCCATGAATATGATCTCTACAATTGAAGCCAAGTTGAAGCCAAGTTTATAGCCAGTTGCAAAATTGTAGGAAGCTCTTCCCTAACCAAAGACCTGTTATCTTCTCTCAAACAATGTGCACTAAACGACTCACAGAAATTGGAGAAGGCATTAGGATCTTCGCATTGATCTGCCAAAGCTTCCTCAGATCCTTGCATAGTCATTTGGCTCCTAATTTGTTAACTTTGCATGGTCTTTACATAAGTTAAAAGTTTGTTTTGGCCCTTAGTTTTTGTAGGAGTGAGGAAAGCATGCATACTACAGGTCTGTACTTGTGGATTCTGAAAACTTGGGATGCTTGTAATTTCCTGTTGGTTCATTTGTTGGCTTGCATGTGGCTGATTTCATTTTCATTATTTGAGAGTAGAAACTTGCCCTAGTAATCGGAGGTTTGAATCTTCATCTTGTTTATTATGAAGCTCCATTTTGTGCCTAGCATCCTTATTTACTTAGTTATTAGTCACAGTGGATATATATTGCATTTGAATTGTTCAATTCAATCACTCTTTAAGTCAGCAAAGAAAAGAAGGGGAGAGATGTGTTAGCTCCCTATCTGACAAAACCATATTGGTGAACAGCATTCTTCAACTTTGATTCAAGCTGCATGGACGAGACGCTCAAGCGGCCAGCCTCCGGTCAAACCAAACAAGAAATCATGGGGCCAAAGAGTGGATAAATACATGAGACCATTTGTCTTGGACATCTTGATATCCAGAAGGTATGTAAGTGCAAAAGTAATGCATAGAGTTACTAGCAAAGTTGTGTCAGTGGTAACAACCAATGCCAAAGACCTTCGGAATTCATTGCCATCATTGATAGATGTACATGCATGCAAAACTGTTGGAGAGCTCCTTGCTGAGCGTTCAAAGGATGCAGATGTTTTTGCAGTGACATATGAACCTCGAAAAAATGAGAAAATAGAGGGGAAGCTTGCTATTATACTTGAGACTATCACTGCAAATGGCATAGCTATCATATAGCATTCTATGTAATAGTCCTGAAATGCAGAGCGCTCTCATGTTTTTCACCTTTCTGTTAAATATGTTTAGAGTAATTTTCATCTTTTTGCACATTATCTGCATCATTAAACTTCCCCCATGTGCTCCAAACAAAGGGCCATTGGAAGTGCCATATGGCTAAGAAGCGAGCTGTTACATAATAGGGCTGGGTAAGGATTTTGTCATTTTTGTTGCAGCTGTAATAATTTTGGATGAAATTCAGTGAACATATTTCGTGTGATAATTTTAATAAATAGGTAATACGGATTTTTAAATTCTGGTATGTGGCGGATCTGTGCCTATGCCTAAGTTTAAAAAAAGTGGATGGTGTGCCTACGTGAGTGATTATCTGTAAATGTGCGTTGAGTGCCTGGCTGAGTGCTTGCGTGTGGGCTTGGGCTTGGGGTGTCCTTGATTGGCATGGCTGTGGGCATGCACATGCATGTGAGTGTAGCAGCCTACATGGGAGTGCCTGTGTGTGTGTGCCTGTGCATATGCGTGGGGGGCACATGCATATGCATGTCCCCCATGCTGATGGTGGATGTAGACACGAAGGTTTATTAATGTCTATGAAAGATAAAAAAGGCCTATGAATCTGAATACATCATGATACAGAGAGTTAAGTTTGATACAGAAAGTCCACACTTGAGGTTGCGCCGAATACATAAGTTGGGGGGAATGAGTTCTCCATGAGATGTCTGGTGGGTATAAGTGCCTCACACAGCAAAGTCCGCTCTCAAAACAAAACAAAACATCATGAAAATACACCCCCGTGGAGGGTAACTGGAGGTGTCTAGTTAAACATAAATGAAATAATTGAAGTATCTGAGGTATAATGCTAATGCTGGAAACATTGAAGATACTGAAGATGCACTCTATTCCTAATCATGTCTAGGATCTGGTGGGATCTCGTATCTCTAAAAGACGTTTGAAATCTACAATTGTCGTCCCTACCCTGTGTCTTGCATGTGGGAGAGGTGTGCTGGAGTCTGCTGCAAAATGGGTTGATGATGAGGAGCAGAAACACTTCACATTGGCTTTATCACGAGGGATTGAAGATGTGAATGAGCTTGGCAAGGTACCAACTGGAGCCCCATGCCTTGGGAGCATGTTTGAGGTCTATATTTGCTGCCCTCTGGCCTGCTCATTAAGTTTGACTCTCGGGCTCTGAGAGATGACCTGTCTCCACGAGGCTGCAAGTAGGGTATACCTTGGATAGGACGTTTGCTCGTTTTGTCCTCATGCGGGTCTGGCATGTAAGAGGAGCTAGATCGGGATCTTGTGAGTAAAAGAGGAGGCATTTTGTGTGTACATGCTGAAAGCAATCGTCTCTCCAATCTTGCTAGTGACACATGTTCTTTGGTCAGCCTAGCTCAAGCTGCCGGATTCAAGTCTTGTGAAAGTGTACCTAGGTACATGTAGGATGTGACAATTCAGACGTTTGCTCCCATGAAGGTGAACAACCTGTGAACAAAATGAGAGCAAGAGTGAGCAAGAGAGTGAGCTGAACGTAAGTCTGCTGAATAGTGGACTGAAATGAAGTGTGTACAAAAGAGAAATGGGGGGTTTTGTCTAAGTGACAAAACTGTATCTTATCCACTAACTATAGTAAGGGATTAGACTGTGGTTAGGGGGAAAAACCTCAATGAGGGAAAAGTGCCCTTAACCCACTTATTACATTACATTGGCCACTGCCTAGAATATGATAATAATTCTAACACCCTCTTGCAGTGCCAATGTGGTGTATAAGGTAGTGATCAATCACCAAATGGAGATAAGTTTAGGGCACTGCGAAATGCCTCAAACTTCTCACATGGAAGTGCTTTGGTGAAGATGTTTGCAACATTGTCATGTGTTGACACATAGATCATATTGATCTTCCTGCATGCAACTTCTCTTTGACATAATGATAATGAACCTCAATGTGCTTCGTGCAAGCATGAAACACAGGATTCTTTGCCACTAGTATAGCACTCTGACTATTAGTGAGAATTGGAGAAGGACCCTCTAATAAGAGACGAAGATCAGTGAATAAACGTCACATCCAAACACATTCAATTGTCGTTGTGAAAGCTGCCCTGTACTCAGCTTCACATGTGGAAGTAGCCATTGTAGATTGCTTCTTGCTTAGCCAAGAAATGCAAGCTTTGCTAAAAAAGAAACAATTACCATTAGTGGATTGCTGGGTTTCATAATCTTCAGCCCAATCTGAATCACTGTAAGCATGCATCTGCAAGTCACTCCCTTGGACATCAAGCCATACGACTTTGTGCCTTGCAAATAACGGAAGATGTGTTTTACAGCCTGCCAATGTGTTGTCTTTGGGTTGTCTTTGGGTTGTGCATATACCTGCTTACCTGAGATACTGCATATTGAATATCGGGCCTAGTATTGCACAAATAAATGAGGCATCCAACAGCCTGGTTGTAAAGTGCGACATCCATTGATTCACTTGCATCATATTGGTATGTAGGAGCAAAAGTCTCCTCATAATCTATGTCCTTCTGTGCATAGCCTTTGGCAACCAACCTTGCCTTGTACCTGTCAATGGATCCATCTGGCTTCCTTTTCACTTTAAAAACCCACTTGGTACCAATGGCATGCTTACTTGGTGGCAAATCCACAACGTCCCAAGTCTGATTTTTTTAAATGGACTGATTTTTCTGAATGGACTGTAATTCATTGTGCATGGCATGCATCCAATGCACATTATCCTTTGCTTCTTCAAACGAGTCAGGTTCTTTTTCATCAAGAAGAGTACCTGCATAAGCTGTCTCAATTGAAAGAGCTCCCCTTGCGTGCCTTACTGTACTATGAGTTTTGCCAGGCAATGGGATTTCAAGCCTACTCTCCCTGAGAGTCTGTAGCAACCAATTCGGGACTGTTTTGCTTGCGTGTATCTCTTGAATCTCTTGCCTGATAACTTCATCCACACCCTGTGAAGGTACAAAATAAGCCTGTGGTTGAATCGGGGCATGTGGATGAGGAGGAGGTTGCTGTAAATTTTGATTTTCAGCATGAGCCTCAGGTGGGGAACCAAATGCTATAAGAAGCATTCCCTCAAAAACATCATCTGAAGAAGTTGGAATAGTAAATTCAGCATGTGTATGTGCTGAATTTTGTGAAAATTTAACATCTCTACTCACAAAAATCTTGTGAGAAGCAGGATTGTAGAGACGATAGCCTTTGCTTTGTGCATTGTACCCAACAAAAATGCATTTAAGTGCCTTATATGACAACTTATGTCGAAGCTCCACATGCACGTGGGCATATGCAACACAACCAAAAATTTTGAAGTAATCCACTGAAGGCTTTTTCCCATGCCATGCCTCATAGGGAGTGATTGTCTTCAAAGCCTTTGTGGGAGCTCGATTCAAAACATAGTTTGCACACACGAGGCCTTCGAGCCAAAACCTGTGAGGCAACTTTTTACTAGTAAGCATGCATCTATCCATCTCCATAAGAGTGCGATTCTTGCGCTCAGCTTTGCCATTTTGCTGAGGTGTGAGCCTCACTGTAAGCTGATGCGTAATGCCTTTCTCCTCAAAAAATTCCTCAAAACTCATGAGACATATACTCCCCCCTCTATCTGTGCGAAGTGTCTGCACCTTGAGTTCTGTCTCATTCTCAACCATAGCCACAAAGTGTTTGAAATGCATCACACTTCTGATTTTGCCTTAAGACCATGGACCCAAGTGTAATTGGTGAAGTCATCTATGAATGTAACATAATAGAGATAACCACCAAAAGTAGTTGTCCTCATGGGACGGCAGACATCACTGTGAATGAGCTGTAATTTATGTGTAGCTCTCACTGCATCATCCTTCTTAAAAGGAAATCTATGCATCTTGCCAAGGATGCAACCCTCACATGCATGAGGAGGAGGCAATGCATCAACCATAGCATGCTTCTGAAGTGCCATTAAGTTGCCATAGCTCATGTGCCCATAACTAGCATGCCATAATTTCACATTCTGCATCGTAGCAATGGGAGTGCTCACTGAAAGTGCAAGATCGGATCTTTTCTCATATATATCAAGCTGAAAAAGACCCCGATACAAAGTGCCAAACAACATCAAAGCATAGTCATTCTCTTTGTCTCTTACTGCACACTTAGCATCATCGAATATAACCTGAAAGCCTCCTCTATTGAGAGAGGACACTGAAAGCAAATTCTTCTTTATACCTGGCATATAGAGAACATTTGAAATTTTGGAATCTTTGCCATCAGTGGATGTGAGGATAATGTCCCCCACTCCACACACTGAATAAGATGAATTATTTGCACAAGTCAGCTTCTTTTTAGTAGGTGGAGGATGCAGAGATGGAAAGAGGCTCTTCTTAGAAGTGATGTGCTTAGAAGCACCACTATCAAAATACCAAGTATTCAGTGTGTCATTGACAGTGTGAGAGCATGTATCCTTTGAAGGATCATAACTGCAAGTCAAGAAAGCATAAGGATCATCCTCAATAGTGGCTGTAGCATCTGAACTACCCACTGAAGAATCTGAAATGCAAGACAAAAAGGCATAGTCCTCTTCCACAAAGTTGGTTGTAACATCTCCCCCATCATGTGCATGAGGAGCTGATGCATCTGACACAACCATACCTTAATCCCTTTTCTTTTCTTTAGCTATGCGCTTCTTGCATTCACCAATATAATGACTTGGCTTTTTGCAGTAGTGATAAAATGCCCTTCTTTTTAGGCTTATATGCATCACCCTTAGCCTTATAAGAGGGTTGTCCTGAATCAGCTTTATGCTGATGTGCGGGTTGATTGGCATGTTGCTTTTGCTCCCCTATTCCTTTGGGCTTAAACTTACAAAGAATGGCATGCTCGTTGCCAGCTCGTGTTACCACATTTCTTCACGTCTACTCTTCTTGCAACAGAAGTCCTATCAACTCGTGAAAAGAGAGAGGATTGTTGCCCCCCCTCAATGACAAATTCAGTGAGGTGTGGGAACCAGGATAGGACTCAGGAAGAGAATTCAGAGTGGTGGTAATCATCTCTGAATCCGGAATAACTTCATTAATATTCAGCAATTGCTCCCTCAAATCCTGAAGTTTTGTGAGGTGAGTATTCATGGAATCATCTCCCTCATCCATATGCGTATGAGAAAGCTCTCTCTTCAGGAAGGAAACTTTGGCATCATTTCTTGCTGCAAACATACTCTCTAATATCTCCCAAGCTGCCTTTGAGTCTTGCATGATCGAATCTGAGGAATAATGAACCTCTTGACAGAAAGAGAAATCACAGATAGAGCTTGTGCATCCCTAGAATCCCATCTTTTCTGCTCTGCTGTGGGAGCCATTGGAGCAGCAACTCCAATTACTTGTGCTACATTTTGACCTCTACCCCTGCCTCCAGTTGTAAGAGTGACAGGTGTAGCCACAAAATCTAGCCTTGCTTCATCTCCATTGACATAATCCCAAAGATGTTTGCCAACCAAGATGTTGCGAACCATAAAACTCCACAAGAAGTAGTTGGTGCCATCCAACTTATCCTCCCGTGTGAGGACTCCAAACAACTCATTGGGGTTGTTTTGAGCCATTTTTGCTAGATAAACTAAAAAACACAACAGACTGAACAAGTAAAATCCCTTCCTGGGATGCAAAATGCACAACCAAAGTCTGCCAAAGAAAATTTGCCCACAGTGACAAATTTTGTCACAGCCTAGCAAAGGCTCGAAATGCACCACAATGCTCTGCAAATGCCCAAAAATTTTCAAAGAAAATCTGCAAAAAATGGCAAAAGTCAACAAATTGACTTAGACTGAGAGTCCAGAACTGCTTACAAATCTCGCAAATGGCCTTTAAACTGCAAATTGCATCCAAAATGCAAAAGCCCCAAACTTTTACGAGAAATTACACCTGAAAGGAGCAAATCAACCAAAAGCCCCAAATTTTACAATTATATACAAAAATTGAAAAAGCCCCAAATTTTGCCTCAAGATTACAAGCAGAACCAAAAAGCCCCAAATTTATTTTTGGAGCAGGTTCTGCATCCTGGCTGCAACAACATGCCCCAAATGCGCTCCGAGAATATAAGCCAAACAGTGGCTATCTGCAAGAATGTCTGCCAAAAAACACACCAAATGTGTACTGAGCTGGTACAATAGTACGGACGGCACCCTCGAATGCACAGCAAATGTACAGTGAGCTGACGCTTAGCTTGTACTGACAGTACGAAAATGTAGGAGCTGTACGGAATGCGGGAGCTGGGTGTATGGAATGCAGGAGCTGTACGGAATGTCATCAGTTGGAATGCTGTGGGTGTACGAACATTCTACAATAGTACAGCGCTGATGTGTACGGTCGTATGGCGATGCAGTACGGTTGACTGTAGTACGTACGTAAGAATTATACGACACAAGTGTACAGCATGTACGATGCAGGTGTACGATGCATTAGATTACTTTGGTACGGCTCTGTACAGACGAAATTGTATAGCCTCATGCATAAGTACGAAATCCATACTGATGTACAAATGGCGGCAGATCTTGAGCAGGGAACTTGCGGATTGGAAGCGGGAGGTCGAGCAGGGTGAACCTGCTCTGATACCAAATGTGAACAAAATGAGAGCAAGAGTGAGCAAGAGAGTGAGCTGAACGTAAGTATGCTGAATAGTGGATTGAAATGAAGTGTGTACAAAAGAGACGTGAGGAGTTTTGTCTAAGTGACAAAACCCTATCTTATCCCACTAACCATAGTTAGAGATTAGACTGTGGTTAGGGGGAAAAACCTCAATGAGGGAAACGTGCCCCTAACCCACTTATTACATTACATTGGCCACTGCCTAGAATATGATAATAATCCTAACACAACTTGCATCGAAGATGGGCATCACTAGCATTGAAGATTATAATCTTGGTCTTGCCAAGCTTGACCTTTTTGGCTTGATTGTCACAGAATGCTTGTAAGGCACTAGATAGCTCTATAGACCTATTGTTGTGTTTGAGATTTGGACAACATCTTCTCCATAGAGCAGGATACGGATTAGAGTCTCCGCTATTGGTGAACCATGCTTTCCCAATGTGTCCACAAAGGATGCTAAGCTCATCAATGTAAAGATCGAAGGGAATGGGGGATAATGGGCATCCTTACTTCACATCGATGGTGCTGCTCACCTCCTTAGACATGCCCTATGTATTACATACTTTACATGTGGCCTTCTCATAAAGTGCCATGACTGCCCAAATAGCATCATTTGAAATCTCGAACACTCGAAGTTGTTAGATGGAGGGGGCTTTGTGGGACTCAGTCAATGGGACTCAGTCAAATGTCTTGTGGAAGTCCACAAAACAACAATAAACTCTTTGCCTTTCATGTCTAGCCTCCTCAATAATAGCTCTCATAGTGAAGATGTGATCTAATGTCCTGCCTGGATTCTAATTTGATTGAGGCAGAGTATGGCATAAGGGACTAAGAATATTGTTACAAAGAGTGTGAAAACGAACATGTAATGTGAGAGATGCTCTAGTCCTTGTTGCTAGTAATCCTTGGTGTTTATTTTTTTTTGAGCATCCACGATTGGGTGATGAAAGTGGCCATTGCATTCTTGAAGCCTTATCGTGAGAGAGAATGTTTAAGTTTGTCATGTTGAACAAGCAGAGGGTGAAATATTCCTTGTATAAAAGATTTTAGAGATAGAAAGATCTATTGATGTTTGCAGGAGACCTCATGGGCACTTACTACATCGATTCGGGGGAGTGCACAGGGAGAACTATTCAAAGGACATATTGCTTTGTTGCCTTTGTGCATGTCAATCCTATCTTGCACTGTTGTTAATGGTACGAACAAGCAGAGGGTGAAATCTTCCTTGTATGGAAGATTTTAGAGAGAGAAAGGGTGAAATCTTCCTTGTATGGAAGATTTTAGAGAGAAAGAAAGATCTATTGATGTTTGCGGGAGATGGTAGACCTCACGGGCACTAACATCGATTCGGGGGAGTGCACAGGGAGAACTATTCAAAGGACATATTGCTTTGTTGCCTTTGTGCATGTCAATCTTATCTTGCAATGTCAG
This sequence comes from Dipteris shenzhenensis, assembly GCF_047967505.1. NCBI lineage: Eukaryota > Viridiplantae > Streptophyta > Polypodiopsida > Gleicheniales > Dipteridaceae > Dipteris > Dipteris shenzhenensis. Next base: position 29,831,927 of record NC_141604.1, read on the forward strand.
TGGTACGAATCTTTCTAATGAACGCCATTGATGTTGAGAGTCTACTCTAGGTTGGCAGATCGATGTGTTATTTTTTATGGTATCAATATTTCTTGTTGTGGGTGCTTTATCCCAAGGTCCAAACACATGCTACAAAATCTCTTAGTTGCCTTTGTGCATGCCAATATCCTACGTTGCATTATTAATGGTGCGAACCTTTCTAAATGAACGCAACTGATGTTGAGACTTGGGGTTGGTGGGTGTGCATCAATATTTCTTGTTGTGGGTTCTTTGAAAGGCAGTACATCATGATAAAATCAAAGTATGGGATACACATATTATCTATCCAATGTTGTTAACATAGCTAAATTGTAACATAATAATAAAACTGTATGGCACCCAAGTGTAGCACAGCTAAAGGTGTACTATGTATGGCATACAACTTAAAACTACATAAGTTAAAACCACATGCTTTATAGGGAAATCAAAGAAACCAATGTTCAATATATTGTGTCACAAGATATGTTTTCCAATACAACGTGATCACAATGTCCCAATGCCCAATATGGTCCTTGGACTGATTCGTACAAGCAAATGCCTTGTGATAGAGGCACATCCCTAGCACCTAGGTCCAATATAGTCTACATTAAAGGAAGAGAAAGAGAGAGGGAGGAGAAGGGTTCACTATGTAAACTCCTATATAATATATAAGGCCAAGTGTCTAGTTAAAATGCACCCATATTTTAATTTGACATGTCTTTCTATAATAGCTCAACCCCCCATCACGAAGTGCACACATTTCACAATCGTGGGAGGGGGGGTTTAGTATAAAGAGATCTCCCATACCACTTGTGATGAAAACCTCCTACCACATATTTTGGATGTTTTTTCAAGTGAACAAATAAACCCCTTGTGTATGTATACTTTGTTGAGATATCGAGCTCCACTCGTGATATGCCAGGGTGACCGTTGTGCATTTATGTCACCGACTTGTTAGCTGCAGATGCGGTTGGTACACTGCCCATGAATAATAGCTGGATGACAACTATCCTTATCTACTCTAGTTCGTGGCTCAGTTAGTATGCCACCTTAGTTAGCTGAGTTTGGTTTGAGACCCACATATAGGGTTCTTCTATTTCCTTGTACTAGAGTTCTTTTGGCTTACACAACTAAGAAGAGGAAAACTGTTTTCAGCCTCCACCTTTGTGTGTATTCCCCCATTGTGTATGTGAGAAAGCCGCAAGTGAGACTCCTTCCTTCTCTCCCACTATCTTCACATGGCATCAGAGCCTGGTTCGTGGTAAGGAGCTCAAGAAAGCAAACCAAGTTCGCGGTGTCCTGGTAAGAGGACCAGTGTTGCTTTCCTTTTTCGAGTTTGGGAGCAAATCTCTGCAAGTAGCACAGCCGGAAAGTGCAAGAGTGCATTGTCTCAGATTGAGACGCCCTTCGCGGTGTGGCGAGAGGGCAATATATACTGCGGTGAGGGCAAAGCCTCTCGGTGACTTTATTTTTCTGATTCGAGGCCATTTCGGGGCCCGTTTTGGTGGCGGAAGATTTTCGCAGGCACTGAGAAAAAGGCCTTGTTTTTGCTGTGCGACCACTGCTCTGTAGGTCGCTGAAAAGTTGCCGCAGAAATTGCATCGTATGCCTGTGCGTAGAGATATTGGGAGTTACAGAATCATCCTTATTGCCTGTTGATGCAAAATCGTCACTAGGAAGTGACTGTGTGGTCAAGTACCACTTTCGTCAGTTTTGCAGATTTGCCCTTGTGAGGCAGAAGCTGTGTTTTTTGCAGTGATAGAATATTTTGCAGTGTTCTGTAATGGCGACTGATTCTCTTTCACAGATTGTCATTGAAAAGCTTGACAAGAACAACTTCCAAGCATGGAAGTTTAGAATGGCGAATTTCCTTATGGGAAAAGGCTATTGGGAGTTCATTACAGGAAATGAAGAAGAACTAGTTCTTCCTAATGTTCCCAATCAACAGGAAATGCAGGCATTCAAAGGATGGCATGAGAGAGCCAGAAAAGTTATGTACTGGCTGTCTATCAGTATTTCGGACTCTATGATTGTGCATATTCAGGATGCAAGTACGCTAAAGGAGGCATGGGATACTTTGGCAAAAATGTACAGCACAAATACGCAAGCCAGGAAAATGCAGCTCAAGTAGGAGTTGCACAATGTGCAGAGAGAAAATATGAGCATCAATGAATGTTGAATGCTACTATTGTGGTAAAATGGGTCATATGGCTAAAGACTGCTACAAAAAGCAGAATGACATTATGAATGGAAAATTGCAGCAAGGCAATTATGCATCTTCTAGTAGACAGGGTGATGACAGAAATGAGCATCTATTTATGGCGCAGCACATGACCATTTCTGTGACAAGTGCAGAAGAAAGAAATGATGTGTGGTATGTTGACTCAGGTGCGTCAAACCACATGACAGGTCATGCAGAATGGATGCAGGATGCAAGGAAAATAGAAAGACTAGGATTTGTGGAGACTGGTGATGATACTACACATCTTATTGTGCAGATTGGTAAAATTCCTTTGTCTATGCAGGATGGGAAAAAGAAATACCTGTTTGATGTATTTCATGTCCCGAACATCACCAAGAACCTGGTTTCTATTGGTCAAATGCTTGAGCAGGGCTTGCAGGTCAGATCTAATCCTCATGGATGCTTTGTTGAGGATATGAAAAATAACGGTCACTTGATAGCAAAAGGAAAGAAGAAGGGCAGGATGTTTACATTGGATGCGAACATGCCTGAATTGAGTGCAGCAATGTTTGCACATGGGACCGGTGTAGTTGCAAATATTGATATCTGGCATAAACGCATTGGTTATGTTAATGTACAATGACTTAAATCAATGCAGGCCCAAAATATTGTTGCAGGATTGCCTAAATTCAAGGTTGTGAAAATGCATAAGGTATGTGAAGCCTGTCAATTTGGAAAACAGCCAAGGAAACCATTTCCTAGGCATGTTCAAGAGAGTAAGAAGCCATTGGAATTAATTCACTGTGATGTGTGGACTACTAAAGCTGCATCTATTGGAGGCTATCATTATTTTGTCACTTTTATTGATGACTATAGCAAAAAAGTTTGGGTGTATTTTATGAAAAAGAAAAGTGAAGTCTTTGGGCATCTCAAAGCTTTTAAAGCTATGGTTGAAAAAGAAACAGGCCTACAAATAAAATGCCTAAGGTCAGATAGAGGGGGAGAGTACCTCTCAAATGAGTTTGCAAGGTTCTTACAGGAGCATGGCATAAAGCAGCAATATTCATGCAGTCATACCCCACAGCAAAATGGACTTGCAGAAAGGAAAAATAGGCATATTGGAGAGGTATCTCGGGCCATGCTAAATGAAAAAGACCTACCAGATTATTATTGGGCTGAAGCAGTTGCTACAACAGTTTACATAATGAACAGAACTCCCACTGCACGAATACATGGCATGACGCCAGAGCAGATGTATACTAGTAGGAAACCAGATATTTCTCATTTGAAAATTTTTGGTTGCATTGCCTATGTTCATGTGCCAGATGAGTTGAGGTCCAAGTTGGATCCAAAAGCTGAGAAGTGCATCTTTATTGGTTATTCTCTGCAGCAGAAAGGGTATAGATGCTATAACCCTTCTACTCGTAAGTTTACAGTGAGCAGAGATGTTGTTTTTGATGAGATGAGCAGCTGGTATAAACCAGTAGATGTGATTGATGATGTAGATGCACAAAATGGTAATGCTGCATAGAATTCACAGCAGCAATCACAAAATATTAGTGGACCTGCAGTGTCCTCTAGCAGTGGTTCACATACTTCGCCATGGACAGGCAGATTGAGATCAGGAGAATCTCCTCAAAGCAATGCAGATAGTGATATGCAGGTATCACGAAAAGAAAAAGAGAAGGTAGATCAGCCCATGTTTGATGTGAATGCAGGTCACTCTTATGTGGATGGTGAATCCAGTGGCTCAGAACAGAGCATTGATGATGAGTTGGGTATTCCTTCTGTTGTTACACCTGGAGTAAGGAAGACCAGGGATGTTTTGAGAGCACCTGGAAGTGAGCCTATTTTGCGCAGGTCTACCAGAGCTAGGTATCCTGTGGATAGGCTGAAATATGATGGATTTACAGCCATTCACTATGCCTATATGGTCAAAGTGATACAGGAACCAGAACCCACTTCTTTTGAGCAAGCCATGGGAAAAGAAAAATGGGAGAAAGCCATGGATGAAGAAATGGATGCCTTGGAAGCAAATGCTACATGGGAATTGGTGCCTTTGCCTAAAGACACGAATGCAATTGGCTGTAAGTGGGTTTATAAGGTGAAGCACAATGCAGATCGTTCTGTGAACAGATACAAGGCAAGATTAGTTGTCAAGGGGTATGCACAGACATATGGCGTTGATTATGAAGAAACATTCAGTCCACTTGCAAGGATGGCAACCGTAAGAGCAGTCATTGCTATGGCTGCATCAAAGGGATGGTCTTTACATCAGATGGATGTAAAGAATGCCTTCTTGCATGGTGATTTGCAAGAAGAGGTCTTTATGGAGCAGCCACCAGGTTATGTTCATGCTGTTCATCCTGAGTTTGTTTGCAGGTTGAAGAAAGCCTTGTATGGCTTAAAGCAAGCACCTAGAGCATGGTTTGACAAGATTGGCTTTCAGATTTCCAAGGCAGATTTCTCACTTTATGTGAGAAAAACAGAGAGAGGTATTATGGTGCTTGTCATTTATGTTGATGATTTGATCATCATAGGTGATAGTGATGAAGATATCCTTCATGTGAAAATGCTATTGAAGCATAAGTTTGAGATGAAGGATTTGGGAGAGCTGTGTTATTTCTTGGGCATTGAGGTGATTAGATCACCAAGTGGGATACGGCTCTTGCAAAGGTAGTATGGATTGGACATGCTGCTGTAAGCCTATTTTCAATTTTTTGGAGCAGAATGTGAAGTTGAGCGCAGATGCAGGTGAGCTTCTGGAAGACCCTACTATGTACAGACACATAGTAGGAAGTTTGATTTATATGACTATTACCAGGCCAGATTTGAGCTATGCTGTTGGATTGGTAAGTCAGTTTATGCAGGCTCCAAGGAAATCGCATTTGGATGCGGCTAGACGCATACTCAGGTATGTGAAGTCCACATTGCAGTATGGACTATTTTATGAGGCTGGGATTCAGATACAGTTGCATGGATACACTGATGCTGATTGGGCGGGTAGTATTTCTGATAGACGATCTACCAGTGGATATGTGTTCTCTTTTTGGAGTGCTGCAGTCACTTGGAGCAGCAAGAAACAGCTTACAGTTGCCTCGTCGAGCACAGAGGCTGAGTATAGGGGTGCAGCAATGGCTGCATGTGAGGTAGCTTGGTTGCATAAGCTACTTTATGATATGCATCAGTCTACAGATGGGCCAGTAGTCATTTATTATGACAACATGAGCAGTATACACTTGGCAAATAACCCAGTCTATCATGCTAGAGCAAAGCACATTGAGGTGCATTATCACTATGTGCGGGAGAAGGTTTTACTAGGTCTTATTGATCTAGTTTATGTCAGCACAGAGGATCAGGTAGCTGACATATTCATGAAGGCATTGGGTGCAGAGAAGCTGTGCAAGTTTAGAGACCTGCTTGGTGTGCAAGAATTGGGATTGAGCTCAAGGGGGAGTGTTGAGATATCGAGCTCCACTTGTGATATGCCAGGGAGACCGTTGTGCACCGACTTGTTAGCTGCAGATGCGGTTGGTACATTGCCCATGAATAATAGCTAGATGACAGCTATCCTTATCTACTCTAGTTCGTGGCTCGGTTAGTATGCCACCTTAGTTAGCTGAGTTTGGTTTGAGACCCACATATAGGGTTCTTCTATTTCTTTGTACTAGAGTTCTTTTCGCTTACACAGCTAAGAAGAGGAAAACTGTTTTCAGCCTCCACCTTTGTGTGTATTCCCCCATTGTGTATGTGAGAAAGCCGCAAGTGAGACTCCTTCCTTCTCTCCCACTATCTTCACATACTTGCTATGAAATATGGCATTTAAAACGCCCTCTTGTTAAGAGTGGATCAAGTGTTGAACTTTTCTAGTTCCCACAAGCAAGGTTTTAGAGAGTATACATTGGTCATGCACCCTATCCCCTCTAGTCTTGGTTTCATTGTACTTGCTTCCTTGCATGGAAAGAAAGGTGGCAAGAGAGATACTACATGTGAGTACCAACTTGAAAGTAGTAAGTACAAACAATGCTACAATGTCACAGTTGTTGCAACAAATGATCCAAATATAGATAGAGGGTCAAGTGAGACAAACAATGTTGAATACATAATCCATTTATAACACAATGTGTCGTACTTGAAACACGCTATCCAAAATCTTATAGTGTCAAGTAGGACCATGATGAAACTATAACACAAAATCCAAATAGGATTTGGTGCCAACTATATGACATAAAAACATACAAGCAATTTCACAATTCAAAACTTAGACTAGAATGCACTACTCTAAAGAGTTGAGTGTCAGCCTAAGTCTTAAATAACTTAAAAGGAGAAAGTCTAAACATATATAAAACTCATATTGTAGTACATAACTCTTGAGAGAGTTGAGTGCGAGCCTCGGTCCTACATAACTTAAAACACAAATCACATTTAATATTAAAGAACTATGGAAACAAATTCAAAGTCTAACTCAGACTGGACACATAACTTTTGAGAGAGTTGAGTGCCAAATTGAGCCTTATCTTAAAAGGCATATAGCATCTCAAATTAAAGGACTATACAACAACAACTAAAATTTGACTTAGACTATAACACACAACTCTCAAGATACATGAGTGCTAGTTTGAGTCTCTAAGAAAGGAAAAAAGCTAAAATATATAACCTAAAAAAGTTGAAAGTAGTATTATGTGCAAGGGAGGGAGTGTATGCTAATGGGAGAGGAAAGCTAGGTGTAGAGCTAGGCGATTGTATTCATAAGAATAATAAAATCACATGGGTTTTTTCAATATATGCTTCACTTTAGTCATATAAATAAAAGTTTTTTCATATGAATAAGGATTTATTTGTACGAAAAAATTATTTATACGAATATTTTGTTGCGTATGTTTTAAATACTAATATGCATTTTAAATCTTTTCTTTTAGCTTAAAAAGTTTGGACAAATTAATGCAACTTAGGCTATTTGACCATTATGCTCACATGGAAGATGTCGCAACCTACCATGTACATGTGTGATGCCAATCAATTAAATATGGAGAATGGGCTATAAAATGGATGCCCTTCCTTTGATGCGACATGTTCCTCCTACCAATGTCAAGACTACGTACTCTTTGGTACACATCTGCTTCAATACAAGGCCAATCACTTCCCATACTCTCTCTCTCTCTCTCTCTCTCTCTCTCTGGGCCTCCTCACCTTGTCTCTCACAAATGGAGTTGCCATCCCTCTTATATTTTAAATATACTCGATGAGGTACCTCTCACCCTATTTTATACATATACCTTATCCATCCCCCTCCAATTGTAAATACCGACATACAATCTCCCTAATTACCCATGTAGAATTCCTTGATCACCCTTGTGAGTTGACCATCTGCAAGTGCTAGTCATAATGAGCCACCATGAAAGGTGCATGGGGCCTATTTCCAAGGCTTTGTTGCACCTCTACAATGCCATAGTTCCCCAGCCCCCTCCACACGCATGCATGCATGTGCGCCTGCATGTACACACATACACACACACACACACACACCACACACACACGTATATTATCCGACTATGAATTATTATTTTATGTACCCTCGTGAAATCTCCCCTTTACACTCTCTTTTTAACCACCCCACACAACAAGCACACTAATCCTCCCATAACTCCTCTAATCCCTTCTCAACCCATGCACTCATTTGCTTCTTACTCCACTTGTGACTTATTTTTTCTTTTAAATGATCTAAGAAACCATATGGTTGTCTATATTCGCTTCTTACTCCACTTGTGACTTAAACTTTTTTTTAAATTATCTAAGAAACCATATGGTTGTCTATATTCCTAGGTAAAGCGATAACAAGCCGGGGAAAATAGGCATTACTTGTCTACCCAAACATAACTATGATGTTCTAACACATAGTTTATTTGGATAGTGGTAGGTAAGCACGCGCACACACACACACACACACACACACACACACACACACACACACACACACACTCCCCATTTTCACTTTATAGTATCGTACCCCTTGATCTTTTCTTTAGGCTTTCAAGTTTTACTTCTTTCTTTAATTAATTTATACATTTTAATCTCTAACTCATTGCTTTTTTTTGTTATCTCTTATCTTGTTAAATTAATGGTTAACCTTATGTATAACTATAAACATTTATATATTACACTACGTTCATCTTAAACCTTCCCCCTCAATTTTAATCTTTTATCCTTATGTAGATAATTTTTTCCATTGCTATATTTAAAATTAATTTATATTAGATTGTCTTATTTATTTATCATCTTGTTTCTTTAATATATGCCTCCTAGCTTAATGAGTTAATAGCATTACTTTCTTTTGGACCTAGTTGTTTATTTATCTTCATTACCCATTTGGTCAGGTGCTCTATCTCTGTACTCATAGATTATGTTCTATAGTCTCTAATTATTCAACTTGCATTAAACCTTGCATGCTTATTTGATTTTAGATAGTATATCATCTAAGGTTGTGGAATACCCCCCTATTTGACTTTAAAAAAAAAAATCATCTTTTAAAGGTGTGGACTACCTACCCCCTTGCATTTTTTTCTCTCACTTAAGATGGGTAATTATCCCTTGGTATGTCTTAATTGATAGTTTAGGTTTTCATTAATGGGTGTGGATTACCGCTTGTATTGTTTCTCACAGATTGGTTGTGGACTAACCCCCTTTGTATATGTTCTATAACGCAAAGGTAATTTAAAATTTTCATAGAACCTATTATACTTAGCGCCTGTGACATGTTATTGTTTAAGTCTTTCTAAAAATTCTTTGAACATTCGATCATCTAGCGGCTCCACAACAACCCCATCCTTTGCTAGCATCATATCCATCATAAGGTCTTGTGCCACAGACACCTTGATATTTTTGCATGAGGAATTTCCATTCAACCTAACACGCGTTCCTCTACTTGCATTTCCTTTGCTTGACTTCTACATTTTTCAACTAGATATTCATGGAAACCCACATGCACTGCACATCTCGTCGTCTTCACTCGTTCATGGGGAAAGAAATAACATATAATAGCACTGCATAGGCAAACACACTTTGGTATTGCATCACAATGCTTGCACACAAGTGACCCCAAAGTTGGATCAATGGGACCAGGTAGAGGAGGCCTCATAAGCTTTCCTTTCCACTGTGCATCATTTAAAACTCCCATTCGTTTAAGGAAAGGACAATCCAAATTACAACATCTTAAATAACCTGAACATCTACTCACCCTCACAACACCATTGAAGCAATCTTGCGAACATGTGGAATATTTTGTCCAAACATGGCCATCAACATTCTGTTCCGTTCTAGACATTGGTGAACCCTTATGCATGGGTGGAAGTTTGAAGACAATATATCCATCATAAGTTAGAGGAAGCTCAATAACCTTCTCGACCCGAACTATAGATTTGAGTGCAACATGAAGAGAACTATTGAAAGGCATCCTCTCTATAAGTGAAACTACTCTATTCAGTTCAGGATTCATAGAGTCACCATGAGCACCTCTCTTATCGAGCACGTGAACTCTTAAGGTTGAATGTTGGCTGCCACTAATCTTGAACCCTTTCTGACCATCCTCTAAGTTCACCACTAGAACCACAATGGCAAGATCGTCTATTCCGATTTCTTGATGTAGCTCAATGTCCTCGTTCTCGAGGTGAAAGTGTTCCTTAAGCTCCACCAATGAAACCTCCAAGAAAGGAGTGTCATAACGAATGGTCAATGATTCATGTTCTCCAAAGCGAATGAAAACTTATGATTCAAATGCTAGAGCCAAGATGTAACAATAGGCGACACCAACCAGAGAACAAGAGAAAAGCTAGCTTCACAAAGGTTGCAAAAGTAGGAGGGCAAAAGTAGAAGTGGCATAGACCAGTTGGAGACCAAAGAGAAAGGAGTAGAGAGAAGTGCTGAAAGAGCCAGTGAAAGGGATTATGGGAGAGAAGAGATGGAGCAAGTTCATCTATCTAAGTGTCAAACACAAATGGCTTGCTACTGAAAAGTTGGTAGAGCTAGCACTATTAGCATCCAAGGTGGTCGTTTAACTGTATGTCTTTATTGGACAACATGTATTTATTGTTTAGAATAATGGTAATCATTCAACAAGATGGCATCATGGAGATAGTAACTTGAATGATGCCTCCATGCATTTCATTCAGTAAAGGTGCACATTTACTATATATTTTGGTATTGAAAGACTAAAATATCAGGAAAAAAATTAAATATTAATAATTATTATATTTTACTAGCAATAGTTAGAGTAAAATAGAAACACATATTAAAAGACGAGAACTAATACATAATACTTTTCTATTAATATATAACACTTTTTCTAATACTAATGGAAATTAAAAAAAATGTTTAATACAAAAAATGTAACACAACGAGGAGTATTATTGGTAGCAATATTGGTCCTGCTGCCTTGTGGTAGCATCATGAGTCGTCCATACCCATGCATCATGAGCCATTACATGCGATTGACCCACAACTTTTCATGGAAGGCCAACATCTGCAAATTCATCATCTGCTCCCCGTCCTTGTCAAGCCCGCCGCTCAAGCTCTGCAAGACTGCATTTGCATGGAGCATTCAAGACTATATCTACATTCGTTGATGAGGGCATGGAGCATTCAAGACTATATCTACATAGAATTTGAGCAGGCTGTTATTGGAGAGTCATCAGGCTTTTGCTCATCTGTAGTTGTAGAGCAAGGTGGCGATTGGTGGCGCAAGGAAAAACTTCAGTCGAGGAGGCGATCCAGCAATGAAGCGTCTAGCAACAAAGCATCTAGAAATGAAAGCACTCAGAAAGTGTAAAAGTCTCCAATGATGAGCGTCTAGCAATGATGAACTTGAACAAGCTTTCAAAGTAAGTTCTCCTCCTTGTCCTCGACCTCATGGCGAGTGACAGATGAGAGGTGAGAGATGCTTGGAGATGTCGAAAAACCAGAAGATGAAGACGTCTTCTACTACTTCTACTTCCTAAACAAGCTTGGTACATTGCTAGCTATGGCAAGAGAAAGCTCTTAAATCATCTTCGGCAGCTCAATCATTCTGCAGACTTGAAAGCTCCAATCAATCAGCTTTCCTTCTCGCATTCATTCCACTCCCACTCCTTGTTGCCTTCGTCCTCCCTCCCTCCTTCCTTTACTATTTTTCGTCACTCAAAGCTCTTCTGAAAGGCATCTGTGAGCAACTTGAAGGCCCAACATTGGCCATGCAAGGGAGGGGCACTTGGATAGCTTGGGGCAGCAAAAGAGGCAGCGCGTTAACCAATATGCGATTCTAGGGGGGAGGGTCTTGGACTGCCTGGGACAGCAAAAGAGGTAGTGCATTAACACATTGCCTCTTTTGCTACCCCAGGCTACTATCCAAGACCCTCCCCCCTGGAATCGCATACTGCAAAGGCAACAAGAGGAACAAAAGAAGATCACAATGTTGAATCATCAACAGGTGGAATGGAAGAGCCATAAAGTGTGGTGGATTTAGAGGTTGAAACATCATCAACTCAAAGAGATGAAGGTCCAAGAGTGGAGGAGGATGAGTTGGATGTGACAGTGAAGTTCAGGTGGAAGGAGGAGATGATGTGATTGGCAAATGTAGGATGCTTGATTCATATCAATGTCCTCACATTCCGTTGTGTAGGTTGATACCCTATGCAAGAGTGAGAGGACTTCATGATGATGTATCTTCACTCAAAGGTACATTCCAAGTGGAGGGCTATCTCCCAGAGAGAGGATCTTTCATTGTATCTATTTGCAAGAGTGATAGAGAGGAGATAGTTGTGATAGATGGTATGAGGGAGAGTTGGTCTCCCACCTAGAGAGAGGTGGATGAAGAGTTTGAGAAAGGTGTGATGTCTAACATTGACTTTCATTTTATGTTGCAAAAGATGTTATTTGTTTGGGAGGGCAATCATAGGACCACTGCATGGATGAGTGTTATCAAGGACATCTTTCCTACAAACAAGAAAAGACATATGCGAGTGGTATGCACAATAATTGACCCAAGGAAAATTAGTGAGATTGCTCTCTTGGCAGGGCTGCAATAAATAAATTTGTAAGTACATGGACTCTTTTAAGTTTCTCCACATTTGTGTTTTATGCTACTTTGCATTTATTGGTTGGGTTGTGTACTTTGCTCTTCATTTTGTAGCATGAATGAACATGCCATTATCAAACGCACTTTAAGGGACATACTCATAAATGCACACAACATTTGTGAGTGTGACTCTATGGTGTTTATGAGAACATTGTCTTTGAGTGAGGTCAAATCAATAGAGAATTGGAGGGCTCAAGATAGTAAAGGGAAGAAGACATGGTTTCCATTGACAAGAGGTTATCTGGCAAGGCTTGTCTTTGAGGTAGAATGTTGCACTTGTATTGACACTTATTTATTTATTACTCCTTTTCTTTTTCTAATTGGAACTTATGGATGTAGGTTGAGTACAATACATAGCTTAAAAAGGAACTGGATAAAATATCTACAAAGCTGCCTTTAGATCAAAGGGGAGAGGTAGAAGGAAAGCAGTGTACCATAATTCAAAAAAGAATTGCTGATAGGATGGGAAAGGTGTGAATTGAATTTTCTATACTTTGTTGCATTTATTTTGGGGTTAAGTGACTGACATGTATCTTTGGATAGGTGTTGAATTGTATAGATCCTGTCTTGGAGAGGCTTGGTTGGAAAAGTTGTTTGCCTTGCGCTTTGATGGTACAGACTCTTGCATGACATTGGAGAAGCTCCAACTCATTGCAAAGTCTGATTTGATATTGGAAAAGAAAAATATTTTTTTTTCTTTGTTAGAAGCTACTAAACCTATGCGAGACATGTACTTCATGCCTGTGGGTGACCTTGAGTATAGAGGGTATGTTTCTACTACCAATACAAACCAACTTTCATGGTGTTTGTTTGTTTCTTACCAATGGCATGACTCTTACTTTTGATTATAAAATTACGTCAACTTGTATTGTTTAAGTGGATTAGTAGAGAAACATTTTTGGAGAAGGTCGAGACACAGTCATTGAAAGTGCTTGAAGATTTGAGGGTGATCACAACAATGGGCATGCCTTTGGAGACCCCTAAGGATTACACATTGCAGCAATACATGGAGGATATAAAACTGGAGGGGAGAAAACATATGTTTGTGGTGCTAAGATGAAAGGAAACAAATATGGAAAACAAGGGTGGAGAAAAAGAAGATGGACTATCTGAGTTGGACATGGTTGCCCATAGGGTGGTTATAGGTATGTTTTCAATTCATTCCAAACTAACTATGATTGCATGGTGTTCCAACCACCAGGATGGTTTAGGACAATCACATTTAGTCCAATCCTAGCAGGCCACTGGCAGGCCTTGTTTTTCATTTGATTCAGACAGCGGATTGTTGCTAGCATTGTTGAGCCACTTGTGGCAGATCATTCTGGAATATGGATCAGGTCAGAGCACGATGGAGAGGGGGAAGAAGAGAGAGTAGAGCCTGTCACAAACCCATTTGATGAGTAGTATGCTACTGGCCCTGGGTTTTTTTGTTATATATTTTGAATGCTATTTAAAATTGAGGACTTTGAAAATGTTATTTAGCATCTTTATAATATGGTAGATACTGAACATTTACGTGTGCCTTTGAATCAAGAAAGTACAAGTGGCAAGTTCTTCTTATTGGAAATTATTTTCACTGTTCCACTTTGACTTACTTTGCTTTGAAATGTATGTTTTATTGTAGTTTTCCATGCTAGGCAAAAAAAATGGCAAGATTCATGTCAATCGATAGAAGATATGATGAGTGCCAATTAGATAAACCACGTGCGCACAACTACTTCCTTAATGATGAATGTCAAGAGGATTAGAACATGGTTTAAAACACCAGCTTGTTCATAAATTGATAATTGTTGTGGTGAACACTGGACACATTTGGAAAGTGGTAGTGTGGGTCTGGTGCATTTTGCAGGTGGAGTGGTATTTCAATAGGCCTTTATGTTATGAGTTTGGTAATTAGTATTGAATATGGTACCATTGTTCTATGTATGATGCAATCCAATGCTTTATAATGAGACTAGGGTTTTTTAGACATATGGATGAAGTGATATTGTTCAATGTTACCAGATTGAGTAATGTTTATGTTCTTCAATTGAAAGATAGGGTGGATTGTAAGTTTGAATATTGGTATACTTATTATGACAACATCTTGCTATAGTAAGTTTGGTTTCAAATTTGTTCTCATAAGAGGAATTGTGGCAAAACTCGCTCGCTGCATTGGATCTGCTCACTTTTTCTTGCTTGCTCTATTGACTACCTCTAATTTAAGTTTTAGCTAGGGTTTAGGATTTAGGATCTAGGGTCTAGGATCTAGGATCTCTAGGATCTATGTTTTAGGGTCTAGGATGTTAAGTTGCATTAATTCGCCGGTTTTTTTTTAAAAATTCGACCAAAACACTTGAATTCGCATTTTTTAAGATTTAAAACGCTTGAACCATTTTTTCCCATTTTATTCGTACAAATAACTGGGTATTCATACAAATAACTTTATTCGTATGAATAACTGCTATTTATTCGTATGAATAACTATTATTTCTTCGTACAAATAATTGTTATTTATTCATATGAATAAACGCAGTATATAAGAAGACCCACTCTCCTTTTTTGTATTCGTATGAATACTGCCACCTGCCTTCCTTGCCACCTTAGCTACCTGCTTGCTAGCCTTGCCTACCTCTTGTTTGCTTATAGTACCTACTTACTTATAGTATCTCCTACTTGCTTATGGTACCTGCCAGATTACCTTACCTTTCCAGCTCACCCACCTTTCATAGGTAACTTCTTCTCTTTTTTCTGCGTGACTGGCACTCATCACATTGGCACTAATCTCTCCTGCGAGAGTTGTTGCAATTTCAGTTTCTATATAAAGATTTGTTTTTTATCTGAGGCTGGCACTCATCTCTCTTGAGAGAGTTATGTGTTGTAGTCTTAGTTTTGATAGACATGTTTGTTTGTAGGATCTCTTGGTCTGGCACTCATCTCTCTTACTAGAGTGTGATGCAGTCTAAATTTGATATCATGCGATGTGCTCATAGACACTTAGTCTGGCAGTCCCTTAATAGTTGTGTGTCACAGTGAAGCCTAGTGTTAGATGTGAAGACCATGGTTAGTCAGTGTTACACACTCAGTGTCACACAATAACTAGATTTTTTGTGATTTGATTTACTGTAGTCTATTACATGAGTTGAGTTTAACTTGAGAGGTTATACCTAGGTCATTTTTTGGAATTTCTTGCATTGCTAATTGTCATTGCTTGCTCAGTTTTTAATCATACCTGGCACTGAATTATTTTTTGAATTTTGTGTTGCAACTTGTTGCATACTAGATAGATCACATGGGTAAGAAGAGAAAGTCTCAGTATCCTTATCTCAATCAAGCTCAAAAGAAGGTGCTAAAAAATGAGAATGTGCACTTTTTAATGAATGTCGATTAGGACATCATTGAGATGGCTTTCAACAATGGTGAAAGCGGTGTACAAAATCTCGCTAGGACCATGGTAGAGCATACATGAATAATTTCTAGATGTATTTCCAGCAGAATCTATAGATCAATTCATGCACGACTTCGGAGAGTCAACGATGTCATAGTCAAATAGATCAAGACATCACCTCTTGTGACACAACGTCAAAGGGTCCCACTATAGAAGCCAAGGTTGCCTACATTAAGAATGTGTGTTTCAAAGGCAAAGAAGGTGCGTTGTCCTCCCTTCCACCAATGCACCCATGCCCCCAAGTACTGCCGCAGCCCACAAGCATCATTGCATCCACCGCAGCAGTCACAGGCATCATTGCATCCACGGCAGCCAAAGCATCACTATAGCCATGCCGTCCACATGCACCAATGGATCTTCCCATATCCCTTTTCTCAAAGTTCTTCATGTACATGATCTCCCCTATCCAACCCCGTCATATCCATACCCACAAGAAATTCCTCCACTTTTTCCACATCTCCCATCACATCCATGTCCAAATTTTAGAACTTTTTTTGCACATCCGTTTGGGCCTCTTGCCACACGTGCTGACCACTTTCCCTCTCCATACTCGCCTACACCAAGAATGCACAATCCTGTTGAGAGTTCACGCTCAACATCATGTGATCATGTGTGCATAGCACCATCACGTGATCATATGTGCATAGCACTAACCTTATAGAGTGCTATAAAGGAAAGGGTTAGATCCCCTAACCCTAACCCTAAAAGGGTTTGTATATATTCTATTTTTTCAACTAAATCTAGTGTACAGTTAGTCATTTGTGGTGTGCTCTCTAGCTGTGCCCTCTCTCCTCATCTCCACTCTTCTCCTCTCCCCTCTTCATATTTTGTCATGGTATCAGAGCTTCCTTGCCTTCCGCTGAGGCATTGAGATTCTTGAGAGTGTGAGAGAGATTGTGAGATTGAGAGTTCTCTTGAGTGATTGTGAGATTTTTCCCTTCACTTCCATTGAGAGAATTTCCGTCCATTGAAAGAAATTTTCGTCATTGTTCTTGAGAGATTTCCATTGTGACAAAGAGAGTGCTTTACTTGCGAGGTATTCTTCCCTTAACTGAGAGAGATATGCTCCTTCATTTCTTGAGAGAATTCTGATTGAGAGCTTATGTTTTCATTATTGAGAGAAGAGTGAGAGAGCTTACAAAGCTCGGATATAGGGAGAGTTCATTTGAGAGAAAAGAGAGATTTCAGAGACTATTGAGAGTTTGTGAGAGCTCTTCGTGAGAGAGATATGCTTATGACAGAGAGTATGAGTTAGCCAAGGCTCCAAAGGCTTAGCCCACCTACTCGGATTCCTGGCTCTCCATAGCCAGCAGCATCTACAACAACCTCTCCTTCACGAGCTCATGCTACAGCAGCCAACTCTAGCCCTGGCAGCCCGTATACTCCATGCTACAAGAACCTGCAACAATGCGGCTCAACCAACTAAGGCTAAAGCCATAGCCTTCTACAAAGGCTACAATTACGGCCATGATAGATCAAGAAAGCTCTAGCGGCTCAAGCAAATCGGGCCAAGCTCTCTGCATCTAAGTCCACAACACCTTCAGTGCATGTAAGGTCTTGCAACTCCACCGAGTAGCTTCAATAGTCAGCCGTTGGGAGCCGCCTCCATGCTCATGGCAATCGGTGCCCTGAACCCACAGTCTCCACAAGTTGCACCATCGATAGGGGACTCTAACCAATGTACCAACAGCGAGTAACTCCCGACAGACTTCTGTTCATGGGCAAGCTCTAACGGCTGCTCCTACAGCGACACGTTCTCCTCCAAAAGCATCTACAAGCATCTCCAACAAGCCAACGGGCTCCATCGACCTTGCCAATCCACCGACGGCTCCATCTCTACCGAGCAGCATCACCGGCTCAATGCGCCACCAGTGACGTGACCTCTCCAACGTCGAGACGCCGTTCCAAGCCAGTTGAGATGCGAAGCTCCCATCCGCGACTCAGCCGCTGCCAATAGCAGCCGCTCCGTCAGCGGCTCCTATACAACGTAGCTCCTGGCTTCTCAACACTCCCTCAACGAGCCAAACCATGGTAAGCTCAGATACGGATTGCACGCCCAAGCCCTCTCCATTAACGATGCCATCTCCAAGGCTCACAGAGCTCCAGCGAAGAAGAAGACAGAATCTTTGAGATTCCGTCAGAATCTCAAAGATTTCGATCGTCGTCCTTACGACACGTGGAGTTACCTTGGTCAACCTTATCCTCAGGATCACCACACCAGGGCTTGGTCAAGGACTAGCCACATGGCAGACCTTATTTGCCACATCACCATCGGGTGCCACATCATCACCTTATCTCCAGTTGCCACATCATCTTGCCATGTCAGCACAGACATGTCACCGCTGCCACATCATCATCGACTGACACGTCATTATTGCCACATCAGCACTGCCACATCAGCACCGGCAGCCACGTCAGCAGACACGTCACTTGTGCCACATCAGCAGACATGTCACTTGTGCCATGTCAAGCCACATCACCAGGCCACGTCATCAGGCCACGTCATCACTGCCATGTCACCTCTACCACATCAACAGTGCCACCTCAGCACTGTCCCCTGCAGGCACAGTCCCTTGCCAGGCACACTGTGCACACACTGCATGTGCACACTCCTGCCACCTCAGCACAGAGCTTCACTGGCACACCTCTTGCTAGGCACAGTGCCACATCATCACTGCATGTGACTCACAGTGACACATCATCATTGAGCACCATTTGCACTCCTTTTGCCCCTCCACCTAGATCAAGTCATATCTCTTGATCTAGGAAGAATTTGAGGGTGCTTCAAAAAGGAAAGTCGCTCGTTTTTTTGTGCTCTACATGCTCGTCACATCACGTGCACATTTCGGTGCAAGTTACACTCACATTTGAGCCTCGCCGACAAAACCACTTCCTTCACACACATTTGCCTCTACATCGACGCATCTGACCCAGCACTTAAAAAGAACAAAAGAAAAGGAATTATTTGCTGCTCTTTCATCGATCGACGGTTGGTTTAGATCTAGATCAGAGTAGACTAGATCGCCATAGAGGGGACGCTTTGAATTTCCCCAAGTTGCCAATCTAAGCCATGCCCGAAATTCTCGACTAGTACCTACTCGGAGTCAGTCCATATGCTCACATCCGATTTCACATCATTACATTACCTGAAACCTTACGTTCATCAGTTCAGTGAGCAGACTTCAGAGTACAGAGGCATTGCAGATTGGTTCACTGGGCAGATAGCACTTGATTTCACACACACATGCCACCATTGTAAAGCCTATTCGGCTATCTCACGGCATTGTGCACATCATTTCAGCCTTGTAAAGCCTCTTGGCTATTCCCTGCATCATTGCCACAAGTATTGTAACACAGATCAGACTTTATATACTGCAGTTCTATCTTCACCGACGGTACAGAGATTTCACTTGGCATCTTCAGTGTATTTGTAGTTGATTCATACAGAGTTTTTCAGGACACTTTTTTGAGTACATTGTTTGCACCATGTCGACTAGCAACCTCAATCTGGAGGCATCTGCTAAGTTAGACAACTCCAATTATGGTACATGGAAATACCGAATGGAGACCATTCTTGTGCTTCAGGACAAATGGGAGTATGTCGATGGATCTATACCTAGACCATTGGCCGATCTAGCCACCAGTAGCTCTACTCCATCTGTTGTCACAGCATCAGCAACGGGATCTACATCGGGATCTACATCTACACAAACAGTTTCCGCACCAGTAGCAGATCCTGCCATTGCCCGAGCTCAAGCAGAATGGGATAAGAAAGACAAGTATGCCTATCACCTGATCAAGCAGAATGTGCAAGATGTCATGCTAGGACAGCTCAACACAGTCAAGACATCAAAAGAAGCATGGGATATGTTTGCAGCTCTCTACGAGTCCAAGAACACATCTAGGATTCTCACCCTGAGAAACCAGATCAACCAGAGTTTCCGCAACAGCAGTGAAACCGGTCATGCTTATGTACTCCGCATCAAAGACTACAACAATCAACTTGCAGCAGTAGGAGAGACTATGAATCCCGCAGAAATGGTTCAAGTAATCCTGAATGGACTAGGAGAAGGATATGAGAATCTAGTCCAGAGTATTGCCATCCAATGGCAAATTCCAACACTGGAAGAACTTCAGTCAGTTCTACTTGGTGAAGAACTCAGGACTCAGGCCATTCAAGCACGTAAAGGTCATTCTAATGATCAGGCATTCACAGCTTTAGACAGAAGTAGAGGCAGAAACAGAGGTAGATCATACCAGAAAAGTGGTCATCATCAACAAAATCAAAGTCAGAATCAGCATCAACATCAGCAACATCCTCAACAACATCAAAATCAGCACAAAGAGGAAATCATTCCAACCGAGGAAGATTCCAAGGACGAGGGGATGCATCCACCAATGTGTCAAACATCCAGTGCAACTACTGTCACAACTTTGGACACTATGAAAGAGATTGCCGCAAGAAGCAGTACGACCAAGGCGGTCAATCCCAGCAGTAATCGAGGGAATTCTCGAGGAAGAGGAAATCATCGTGGTGGACATTCTAGTCACAGTCATTTTGCAAATGAACATGGAAATATGTTTCTTGCAAGAGAGGAATTGCATCAGACTGATACAATGCACCTAGACACTGATTTCAATCCCAAAGAGGACTTCAGCTATCAAGTCGACCAAGTGGAATAGGATCCTTGGTACATCGACAGCGGTGCATCATCTCATATGACAAATCATCAGGAGTGGTTCACAGAAATGAAGCCATTAGAAGGTCAAAAGAATGTCATCTACATAGCAGACAATACACCGAATCCGGTTCAAGGGACAGGTGTTATCCCTATGAACAATTTCACTGGTACAAAAGGATTAGTTAAAGATGTGCTCTATGTTCTGAAGCTCAGCAAGAACCTTTTGTCAGTAGGTCAAATGACGGAACACAACTACAAAGTCATCTTCGACGGTGATGAATGCACTATCAGAGACAAATCCAAAAGAGGTAAGCTAGTAGCAAAAGGTGTCTTGGAAGGACGCTTATACAGGATGCTAGCTACAGTACTAGATAAGCATGCCATGTCAGCTCAAATGCAACAGATGCCACTATCTGCAAAATGGCACAAGAGATATGGTCATGTCAACTTCAAGTACTTGTTAGATCTCAGGAATCAGAATATAGCAATTGGGATTCTGAAGCTACAGTTTCTTGGAAAGGTTTGTGAAGCATGCTGCTTTGGCAAACAAAAGCGAACCAACTTTGTTAGAAGTACCTCTCGTGCACGAGGTATTCTTGGTTTGATTCATACAGATGTATGGGGTTATGCCCAGACCCGCAGCATCAATGGTTCACTTTATTACTTGACCTTCATCGACGACTATAGCAGATATTGTTGGGTATACTTTCTGAAAGAGAAATCTGAAGTGTTTTCCAGATTTCAAGAATTCAAAGCCATGGTAGAAAACCAAACAGGCAGAAAGATCAAGGTCATGAGATCAGACAGAGGAGGTGAATACATGTCTTCAGCATTCGTGAACTTTTGCAAAAATCACGGCATACGAAGACAGTTCACATGTGCAGATACTCCTCAGCAGAATGCAAGAGCTGAAAGGAAGAATGCGACTTTAGCAGACAGTGCTAGAGCAATGCTTAGTGAAAAGCATCTTCCGAATCAGTATTGGGAAGAAGCAATAGCTACAGCTAACTATTTGCTTAATCGGCTTCCTACCGAACCGATACAAGGTATGACTCCTTATGAAGCATTCACTAGACACAAGCCACGCATTGGGCATCTCCACATATTTGGTTGCATAGCATATGCCCACATACATGATGATCATCGCAGGAAATTGGATGCGAAGTCACACAAATGCATCATGGTTGGCTACAGTGAAGAAAGCAAAGCATACAAATTGTATGATCCCATCAACCGCAAAGTCATTATCTCTAGAGATGTAATCTTTGATGAGGAATCAGAATGGAAAACCTCACCTACACAGGAGATAGAAGCATCGACTTCACAGTCATCTATAGAATAGGTTGATGAAGAAGAGCAAGAATTGCCAGCAACACCCCAAGCAGCGCCACTGCAGCTCAGACGGTCTACTAGGAAAAGCAGACCACCAGCCAGATTGACATATGCTCAGAAAGGCAAAGCAATTCAGGTGGAAACCACCAACTATGCTCTTATGACTACCATCATGGCTATAGAAGAGCCAGTGTACTTCGAATACGCAGTAGATAAGCCAGAATGGCAAACTGCTATGAATGAAGAAATGGATGCTTTGTATAAAAATCACACTTGGGAATTATGCGACCTTCCACCAGGAAAGAAGGCCATAGCAAACAGATGGGTATACAAAGTGAAGTACAATCTAGATGGCAGTATTCAGAGATACAAAGCCATATTAGTTGCAAAAGGATTTGCACAACAATATGGTCAAGATTATGATGAGACTTATGCTCCAGTAGCAAAGATGGATTCCATACGGTTCTTGATATCACTAGCGACACTCAGTAAATGGAATGTCTATCAGCTCGATGTCAAGAATGAATTTCTCAATGGTTATCTAGATGAGGAAGTCTACATGCAAGGATGCGTCAATTTTACGAGCAAAAACCTATGAGCAGGTTTATCCAAGCGTGTTTTTCAAGAGATTTTTAAAAATGTTTTTCTTTAGGAAACATGGTTTTTACACTTTTATTTTCACTAGAACTAGATCCCTTTATCATAAAAATATACAGACTAGTCACTCATTCATTTTTACATAACATAATTTTCTTATTTAGAGACATCCCTTTGTACCCCTGTTATTACCTAAAAAAAGTGTTGATTCCTTTAAGAAACATTCCTCATAATCACTCTCAATGTAATAATACTATGCATATATAATTACTTATTAACACATTTATATCATATGGCAATATCTTTTTAGTGTTTTTATAGCATATTTATGGACATGTTTCTAAAGAAGTTTAAATTACTATAAATAAGTATTAACTTGGGCTTATATATCACTCTCATAAAATACATGTAATATTTAATACTATATATGGAAGATTTTTCAAAATATAACTTTGTAGATGTGCTCAAATGGGGTGTTCCGATCAATTTGAGTGGTTGAATGACTATATTTGGACATTGGATATGAAAGTTATGTCACTTTTAAAAGTGCTGTCCAAGGTAGTTTCGCCAGCGAAACTACCTTGGGAGACTTGCTTCAAAGGGGTTTCGCTGGCGAAACTACCTGGATGGCTTGCTTCAATGAGTTTTCTTTGAAGAAACTCTTTCATGAAGATAGGTTGAGAGAGGGTTTTCAATGTCACCCCCTATTAAGTAAAAGTTGTAAGAAGGATCATAAGGGAATTTTCATAGAGAAGTCTACTCTACATGTGGGTTTCTTAAAAAGCCATCCCATTATGCTCTCACCATTCCTACAGATTCACCTAAAGATTTTTGTATAAAATAGGCATTGCTATAATACTTTGCATATTTCTAAGTGAAACTATGTTTTCTTCTGATCGATTTTTGCCATATTTATGCATAGTTGGAAGCTTTTTTTTTCCTTCGCTCGGACGCTCGGAAGATTTCGCTCAGAAAATGCTCGTCCCCATGCAACAACCAGCAGGTTATGTTGAACCAGGAAAAGAGAACAAGGTTTGCCATCTCAAGAAAAGTCTCTGTGGCTTAAAGCAAGCACCCAGAAGTTGGTATAGCAGAATTGACCAGTATTTTGCTGATCTGGGATACATGAAGTCCAATGCAAATCATACTCTCTACTACAAAGTTCAAGGGGAAGACATTACTATTGCACTTTTGTACGTAGATGATCTGATTGTGACAGGAAGCAAGGATAGCTTCATCAGAAAATTAAAACAAGACTTATCTACAGAGTTCGACATGAAAGATCTTGGACTTATGCACTATTGTCTTGGAATTGAGTTCTGGAGAGATTTAGATAGCACATTCATGAGTCAGCTCAAATATGTTGACAGTCTCCTGAAGAAGTTTCATATGGCAAATTGCAAGATTGCAGTCACTCCCATGGAACAGAGTTTGAAACTTCCTAAAGATTCAGAAAAGCCTACAGTCAATGATAGATACTACAGGCAACTCATTGGATCTCTTATATATCTGACAATCACATGGCTAGATATTTGTTTTGCAGTAAGCTCACTAGCACAGTTTATGGCAAATCCAAAATAGTCTCACTGGAATGCAGCCAAAAGACTCTTGAGATACATCAGAGGTACAAGATAGTTTGGGATAGAATACAGAGGAAGTCATCCACGGTTGCATGGATACTATGACAGTGACTATGCTGGAGATCATGAGACCAGGAGATCGACACAGGGATATGCATTTTTCCTTGGTCAAGGTGCTATATCATGGTTGTCAAACAAACAACCAACTGTTTCTTTGTCTTCGACTGAAGCAGAATATAGGGCACTCACTACAGGTGCATGTGAGGCTATATGGCTCAGAAGACTATTGTCAGAAACATATTACTTTGATGAGTCAAAGCCAACAACAATATACTGTGATAATCAATCGGCTCAAGCATTGGCCAAAAATCCAGTATATCACTCCAGGACAAAGCACATTGATGTCAGAGAGCACTTCATCAGAGAAAGAGTGTTACTTGGTGACATCACACTGCAGCATTGTGATAGCAAAGAAAATGTTGTAGACATCTTTACCAAACCACTCGGTAAAGAGCTATTCGAGAAGCACCGACTAGCTCTTGGTTTGATGTAGAGGAAGGACATTCCCATTAAAGGGGTGTGATGGAATGTAATGCTCAGTCCTTCTTCGATTCCCCAGAATCATCATCTTGAGGGAAGGCCTACTTCATGATGTTGATCTTGAGGGAAGGTGTTGAGAGTTCACGCTCAACATCATGTGATCATGTGTGCATAGCACCATCACGTGATCATATGTGCATAGCACTAACCTTATAGAGTGCTATAAAGGAAAGGGTTAGATCCCCTAACCCTAACCCTAAAAAGGTTTGTATATATTCTATTTTTTCAACTAAATCTAGTGTACAGTTAGTCATTTGTGGTGTGCTCTCTAGCTGTGCCCTCTCTCCTCATCTCCACTCTTCTCCTCTCCCCTCTTCATATTTTGTCAAATCCATCTACATGTGTTGATAGAGTTCCCTCTCCATGATTCTTGCCTTCATACTCGCCTACACAAGCACCACCAATAGCACCCGCATCACATGGCCTACATGAACGTGCACAACTGGCAACACCTGTGCAATCCACACTGCTTCAACAACATGACGTTCGATTCACACCAAATGCAGTTGTGGGGATAGGCACACCTGGAATTGTCATCATGTGCAATATTCTTATCGTACCATTTGATCCCCATACAATTTATGCTTGCAAGGTGTTGAAGCACTATGTGCCTACCGATGCATTGAAGGCAAAAGCCTTAAAGGAAGCCACATGCTTGGGTGATGTCATACATCCGGGCATCATCCAAGCTATAGGTCTAGCACATGACGATAATCCAATGATAATATTTCCACTTTGGAATGAAGATCCTTTGGAAAGATGGCTGACCTACCTCAGACATGACAAAAAGCGACCATCTCCAGTGGGACACAGAGGTGATGTGAAAATGCCTGCTAGAGCTCCATGGGTTTGTCAGCATGTTTTTGATATTTTAAGTGCACTTGTATGCACTATTCATTACATGCACCAACACAATGTCCTACATAATGATTTGCATGCACCAAACATTATGCTACATTTATCTGAGTCATCCGAAAAGTGTATTTGGGCATTTGTGATTGAGGAATGATGACATCGATGAGCACTAACAAGCATTATCCAGCATTACTCTAGTAATAGTCCCAACACTGTGCGGACATCCCATCAAAGATTTTGCCATGTCGCTCCGGAGTGCCTATGCACCAATCCCCAAGACGTGTATGCAATCATGTCCCACCACATTTTGAAGATCATGTACATTTGTCGACCATCTACTAGTAGTGGACCCACTGAAGCTTTAATTGGGCAGCTACAATGACTTGCGGTTCAAGGAAAGTCTGCACAACCAAATAGTTGTCCAAGCACTACCGATCAGATAAAAATTTCAAGGACGAGGGAATGCATCCACCAACGGGTCAAACATTTAGTGTAACTATTGTCATAAGTTTGGACGCTATGAGAGATTGCCATTGCAAGAAGTAGTACGACCAAGGAGGTCAATTCCATGGAAGAGGAAATCACCATGGTGGACATTCAAGTCATAGTCATTATGCCAATGAATCTCAGTACATGTATGTTGCACGTGAGGATACGCAAAAGACTAAAACAATGTATCCTGACATTGATTGCAATTTAAAAGGAGAATGCATTGTGAATGGAATGATAGATGCTTGATCATTTGGACCATCATTTATGTTGATGAACTACTATGTGTTGCAAGCTAGAAAGGCGATTGGCTAAGGTTTCTAATCTTCATAATTCTACAATTTGTTATGTCTAAAAGCTAACATTGAACTTTGCTAGCCTCTATGACCTCTTCCACTTGGGCTATTGACCAAGGTTTCTAATCTTCATATTGCTACAATTTGTTATGTCTAAAGGCTAACATTGGACTTTGCTAGCCTCTATGACCTCTTCCACTTTGGGCATGCATTTTCTTTAGAGTAGGAAAATAAATTATTAGTCCCAACATTTCAATGCACATTATGGCTTATGAACTCTTCCACTTAGGCATGCATGTTCTTTGGAGTAGATAGAGAGATTTTTAGTCCCAACATTTTAATGCAAATCATGGCATTAATATTTGTGATTTATCTAAATTTTTGCGCTAGAAATTGGCTGTAGGTGCAAATATTTTGTTGATGAGGATACACCTCATGAAAAAAAGATGGGATATCATTGACAAAAGCTTCACAAAAACAAATCATAGAGGAGAGGCCACAGGGTTTCACAATGTGATGAACTACCAAGGTGTACCACTGTTGATATTCTATGACATTGATACACATACTATATTCAAACTATCATTAGACACAACTTAGATCTATTGATTTGTTTTGGATAATCGAGATCATGAATGTGCCCTATTATTGCAATAAATGTTTTACATAGTAATTTGTAGCATTGCAAAGAAAATGTGACATGAAGTGATGGGAATATGGGGGTGTCGAGAAAACAACATGCACATTGTTATTGTCACACAAAGTCTTCAATTAAAATGTGAATTAAAATCCCACATGCATAGCAAGCTTCATTGTGGTTTTCAAATATCAATGGACAATTGAATAGAAACATGAATTATAGAATCCGACATGAATGGTAATCTTTGTTGTGATTTACAAATATTGATGGATAATTAAATAAAAATGTAGTTGCTAATGGTGTAACGAGTCTTGCATAACAAATTGTGAGTGGTCATAGCACGCTTGGGCATGTAGGAGAATTCAAATACATACATGCATAGAGACTAGGAGACTATAGGTTGATGCCATTAATGAATTGTGTGAACTTTCGAGTAGGTTGATGCCATAAATGAATTGAGTGAATTGAGAGTTCAACAAACTAGAATCCACGAGCTGATTTAAATTGAGAGGAAGCACCATCTGATCACATGCAATGTTGTTTTATTGTTTCTTGTACTTGGTGATCATCTTTGGTTGACTAATCTTGGTGCAATAGAGAGGCATTATGGACAAACAAGATTTCATGTTCCTTGTTATTTGAAAAATGGTATGTGCATTACACTTCAGAATTCCTTAGAGTCTATTGGTGGAATTGTGTCAATCATTGAATCAAGAAGATGGTCCTAAGTGACATGCACCAAATTTTGTATCTACTTGTTATATTAGTGTGGACTTTGTATTTCATCTAGTACTTGAAAAGACTAAATTTTAGCAATATCAAACCCATAGATAATTGTGCCCTTAATAAAATCAGCATTTGAATTGATTTTCCTACTAGCATGCTGTGAACTTATGAGGCATAAATTTTTGGATGGATTGTACTAAATGATTCTATAAGCTACTATGGCTGAGTGGCCTTATATGAAAATATATGTCTCTTCTTGTATTTTCCTTAAACATCAACCATTTCAATTCTCCTTCATTTTACACCAATACAGTTATCTTCCTTGAATTCATTTTGGCGAATAAATTTCTTCTACTTCACACCACACTGCTGCTAGCATTTGCCATGAATGCATTCAATGTGATGCCAAATAAGTGGCTCCCACACGAAACTTAGAGTTTGAACAAAATTTCTTGCCTTTGCAACACATGACAAGGATCCAAATAGGTGATAGATGGGATATCATTTGGACGACATGGGCATCTATCACCATGAAGCCATGTCTTCAGTAAAACCACATCTTAGGTCTTTCAAAGCCTTGCTAGGCTAGTGTTAACACTTTGGTTCCCTCACCCAAGGCTAACTCAGAGAAGATTCTTGGTGCTTACCCAACCTAGTGCTTTGCTTGGTGAAGATACCTTCACTTTGCAGTGGTTCGGCCTCAAAATGGTGCCCCTTTGGTGGTCATAGATGTATATTGCTGATGCCCACAGGAGGTTGCTTGGGGTTGGTAAGCCACTCCATGGCCCAGGCTTTGGCTACTGGATCTTTATAGGGCTTGTTAATGTCCAGTACTATTGCAAAATTGGTCATGTAGCACTGGATCTACCTGACTCACTTCTGCCACTTCATGCCTGGGTCTTTACATAAGTCGCATATGTTAACCTGCATGGACTTAGCTTTGGTCACGTGGCTACTGGATAAGCTTCTTGAGCTCCAACAAAAGATTTTCGAAGTATGAAGAAAAGGCCATGGATGGCTTGGGTAGTTGGTGGATTTGGGCAACGATCAACTTGTGCTCGGTCTTGGCATTGAGTGTGATCCTCGACAAAATGGTTGAAGCCCTTTATTGCTCGATCATGACTATTGGCTATACCGGCTCGAGGACACCTTGGTGCATTGAGTGTGGGGGAGAAAACAACTCCATTTACTCTATTTTTTGATAAAGCCTATAACGAATGGGCATCTCCTCCTGACCCGAACTCGACACAAAACTTCCATAGTTGGGATTGCAATGGGGATACCTTGAATATGAAAAAGGGTCTGGGCATCCATCATTTGCTTGGTCTATGCACACACTTCAGTTGTGTCTACCAAAATTGTGACCTCTATTGTGGCATCTTAAAAAATGCAAGCATCCTTAGAATCATAGTCAGTCTGAGTTGCCATCTCGTTGCATTCCGCTCAGCCTGATGAATGGAGCATGAATAGGGCTTTAGTTGAGATTCCTTCTGCTACCTTAGTCTGTGAAGCACCTCCTCCCTCAGTCGACTTCCACTCTGAGGTGCCCACCTACCTGCTCAAATTTGACAACTCTTGCACACTAGCCTGGCCATCTGGGCCATCGTGGTCTAGTGGCTGTCCATCAAGAGCCTGGAGGAGGCAGAAAAGTTGTTGGAGTTCGATGTACCAACCTAGATCAGCCTATAATTGTGCATTCCCCTCCTTCACATCCTAGTTCTCTACAACGGCCTCCCTTAGTTGGACGTTTTCTTTTTCCAGGACTGATGGTGATTGAAAAGGATTATGAAAAGGAGGTCAAGGGTCTAGGATTTAGGGTTTAGGGTTAAGGCTTAGGGCTTATGGGTTAGTGACTATAGTCAAGAGTTTAGAATCTAGAATCTAGTATCCAAGTTCTAGGGTTAAGGGTTAAGGGTTTAGGATCTAGTGTCTAGTGTCTAGGGTTTAGTACCAAATACGTAAATATGCATTCCATACCTTGCAATTAATATTTTGATGGGTATGATACTTTGCACATGACTTAAACTAAGTCATTTTAAGGTTGGTGTAAAGTATCATACCCATTATGGATAAGCACATAGGCTAAAAGCACACTAATGCATATTTTTCAACACTTATGCATGATGCATGATAAGACACAAGGAAATATGCATTTCAAACCATGCAAATGATATCATATGGGTATGATACTTTATAGAGGCCTTAAAGTAAGTGAATTTAAATTTTGTGCAAAGTATCATACCCATCAAAGGCAAGCATATAATCTAGAAGCACAACTAGACATATTTTTCAACACCCAAGGATGATGCATGGTAAGAACCAAGGATTCAATAATATGCTTTCCAAACATGCAAATGATATCTGATGGGCATGATACTTTGCAAGGACCTTAAAATGAATTTGTTTAAGGCCTAAACAAAGTATCATACCCATTAGAGATAAGCACATAGGTGCCCACAATGTTGAAAAAAAGGCAATTAGTATTAGTATGTGCGGGCATTGAGGACTGAAGTTTAATTAACCTAAGCATAAATTCTAATTAATAATGGCAAAAAGTTGGATGAACATAATTGTAATGGGTAAATTGGAGACAATGAATTAATAAAGGTAGTGGCAAAGTGTCTAGAATTTGCTGGGGACTTGACTATATAATCTACTAAACTGCCTGTCGATCTACTCTATAGAGAATGAGGGGGGGGTGGGTGAGCAAAGAAAGAGAGGCAGTAGATCAAGGGCCAAGGAGAGAGCCAAGAGAGTAGAGGGGAAATCTAAGGGAGATCCAAAAGAGGGGAGATCCAAGAGAGCACAAAATTTTCATCTCCATGACCGCCCCTTCAAACCTCATCCCCTCGGTCCCTATGTTTGTTACACAGAGTTGCTCATTCATGCTTGCTTGCTTGTTCATTAGCTTGCGTCTACACATCAAGCTTCACTAATTTGAGGATTCTTGCTCATTCCTGCTTGCTTGTTTAGCTATTTGCATCTACACCCCAGCATAAATTGGGACAGAAATCTAGGTTCTCATTCCTGCTTGCTTGCTCAGCTACTTGCATCTACACCCCCAAATAAATTGGGACGGAGAGATGATGGAGGGGGGAAGTGCTAGGAATTTTCTTCTCAAACTTAGGAACCGGATGTAGTTGATTCTAGCTGCAAGTTGTCAGTAGATTGATAAATATGATTTTTTTGAAGTAGAGCGACCCAATAGATGGAGTTTGAGTTGAATATATAAGCACATAGGATAGAAGCACACCGTTACACATTTTCTAACACTGGGAATGAGAATTTTTCGAGTGAAATCTTCCGAGCATCCGAGAGAAGGGAAAAAAAAGCTTCCAACTATGCAAAAATATGGCAAAAATAGATTGGAACAAAACATAGTTTCACTTAGAAATATGAAAAGTATTATAGCAATTCCTAATTTATACACAAATCTTTACATGAATCTTTGGGAATGGTGAGTAACATAATGGGATGGCTTTCGAAGAAACCCACATGTAGAGTAGACTTCCTATGACAATTCCCTTATGATCATTCTTACAACTTTTACTGAATAGGGAGTGACATTGAAAACCCTCTCTCAACCTAGCCTCATGAAAGAGTTTATCCATATAACACTAGAAAGCTCTTGTCATATTGATATAAATGTGTTTATTAAGTAATTATATATGTATAGTATTATTACATTGAGAGTGATTATGAGGGATTTTCTTAAAGGAATTATTTTTCAACACTTTTTTAAGGTAATAACAGGGGTACAAAGGATGTCTATGAAGAAGAAAATTTATGTTATGTAAAATTGAATGAGTGACAATTTTGTATATTTTTATGATAAAGGGATCTAATTCTAGTGAAAATAAAACTATTAAAACCATGTTTCCTAAAGAAATACAGTTTTTTAAATCTCTTGAAAAACACGCTCAGATAAACTTGCTCATAGGTTTTTGCTCGTAAAATTGATGCATCCTTCAACACTCATGCATGATGCATGGTAAGAAACAAGGTAATATGCATTCTAAACTATGCAAATGATATCTAATGGGTATGATACTTTGCATAAGCCTTAAAATAAAAAAGTTTAAGGGTTCTACAAAGTATCATACCCATGGGCTAAAAGCACCCTGATGCATATTTTATTACGAGTAAAATTGCATTTCATTTACACTTACATTTTGCCCTCACTTTGGGGTAGTAAAAGTGGTTCTAAAGAAGCACAAATTGCCCTCATTTACATTTTATTACAAGTAATATTATTATTGTTGTTACTTTAGCAGTGAAAATGGTTCTAAAGAAGCACAAAAGGGATACTTTTCCCTCATTTATGATTTACTACAACTACGGCAATCGTTGTTATTGCACAAGAAAATACATCTTCCTTGGTTTAGGACTCGTTTAGGATTAACTGCAAGCATACGATAGCTCCAAGAACTAGTACACGTTGGTTGTAAAAAAATGCCAATTGTAAAATTGCTGTGATGACTGCTACTTCGGTAGTGAAAATGGTCCTAAAGAAACTCTAAAGAAGCACAAATGGCATAATTTTTCCATCATTTAGGATATATTATAACCATTTAAGTCATTGCACAAGGACCACTAAAATAGGACTAAAATAGCTATGAAATCAGACCTATATTTGCCTTGGTTTAGAACTAAAATAGCTCCAAGGACTAGCATGGGGATGCAAGGAAATACATCTAGAAAAATACAATTAAGTATAAAAAACTATAATTGTAGATATGGTCCTTGAGGAGTCCCCTTTTAGGGCAAGGGACCTATCAACATGCCATATTTATTGATATGGATCTTGCCCCTAAAGGGGACCCCTCAAGGGACATATCAACTTCAAAGGGGACCCTTCAAGGGTAAGGAAATACATTTTTCTTGGATTAGGATTAACTACAACCAGCATTAAAATAAAATAACTCCAACAACTAGTGTGGTGGTGGCTCTAAGCCAACGTCACCACCTTGATAGCATAGTGGTCTATGTGATTGCACAAGGAACTACCTAATTCTAACTAAAATAGCTCCATCATATCTCCAAGAACTAGCACGGTGGCTGCTCAAATTCAACGTTTTGCTCCACGAGGCTTTAGGTAACCTCTCTGTTCAATTTTTGCTCTTAGAAATGGTTGAGTTGTTATACTCACCGGGTGTAATCTCTTTTGAAACCTTAATATAAATAATACTATTATCACAGTTGTTCTTGCCGCGGCAGTCATTGCACAAGCAATTGGTGCATTTTTCTTGGTTTTAAGATTAACTACAAGTAGCACTAAAATAGTTCCAAGAACCAATGTTGTGGTTGT
This sequence comes from Dipteris shenzhenensis, assembly GCF_047967505.1. Classification (NCBI taxonomy): domain Eukaryota; kingdom Viridiplantae; phylum Streptophyta; class Polypodiopsida; order Gleicheniales; family Dipteridaceae; genus Dipteris; species Dipteris shenzhenensis. The sequence continues at coordinate 29,864,764 of NC_141604.1, forward strand.
ATGAAAATAAATTTTCCTTGCAACCCACATTAAAATAGAACCAATGCCATTTTTGCACAAGGAAATACATTTTCCTTGGTTTAGCAAGTCACGCTGAAATAGTTCTAAGAAGGAGTTACAATGGTTGCAACGAAATGTTTTTTTCTTGGTTCAAGATTAGATACAAACCACACTAAAATTGAGCAGTGTAGTGTGATGGTTGCACAAGAAAATATATTTTTCTTTGTTTAGGATGAACTTTTCACCACTTGTTTTAAATAATTAATTGCACTCTTATTACACTATAACAACATGCTCTTCCAAGCACCAGGGGAAACCTGCCTAATGGCATGCTAAGAGGAAAGAGGACCCCTCAATGCAAAAGATATGAACAATTGTGGGACTCCAAGGCAAGTCTCATGTGATCCATCCAATTAATAGCAGTTTGGTAGTAGAACAGGACATAGAAGTGTCCTTTTAAATTTTGGCAAAAAAATCACAACTTAATCTAGTTACATTTTTGTAGGATTGCCCCTCTTGAGCTTAAGGTAGACTCATAAGACTATGTGTAAAAAATATAAGAAAAAAAATAGCATCACACATGATTACAAAGTTCCCACAAAGCTATAGTTAACATAGCTTTTCAAATAGGCAGGTCTCAAAATAGGTTTTACAGCAAGTCTCACATTAATAAATTTGGGGTATCCACCATAAGTGTTATACATATAGGCATTTTTGGTTTGTATCACTCATTCATGACTAGAGCCACTCTATAAAAATAGTTTAGACCTTTGAACATATCTATGATATCAATTAATCCTTGTATCTTAAAATTACCATAAATCATAGCGTAATCAATAATAAAAATAAGGTATGAACTTGATATTCTACTCATATTCTACATCATATTAGGGCCCCTAAAAACTTATGCTACTCCATAATATGATTGAAGACATATAAAAAATATGGTTGATTTTGGAACTTGTTATACACCATGTCAAATAAATGTGCAAAAGATCAAATTTGCCTTCTTAATCAATATGAGTTTTTAAAGAGTTTGTAACTCCTACAGTCTATGGATAACCACAACACATGTTAACATTGTATTAGTAATTTTTGAAAAATCTTGATATTTTGGGAAAATGAAATTGGGAGAGAGAACCTTACACTCTCCCATTTTTGGATCCCTTCCTCATACTCTTCTCATATTTCAAACCCATCTTCATCTTGGCTCAACCACAATGGATCTCTTGTTTCATACATAGTCACATTGTGGATATTTGGTGTGTTGCTGTGTCTATTGTTTCATCAATTTTGGGAATCAATTGTTGCATCTATAGTGGCTCTTAAACTAAGAATGTCAAATTCTATTAATTTTAGTTTTGTTATTTTAGATGTATTAATTTAGAGTGTTTCATTAATTATACATTTGTGAGAATTTTGTAATCACATGTAATGGTTTTTGGTGCTCCTTATATTTTTAAGAAATAGTCCTATGAGTCTACCTTAAGCTCAAGATAAGGAGTCATTAAAAAACACATCTATATCTGGTTGTGATTTGTTTTCCAAAACATCAAAAGGACACTTTTATGTAGTGTTAAGCAAAAAGGTTGTTCTCTTACATATGTAATTTCAATGTATATGTTGCATATTTAGTCTAATGATTATATAGGATTTATAGTTGTGCTTTGTCCCAGAGGATTTGCTAATGGGAATGATATGCATGTTGTAAGACAACACTATGAATTAATTTACACAGAGATATTTTTCAAATCATGTCTTTTGATATTTTCTCAAACACTTTTGATGTCCCCATTAAGAAAACTTGCTACTTTATATTGAGTGAACAAATGACAAATATGATATATTTGCTGATGAGACACCTTGATCTTTGAGTAAAATTTTCTGGTAGCTCATCAATATTGTCACTTTAAATTGAATCTTTGCATACGATAAATTTGATAAAGATAATAAATGCTTGAGATAGGATATGTCATAATAAAATACCTTACTTGCTGAAAAGTCTTCAGATTATACATAATGAGTGTAATGAGTAAATCTAGCACCATCATGAGGCCAATTGCTTTGAACCCATGTAAGATTTGGTTAAATTTTAATATTTGAACACTCAAAAAATAAATGCAGCACAAAGTTCAATTATGATATCATGAAAGTGCAATGAAAAGATTCATTTAAGATCTAAAAATTGTATTCTAGGAATTCTTTAGTACAATGTTTGTAATAGATAGGGTCTTCATGTCATAATAGTACCATAAATTACTATAAAAAAGAAAATCTCTTATGGTATGTGTCTCCATAATCTTAGCTTATTCCATATATTAATGATCGATGATATGGGGAAGGTATACTAATGTGTCAGCAATATTGCATAATGAGTTGTTTGCAAGGATATGTCTTACTAAGATGATTTTTATGTGGTCCAAACTCCTTAGTGGACCTCTCATTGAATTAGATATTTTGTATTATCAAATTATGATGCAATCATATCAACATTTGAGGCATAGCAACCTCTTTCATTTTAAACATGACATCTTTTTAGAGCATGCTTATATAGTGAATACCTTGGGCATTGGAGATAATTATATGCACTACATTAAGTTGAAATAATGATGGCATTCCTCTAGTTTTGGGAGAGCTTGCATCTATCAATGTTTCATGAACATTCATAGGAGATTTCATGAAAATTTCACTTGGTTGGACCAATATAGAAGGTATCACCTTATTTATAGATGATGTGTTAGCCATTTGGTGAGAGCTTTTATACATGTATTTCCCCCATGATGTTATGGACTTTTCGAAGGGCCTACCTTGTGGAAGATTAGCTTAGGTTTCTAGACCATGATCGTTTAGCAAAAAGTAGGCTAAATATTGTGCATTTCCAAGGGGATAATCATTTGCCACTTTTGGAGCATGGCCATCATTTCTATGTGATATTATATAGCCACTTATAGGCAATAGTTGAAGTGCAAACTCATAATACAGTTATGGCCCAAATAGACATAATGGGAGCCTTATTTTAGGCCTACGGACTTTCAAAAGTGACTAGAAAGGCAATAGAAGTGAGCTTTAAGCTAACTGGGAAGTGATGCTACATTGTTACAATTAGTTAGTTTGAAGTTGCACTTTTAGTATACGTCATATCTTGTAAATGCCTTGTAGGTCCACTACTGGTGTGAAGATCAATTTTGATTATAGTTTTGGCAAGATGTGAGACTTGAGACCTACTGCAATCAATTTGTAAAAAACCATGTGACATTGCAAGCAAGCACACTGCATTTAAAGTACCCCTATATTTAAAACTTTACATGTTTTGTATAATTGTTTTCCCCTTTTCCATACATGAAGTGTTGCAATCTTGGTTTTAAAACTCCCCTCCATAGATATGCATACCATAATTATATTGAATAAGTATTAAAAAACCACCTCTTGTCCATAAATGGGCTGAGTCCCCCAAATTAAAAACTTCCCCTTCCATTAACAAATCTACTATGTTATGTGTTGTACATTGTGACCACAGTGGGACTTGATCTTTGCATGTTACATCTTGAGAAACCTTGGGGGAATTTAGAATTGCATGTTGAACTTAAGAAATCTTGGGTGCTGCACCTAAAAATATGACATGGGTTTAACATAAGTTATAAATATAGTAAAGATTCACTTAAATAAAGGTTTTCCAATTCATAAAAAGTAAAAATAATAAATTTTTATAAATGAAAAAGAAATGTAGGACCCTTATGTAGGAAGGGTTTTAGATATTACTCCTTGAGCACATGTTTTAAGTGGGTTTTCCTAGTAGTACATCCCCCAAACAAGAAATGGAACACTTTGTCCATATTTTCTATATCTTGTTCAAATTGGTATTCCATGTTTTAATGGACTAGAAAATCTTGTTTTTTGCTTAAAATTTGTACACCTTTTAGAAATACGTGTTAAGACCCTCGCAACTTACATGGTGCTTTCTACTACCTTAGGTATTAATAGCATCATTCTCTTAGATTAGTGACCTTCGAGCATAACACAAGATTATTTGTTGTTGTTCATTGCCTTTTTGGTAAATTATTAGTCTTGGTATAGTAATACATATATGTGCTAGATCTATTCCAAGGAAAAAGAATTTGGGCAACAAGCACCAAGTAGTCTAGTAGTAGGGGGACAAAGAGATCTATTGCCATTCTTGTGGAAGTCATGCCTACTAATAGGAAATTTATTCTAATATCATGAGAGACTGTTAGAGAGTGTTATGCAGATGTGAAAGTGAGTAAACGGTTTAACCTTTTTAAGGTTACTTAGTTATCCACCCCCCAAAAAACTTAGTGGTTGACATCGCCGAGTTTCTATACTAGGAAAGGGTTGGAATGGTCAAACACATTCCTTGGAAGGATAATGTAGTGGAGTAAGGGACATGTTAAGGTCCAAGTTGTGAGGACATGTTGAATAGGGGACGGGGGCATGTGTGCACGATGCAATTGCATCGTGTGTGTCCATGCACGCGTGTACATGTGAACTCAGTGTTTGTTAGAGATGGGAGTTGTTAAGTTTTGCACTTTCCATGAATTTGGTGAAGTTAGTGGGTTGTTGGAACTAGAAGTTATAGCCTATAACTTATTCCCTTGTAAGCTCATTATTCCTACGGAGAAAGCCATTGAACTTATATATAGCGAGTTGTGATGACCGAAGCAAGAACCATGTAAGTAAATAAGGGCTAACAAAGAATAAGGGCCATTGAACTTATATATAGTGTGTTGTGATGACCGAAGCAAGAACCATGTAAATAAGGGCTAACAAAGAATAAGGGGTTGAGACAACAAAAAGTAAGAATCATGTAAATAAGTAGTTGCGACAACAAAAAGCAGGTGCTTCCCACTCAAAGAGTTCCACTTGGTTAGCCTGTCTTCCACCATAGCCATTGCCTGGAAACTATTCTTGCATACTCACATGCAACGATTCTCAACAATCACCACCCACACCCATCCACACAAACATATTTTGTGACCTTTCCCTTCTTCCAAGGCTTCAAATCCACATCATCTGCCCACCCCACTCTTCCATACTGCAGCCAATCTCATAACACAATCACTGCCCATCGTTCTTTCCTCAGCATTTCGCCTTGTCCTTTGCCATCTTTCCAGCTCCAGCTGCACTACTCTCAAAACCCTCTTCTGCATGTTCTAAATATCGGTAATATTACGTCCTCAGCTTCCTGACTTGCTCTTCTCATGACGACCCAGAGTTGTTTATTCCTGATCTGCTGTACCCTCCCTTTGGCGCTCGCCATCAGAAGCAATCCTGCCATTGGTAACTTCACCAACGACTTCTATGTCACCGGAGGCGGCTCAGATCACGTGAAGACGCTCAAACGTGGCCGAGTGATGCAGCTCATGTTGGACCAATTTTCTGGTAACGTTTTGGGGGCGCTCAAGCTTTGTTATTGCAAACAGTTTTATGACGCCATGACCCAATTCACTATAAAATGCAGCTGCGGGGTTCGCGTCGAAGAACAGGTATCTGTTTGGAAGCATTGACATCCAGATAAAGCTCATCTCTGGCAATTCTGCGGGCACCGTGACTTCCTTCTATGTGAGTTCTGTCGTGTTTCTGTCGAGTGTAGCCAAGAAAGAAGCCAAGTTTGTCTTTCAGATGTTTTTCTCGGAAGATTACGAACCTGATGCTCGCTTATGCCTGCAGTTCTCGTCTGAGACGGTCAACCACGATGAACTAGACTTTGAATTCCTTGGCAATGTGTCTGGCCAACCTTACATTCTGCAGACGAACGTCTTTTCCAGCGGTGTGGGTGGAAGAGAGCAACGAATCTACCTGTGGTTCGACCCTGCAGACAAATATCACACCTACTCTGTGCTATGGAATCAACAACACATCATGTAAGGTGGTCTTCGCTGGGCTGTATTTTAACTGTGATGCATATGGAATTATTGCCCATCTTACACTCTTCGATGTCTCGGAATCCAGCTTCTCTGTGGACGGGATCCCGATTCGAGAATTCGCTAACAACGAAGCGGCTGGCGTTCCATACCTCCACAAGCAACCCATGAGGATATATTCCAGCGTTTGGAACGGAGATAGCTGGGCAACAAGGGGTGGGCTGGTCAAAATCGATTGGAGTGAAGCACCTTTCGTTGCATCCTACACGAATTACAAACTGGATGCATGCACAGAAGCTGTCGATGCACGGTGCTCAGCGGGAAAGTGGTGGAACCAAGGAACGTATTATACGTTAGACATAGAGCAGCAAAACAGACTTCGATGGGTGGAGCAAAACTACATGATATACAACTACTGCACCGATGCCCAAAGATATCCAGTGCCCCCTGCAGAATGCAATCGATAGCTGCAATTAATGTGTATCGCAGCCCTTATAAGCTCCATCGAGCTTCAAGCCTTACGGAATCCTTGTTTGTTCCTAACATCATGTTCATGATTGAAGCATTGGAAATGCTTCAAGGCTTCTCCTGCCCATGCATTGAGAATTGGAGATTGACATGGTTAAGTAGTCAATTGTTCTGGCAAAAAAAAGAAAATTGGATAGATTTATTCGTAACGGTAAAGGTAAACGTAAAGGTAGGGACAACCAAATATAACCAAAATAACTTCATAAAAAATTTCACAAAAGGTTTAAAATGATACCAATTGAGTAAGATAGCGTTGCCTTATATGTACTTCTAGTAAATAAAAGCACTTAGTAAACAAGGCAACTCACAAAAGGACTTAGTAATATGAGGTGTAGCCTTAACATTATATGTAAAAGTAAGGAGAACCAATATAACAAAATAACAATTCACAAAACGTTTTAAATGATACTAAATGAATACGATACTATTGCCTTATCCATACTTCTAGTAAATAAAAGCAAGGCAACTCACAAGAAGACTTAGTAAAATACGTTGAGGTGCACATGGCTTGGTAGCCTTAGCCCTTACTGGGGTGCTTGAATGGGTAATATGACCAAACCAAAATATCTAGCTTGCTTGAAGTGCACATGGCTTGGTATCCAAGCCCTTGCTAGAGTTCTTGAATGCCCCTTGTCATAGTGGGTGGAAATGACCAAGCCAAAATTCCTAAAAATATATACATGTTTTGAACACAAGTACATGCTCGTGCACATTGCTTCGTACTCAAGTGCTTGAATGGGTAATATGATCATATCAAAATTCCTAGCTTGCTTGAGGTGCACATGGCTTGGTATCCAAGACCTTCTTAGAGTTTTTGAATGTCCTTTGTCATAGTGGGTGGACATGGTCGAGCCAACATAGGGTTCATGTACCACAAGCATTTCACTTGTACATGCTAAATAATGATGTATCAAATATTAGAACTATAAATATTTAAGGAAAAAATCAACACTATTGTGATAAACTCACAAATGTTCAAAGTAGGTTGTTTCTTCGCTAGTTTAGGTAGATTTTGGCATTACATTAGAGAGCAAGGCTAAGGAAAAAGTTCAAAATGTCCTCTCATATTCACCTAAAATTGATCCCTTTCTATGAGAAGATAAGGAAGAATCTCTCAAGCAAGTACACAAGTGGAAAGGTAGATCAAAGTAGTCCTAATTTAATAACCAATAAGTAAGCAAATTAAGAAACATGCATGAAGGGGTGGAGGAGATAGGGGGTAGAGAGAGGTAGAGAGATGGTGGAGTGGAGGGTGATGGAGATGGGGGGATGGAGGAGATGGAGGGGGGTGGAGGAGGGGGGGGGGGAGGGAAAAAGGGGGTGGTTGTGGAGGTGGAGGAGGAAAAGGGGAGATGGAGTGTAGAGAGAGGTAGAGAGATATTGGAGTGGAGGGTGATGGAGATGGGGGGGTGGAGGAGATGGGGGGTAGAGAGAGGTAGAGAGATGGGGGTAGAGAGATGGTGAAGTGGAGGGTGATGGAGATGGGGGGATGGAGGAGATGGGGGGTGGAGGTGGAGGAGGAAAAGGGGAGATTGCATGTAGAGAGAGGTAGAGAAATGGTGGAGGGGAAAAGGATGGCTACCTTGAGTGGGGGAGATGGGAGATGCACAAAAAAAGTGGAGGTGTTGGGGAGGAATATGATGGGAGGTGGAGATGGAGATGGAAGGGGGGGTGGCAGAAAAAGTGGTGGTGGAGGGGGGTTGACGAAAAAAGTGGTGGTGGTGGAAATGGTGGACGGAAGTTGGAGGACGGAAAATAGAGATAGACAAAAAATATGGAGGCTTAATGAAATTTGGAGAAGGACTTTGGCTAGTAAAAGTGTGGGGAAAGAAGTGAGGGGGGTTGGCGTTGCTTTTATAAGATGTGGGGGATTAAGGGTTAATTTTGGGTGTTTCATAATTTGGAAGCATGTTTTCACTCCTTTGCCTTGAGGGATTGCCTTGAGGGATGTATCTTGAATGGTTTTTCGAAGGGGGTTCTTTTTCACACATGCAAGCACGTGCTCCACTTTTGCTTTAGGCACTAACCTCCCTGGCAACAATGCCAAATGTTGTCTCTGTTTTACCCAAGTGCAGGTTCCAAGGGTGTTGGTCACCTACAATCGTGTCGTTGCTCATTGTAGCATAGGTGTTCACAAGTGTAGCATAGGTCCTCAGGTTGTGTTCTGGTGAGAGGTGTAGGCTAAAGCATAGAAAGCAGATCTCATGTAGGCATGGGTGAGAAATCTTAAAGGCTTGATTTATAACAATTGATGGAGGATTTCGCCTCCAAGGGAGTTCAAGGGTTTAGAAGGGGATTTCAAGGTTCGAAAGGGGATAGGGTTGAGAGAGCTAACTAGGAGCTCCAAGGTTCAAAGGGGGTTGTAGGGTTTAGGAGGAGTCCAAGGTTGAGGAGTGGAGAGCTAGTCTCCTTTGCGAATTCGAGGGGTAAGGGTTGAGGAGGAGGGAGAAAGGAGGAGGAGGAGGGAGGAGGAGGAGGAGGGAAGAGAAGGAGGGAGAAAGGAGGAGGAGGAGGGAGGAGGAGGGAGGAGGAGGAGAAGGGAGGAGGAGGGAGGAAGGAGGAGGAAGGAGAAGGAGATGAGAGGAGGAGGAGGAAGGAGGAGGAGGAGGAGGAGGAGGAGGGAGGAGGGGGGAGGAGGAGATGGAGGAGAAGGATGAGTGAGGAGGAGGAGGAGGAGGGAGGAAGGAGGAGAAAGGAGGAGGAGGAGGGAGTACAAGGGTAGAGAGTGCAAGGGTAACAGCATGCTAGAACACAATAGTATAAGAGAGCATGGACGAAATGGAGATCAATAGCATGAACACAATAGTGAGCTTGAACACTGAACCCCAAAGAGTGGGAGCTTCATTCCATTGATAGATATTTATACATGTTGGTCTCTACACAATCTGTAGGTACCTCCGTGGTGGGACCTCTTTTATAGAAGACCTTTTGGACAGGAGTCCCTCCACTTTTGGGGGGGACCTTTTGGGTCACTACACAAAGTGGGGGGACCTTTTGGGTCTCTACACAAAGTGGAGGGACCTTAGAAAGTGTACGCTTTTACTCTTTCTCTCTCTAGATTTAGTCTTTCTCTCTCTATATCCTCATTTTGCAAGTATGATTGGATCTTTTCTAGAGAGGATTTTGGCTATCCTCATCCTTTGAGATTTATCATACCATCTTTTAGGCTCAAGGTATTACAAGTGGAGTTTTGTCGCTACTCTACACACACAATGCTCTTCATAGTTGTTGTCCTAGACTACACTTGGCCCTTGTTGCCATAGGGTTAACAACATTGGTAGGAAGAGAGAGCTTCATCACCTTGCAGACATAAATTGTACGGAGATCAAATGGTGAGATAAGAATATTGCACATGATGATAGTGCACAATCAAATGGTGAGATAAGAATATTGCACACAATGATAGGGCATAAATTGTATGGAGATCAAATGGTGAGATAAGAATATTGCACACGATCACATGTGCCTGTGCCCACAAATGCATTGAGTGTGAATCAAACATCATGTCATTGAAGCAGTGTGGGTCGCACGAGTGTTGCCACTTGTGCACGTTCATGTAGGCCATGTGATGGTGGTCGTGCTTGTGCATGCGAGTATGAAGGCGAGAATGATGGAGTGGGCACCCTATCAACACATGTAGATAGATTGTGCATTCCTAGTGCAGGTGAGTATGAAGGAGAGAGAAACTGGTAAGGAGAGAGAAACTGGTTAGCACATGCGGTAAGAGGCACAAATGGACATGCAAAATAAGTTGCAAAATTTGGACATGCATGTGATGGGAGATGTGGAACAAGTGGAGGAATTTCTTGTGGGTATGGATATGATGGGGTCTCGGATAGGGGAGACTGTATATAGGAAAAACTTTAGGAAAAGGGATATGGGAGAAGATGGGTTGTGGTGGATGCATCGGTGCATGTGGAAGGCATGGCTACAATGATGCTTGTGGCTGTGATGGATGCAATGATGCTTGTGACTGCGGTGAATGCAATGATGCTTGTGACTGCAGTGAATGCAATGATGTTTGTGGCTGTGGTGGTACCTAGGGATGTGGGTGCATTGGTGGAAGGTGGTGGAAGGGAGGATGAGGCACCTCCTTTGCCTTTGAAACCTTGACACACATTCTTAATGTATGCAACCCTGGCTTCTACAGCGGGACCCTCCCACTTCATGTCACAAGAGGTGATGTCTCGATCTATTTGATTAAGGCATCATCAAATCTCCAAGGTGAAGTGGTGCATGAATTGATCTATAGATTCTACTGGAAATACATCTGGAAATCGTTCCACTTCACTTAGGGTCCTCACTCCACGCTCTGCCATGGTCCTAGCCAAATTTTGTACACCGCTTTCACCATTGTTGAAAGCTATCTCAATGATGTCCTGATCAACATTCATTAAGAAGTGCACATTCTCATTTTTTAGCACCTTCCTCTGAGCTCAACTGAGATTAGGATGCTGAGACTTTCTCTTCTCACTTGCTTGAGCCATCTAGTATGCAACAAGTTGCAACACAGAATTAAAAAAAGAATTCAGTGCTAGGTACAATAAAAAACTAAGCAAGCAATGACAATTAACAATGCAAGAAATTCCAAAAATGACCTAGGTATATCCTCTCAACTTAAACTCAACTCATGTAACAGACTACAGTAAATTAAATCACAAAACATCTACTTATTGTGTGACACTGAGTGTGTGACATTGAGTGTGTGACACTGAGTGTATAACACTGACTAACCGTGGTCTTCACATCTAACACTAGGTTTCAACTGGGACACACAACTATCAAAGGATAGCTGAGTGTAAGACTAAGTGTCTATGATCACATCACATGATATTAAACTTAGACTACATCACACAACTCTCAAGAGAGAGATGAGTGCCAAAATAAGTGTCTATGAAAACATCTCTAAACTTAGATTGTATCACACAACTCTCAAGAGAGAGATGAGTGCTAGAATAAGCATCTATGAAATCGTAAAAATTGCAAATTCAAGCTCTTTTTTTGAATTAAAAAAAATGGGATAATTAATGCAACTTAGCATAAGACTCCTAACCGCGTTGATGCATAAGGAACCTTATCCATCATGGCCCTCTCCTCATCTGATTTGGGACTATCTACATGACTCAGTTTCACATATGGAGGCAATGGAGTACTTGCAGCCTTCCCCTTCTCCATATTGAAACGTTGCAATACTTTTGTAACATACTCCTTCTGTGAAAGACAAAGGAGTTTCCTACTCCGGTCATGCATGATACGCATACCAAGAATATGACCTACAGGTCCCGAATCCTTCATGTCAAATGCCTCATGCACCTTGGCCTTCAATGCATAAATATCACTTCTTCTGAAACCTTGGGACCAAATGAAAGCATCAAACTTATGACACCATTCTCTAGGAGCTTGCTTGAGGCCATAGAGGCTCTTTTTCAACTTGCAAACCAAATGCTCTCTGCCCTTTTCTTCAAATACTTCTGGTTGTACCATGTAAATTTTCTCATGCAGATCCCCATGCAAGAAAGCTATCTTGACATCCATCTACATAAGATCCATATCCTCTACTACCACAAGTCCAAGTGTGGTGGTCATCTTCACAATCAGAGAGAGACAAGAATGCAATTGGCTGTAAGTGGGTTTATAAGGTGAAGCACAATGCAGATGGTTCTGTGAACAGATACAAGGCAAGATTAGTTGTCAAAGGGTATGCATAGACATATGGCATTGATTATGAAGAAACATTCAGTCTGGTTGCAAGGATGGCAACCGTAAGAGCAATCATTGCTATGGCTGCATCAAAGGGATGTTCTTTACATCAGATGGATGTAAAGAATGCCTTCTTGCATGGTGATTTGCAAGAAGAGGTCTTTATGGAGTAGCCACTAGGTTATGTTCATGCTGTTCATCCTGAGTTTGTTTGTAGGTTGAAGAAAGCCTTGTATGGCTTGAAGCAAGCACCTAGAGCAGGGTCTGACAAGATAGGATAGTATCTTGTCACTATTGGCTTTCAGATTTCCAAGGTAGATTTCTCACTTTATGTGAGAAAAACAGAGAAAGGTATTATGCTGCTTGTTATTTATGTTGATGATTTGATCATCACAGGTGATAGTGATGAAGATATCCTTCATGTGAAAATGCTATTGAAGCAGAAGTTTGAGATGAAGGATTTGGGAGAGCTACGTTATTTCTTGGGCATTGAGGTGATTAGATCACCAAGTGGGATACGGCTCTTGCAGAGGTAGTATGGATTGGACATGCTGTCCAAATATGGGATGACAGGCTGTAAGCCTATTTCAGTTCCTTTGGAGCAGAAGGGTCAGGCCAGCAAGACAAGGACGAGGAGGACGATGATGACGATCCGAATGAGTAGTAGTAGTAGTAGTTTGCATATACTTCGCCATGTATATCATTTTGTATATTGGCTCATTTGAGTGATTTTGTATCACCCTTTTTGAAAGGGTAATTTTGTAACAAATAATGTTGTATATCTTCGACATGTTTATGCTTTTGTTGCTCGATCATTTCATTTGAGCGATTTTGTATCACCCTTTTTGCAAGGGAAATTTTGTAATAAAAATCTTTTTTTGTAATTATTTTAAAAAAAAAACATTAGTGGGGCAAAACAGGGCTTGTTATGGCCCTGTTTAGCCCCACTAATGCTTTTTTTTAAGTTATGTTAATCGTCGCTATATAGCGACGTTTACTAGTGTCACTATACAGCAACGTTTACCAGTGTCGCTATACAACGACGTTTACCTGTGTCGCTTTATAGCGACCGTTCTTTTTCGACGCTTATAATGACGTTGATAATGACTTTTGCACCCGTTAAAAAATAATAATATAAAAAATGTCAGTATTTTCGTCAAAAAAGGGCCTATGCCTTGTAGTGATACAAACTTGTGTATGTGAGAGTCAGCTGTCACTTTCAGTGCATATTTATGCAAGTGGAGGAATTTTTCTTTGTATTCATCCACAAAGAGAGCATGCTTTCCTTCTTGAACCTATTTGAAATTATAAAATTCCATCTTCTTTTCATGTAGTAATGAGGGGAGCAATACCTCTTTTCAGCTATGCTGCAGCTTGAAATTCTGCCCAAGTGATAGGTTCACTTGGTTTTTCTCTAGTCTATAGATGAGATTTCCACCATAACTTTGCAACTTCTTGGAGTTGTAGAGATGCGATGTTTTCCTTTTCTATCTCATCAAATTCTTATAGGAAAAATAAATCTTCAAGATCCTCAAGCCAAGCCTCAAGGTCTTCTCCAGTCTTCTTCTCACCATCAAACTCTGAAAGTTTACCCTTCTTGAAAACTTGCTTAAAAGATGATTCAACAATGCCCTTTTCAATTCTTGTTCTCTTTCAAGGTCGTGGTTATATAGGATCGTTATTAGCATCGTCTTCCTTGGATCTTTTCCTCTTCCACAGCCTTGGTCCTTTTAATTGATTCATCTCTTCAGTAATTTTTTGAAGCAAAAGATCTTGTTTAGCCATTCTTCGTGGAATGTCATCGTCTTGTTAGCCATCTCTCTCACTCACAGTCAAGAATTCAACCTACTTTGATACCACTTCTGACACTCTGTACTTTCAAATCAAAATCAAATTTATATAGAGAAGTAGAAATTTAATGAAAGTATAGGAGAAGATACTTTGTATTGAGTCAAAAAATTTACAACCAATTTTGGAGACACAATACTCCATGTACGGAGCTCAAACCATCTGACCACCACCCCTGAGCTATTCTCACTCTCACTCTCACTCGCATCAAATTTCTCACTGTCACTCACATCAAGGTGTTGCAATGAATCTCTCTCATTCAATATGATACATTAATAGATGGAAGATGAATCTCACACTCACTCTCAATCTGAAAGCTTCTTGGATATGCCGTCTTTCTTCCTGTGCGTATTTTGGGTTTTCAACTTAATAGATCATTGAATTTGATCTCAACCTCTTCTGTAAAGTTGTAGATCTCAATATCAACTTTCCAAAACAAAAAGAAGCACCTCAATCCAAGTTTTGGATCAAAAGTTATGATTAAAATAGTGACTATTGTTTTTGTTCTGGGAAGGTGCAAACTGCTTCCCCCACTTTTACCTGCTTTTTCCACTTTAACTGGCTTTCCATGCCCTTCACACCTATCCTACCCCTTCCTTGGACCATTCTAATCATAGTACTATACTTTATCTCTTTTTAAACAAACCACTCCTTCTCAAGGCTCATCGGGACCCTCCTTTTAACATGTATATGGGAGATCTATGTGTGTGTTTAGATTTAATAATCCCATCAATAAATGAACCATACAATTAATTCAATCATTTGGATAATTACAAAAGGTTGCATATTAGAAACGAATTGAAATATTTGAGTAAACTAAATTGAAGTCGATTTTGACTATATTGCAACCAGGAAATTTATAGGGTCCCTAGCTAGAGGCATCATAACTCTACCACCATTGGTCGAAGGATGAGAAACTATGAACAGTAGACACAAATTTTTATTTATATTGAGTTTGCAAAATTAAGCACAAAATATATAACTCTACTTATATATACAAGTAGAGTTATATAAGTACAATTATGCAAGTAGAGTTATACATAAGAAAAAAGGAGAAGAGACGGTAGATATGAGGAGGTTGACGAGGGTACACATATACCTTCACACTTTGAGCAAGGCTATAGTCTCCCGGATGATGACGAGGGTATGGTCGACATGATGGATTCTATTTTTAGGGGCACTACATCCCATGTACACGTGATGTCAGAGTGTGAGGTCAAAATGCAAGAGTTGCAATCAACACAGTTGTACGAGGGTGCTAGGATGTCTAAACTACGTGCATGTCTCTCAATCTTGAATCTGCAAGTAAAGTATGGGTGGTCGGATACAAGTGTCTCGGCCTTAATGAGGTTAGCTCTTGCATTAATTTGACTCATTATTTGGATATTGTTTGTTTTGAGAATCATCATGTATGGATTAGTGTACCAAATCATCATTATTCGAAGCCTATGTATGTTTGAATTGTGATAGGTTGCTCCAGAAGATGTTGCCTGCACCAAATACCATGCCTGCATCAAGAGATGAAGCAAAGAAGGTGCTAACAACGGTGGGTATGGATTATGATACCATCCATGCTTGCCGTAATGACTGTATTCTCTTCCATCATGAGCATGGAGATTTGGCTAGTTGTCCGAAATGTGGAGAACAATGATATAGAGATGACTTGCAGGGTGAGCAAATACCGGTAAAGGTCTTGAGACACTTTCCCATCATTGCATGAATACAGCACATGTTTCGATGCAAATCCATAGCGGAGTTGATGATGGCATGCATCTCATCGGTCCACTGATGACGCATTAAGGATTCCCACAGATTGTGTAGCTTGGAAGCACATAGATAATCAATGGCTGGACTTTGTGAGGGAGCCACGCAACTTACATCTTGGGCTCGCCATGGATGGCGTGAATCCTTTCGGGTTACGCTCGACATATTGGTTGACATGGCCCATAGTTGTGGTGAATTACAATATCCCACCATAACTAACAATAAAAAAGGGACACCTCATGCTTGCACTACTTGTGCCAGGAAAGTACAAGGCAAAAAATATGGACGTGTACATGGCACCTTTGATAGAGGAGTTACAGATATTATGGAGAGGAGTGCGGGTCTTTGATATTTCCAGAGCTCCTAGACATACCAATGATATTTTGGTCAGGGGTATCTTGATGTGTATGACTCTCTTTCGCATGCATGTCTTATACTAACACATTCATGCACACGTGTAGGACTTGTTACAAGTGGGTACCATGCTTGTCCTGTTTGTGGACCGGACTATTTGGGCACACTTGGTTGGTTCCAAAGACTCGAGAGGAGTGCGAGAAGACTTGCGTGCTATGAATAGGATGTTTCGTTTGTGGTCCCAAGTGCATGCTTTGGGAAAAGTTGTCCTCCTGAAAGCAACGTGGATCCTCTCTACAAGGGAGAAAGCAATGGTTAAGGCGGACATTGCCTCTTTTCAAACACCGATAGGGTACATGCATTGCTTGAAAGGAGAATTTTTAAAGGACAATAAGCTTAGTGGGCTCAAGTCCCATGATTGGCACAAGGTCTTATAGGTATTCTAAGCTGTAGAATGAGTGTACTGTGACATGAAGTTGGGGGTAATAAACTTCATGCACCTCTTCACTTCCTGCTGCTTTCGAATTGACTGACAAAGATATTTATAGGTATTCTAAGCTGTAGAATGAGTGTACTGTGACATGAAGTTGGGGGTAATAAACTTCACGCACCTCTTCACTTCCTGCTGCTTTCGAACTGACTGACAAAGATATTTATCATTGAGAATGGGACATTAAAAAGAAGCTTTTATGCCAAGATACCACACCATACTTTCCTTCCTCAGATGAGAATGAAGATGGTAACATCCCAAGTGATGTTAACACCTATTTCATTAATTTTGGACTTTTTGTGTTGTTTTTGGACGAAGCCCAAAAATCCTTCCCAAATGAAAACTTTACTTTATGAAAATATCCTTTCCAAATCAAAATTTTACTTTCTAAAAAGTTTCTTCCCAAATCAAAAGTTCACTTTGTGGCACTGTCATATTCACATAAAAATATTGTTTTTTCAATCTATACTTTTGCACCAACATGCAAGAATTTGAAATAATCCTATATTAGAAATTCTAGCTATATCTAAGTTATTTGTTAATTTAATTATTTTTAATATTTTTCCTTGACGTTTTTCCTTCCCAAATCAAAAGTTCACTTTGTGGCTCTATCATATTCACATACAAATATTGTTTTTTCAATCTATACTTTTGCACCAACATGCAAGAATTTGAAATAATCCTATATTAGAAATTCTAGCTATATCTAAGTTATTTGTTAATTTAATTATTTTTAATATTTTTCCTTGACGTTTTTCGTTGACGTGATAAATTTATAAATCCATGAAAGGAGACTTAAATATTTCATGAAAATAACATTGTCACTCGGCAATATGCACAAAATTTAACAAAACTTTTAATAAATAGAAAGAAGACATGATGCCATAAGACCAAAGAGTGCTAATAGCAATTGTAGCTTTATGTATATGATTACATTGAGAGACGTTGCTCTTAGCTAGAGTCTTTATATCCAAAATGATATAGATTGAACATATGTTTACAATTTAAATTGTTGCTCTTAAAGAGCCTCAATTCGTGCCATCTGCATAATTTGACACCCCATTGTCTTATTGCTCAATGTCACGACAGTCCCTTGCCAGTTGCCATCTGCATAATTTGACCTAGGCTTGTCTTGCCAAGCCTTGCCCCTTGGGTGCATTGACTCCCCATTGTCTTATTGCTCAATGCAATAGTCCCTTGCCAGGTGCCATCTGCATTAACTCCCTGTTGTCTTGCCAAGCCTTGACCCTTGGGTGACATCCAGTACAAAATACAGGTGCCATCTGCATTAACTCCCACAAGTTATCTTGCCAAGCCTTGCCCCTTGGGTGCATTGACTCCCCATTGTCTTATTGCTCTGTGATAGTCCCTTGCCAGGTGCCATCTGCATTAACTCCCTATTGTCTTGGCAAGCCTTGACCCTTGGGTGACATCCAGTGCATATTTTGACTCTCATTTGACATACGAGGTGATGACTCTGATTATAATTGTCTTGGATTGGCTCTCGATTGGCTCCTTGCCTAGTACCCAAATAAAATCCTTCTGAATCAATGGACTTCAATACAAAGCTTTAATCATGGACATTCTTCATTTGCGCTGTCTCCTTCTACTTCCTCCATGGCGAGCATCCTTAAAAATTCGTGTATATGCAAAATAGTTTGCTGTGGTATTTTTATTTTTCCTTCTACCTCATATCCCATGTGCTTCTTTGATTTCTTTGCCCTTGAATGCCAAGACACTATGATTGTCTCCGTCAAAACTTGAGAGACTGCTTCATCATTTGGGACCCACTCCTTCATTATACAATTAGTATATAATGTGTTGTTATCCATATTCTCCTTCCTGCCCTTTGGCTCATACCATACCGCTGTAAATGTTGTAGCTCTCCCTTGGTCATCTCTTTGCACATCAACTACTTTTGCAACCCAAAACTTCACATTCTCATATTCATCATCCGATGGCCGAACCACAACAAAACAATCGACCTCTATATCTACTTGTGGCATAAACTCTCTCTTCTTCGGTCCACAATATGGACGTGAGAGTAATGATACAAAATCATTTTCAAAGACTGGAGCTGGGCGCAAATCGTTATGAACATTTGGCCAAAACATATTGCATTCTTCCTTGACATCCTTTGAGCCTCGCATTCTCTCAAGGTCCTTTATTAAATTTCGTGTCTTGTTAATTACAGTGGTAGTGTGTTCTCTCCAAGTAGGCTTCGAATCAGGATATCTCCGGAGCATTTCCTCTTTGTATGTAATAAATGCTTTTAATCCATCTATTTCACAATTAGACCTCTCATTAAATTCTTGTATAGGAGCCCATGTTGGATACCTTTCCTTGCTGGGAATTGAAGTTAAGAGACTGTAAGGTTCTTCAGGTTCCCATTTTGTATCATGAGAATACTGTTGCCATTGCATTACGGGTTTTCATCTTTAAAAAAAAAACGAAAGTAGTGTGGATTGGTATGACCTGTCAATGCATCACCACCCGTTTGTATGAAAGGTAGAATGAAGCTCTTCCAATCATACATTCTTTCGAGCCTCTCACATACTGTACTTTCCTTACGACCACCAACTTGCCTGCCACATCTTCTTACCAAGTCATCTATTGTCTCCACATCCTTGCATTTAAGCTCCCTTGAGACTGTGCTAAAAACCTGATCGATATCCTCATGTGTATGCCCAACATACAAAAATCCACATTCGACCTCATTGAAGATTCGATGAGCAACTAGCATGGAGCAGAAGGCAAACATGAGTACATTCTTATTTTCTCGCCAGCAATTATCAGCTTGTATTCTCAAAGTCGGTGGCAGGCGACCTTTTTTTGCATGTACATTGCGAATTGCCTTCATAATAGATGTTACAACTTGATTGCTATCATGTAGATGCAAGGAATCAATCCATATATCTGCAAAGAACTTAATTCCATGCACTAACACTCCACATAGATGTGTCTTTAGAAAGTGCTTTCCTTGTAATTTAGGTGGAGTGGCAACAAAATGAGGCAATGTTGTTGTATTCTGATCCATGCCATCTACAATAAGGCACATGTAGTCATCAGGATGCAAAATAGCTTGCTCCTTCCAAAATGCATATTTTTGTCTGGAATGTCGAATAAGGTCATGATGAGATTTTCGGTTTTTTTTGTATAATTCCCTTTGATTTGGACATGTTGCACTCTCAATCGCTCGCTTTAAATCATCACAGACATTGCACTTTGACATTTTTTGCCTCCTTGGGATTTTAACATATCTAAAGTTCTTCTTCCAAAGAGTATACAAAGTATGAGAAGAAGCTACGGCATCCCCTCTTTGCCTTTGCTTTTCTGCAATAGAGTCAAATACTTCGAGCTTTGTCAAGCCCATTGGAAGGTGCATTTCAGTGATCGCGTCACCGTTAGGGAGTTTGGTAGATATATGGGGTTGAGGCAAAGCATTTTCATGTATGAAGTCTTGCAAAATTGCTGCTGCCCTGACAGTTGAGATTCTTGATTTGGACCTTCCTCTATTACCGTGAATGCTAAATTTGTTGCCGCCCTTTGCCTTGGTGACTAAATCCCAATATGTACCATGGGATAATCCAATAATATTGCGATATGCCTTATTGCAAATCCTTTTTCCATTTACGAGAGGTTTTACCTTTTGTCTTGAACTTAGCCTTTTATTGCCATTCTGAAGAAAGCAAGAGAGACTTGTGAGAAGGTATTCATTTCTTTCGCTTCCCCTTCTTTGCCACACGTGTCCTCTACATTCCCTGATGTCTGCAAGATCAATGAAGCGCATACATCTTCGCTTGCAACATAGATATCCCAATGCATTTAACATGTTCTCCTCCTTCATTGCTCTCTTCCTCTTTGGTTGCTTTTGTGGATCTGCCTGGATTCTCTTTCTCTTCATGCATATGTATGACCGTATTCGTTCCTCGTGCACATTGTTATCTGTATTTATGCACTTCTTCTCCTCACATTTGTTTGTAACCAAGCATCCATGATTGGTCGTTGCATCCTTGTTCATATCACAATCAAAGTTAAATACTGAATAATCCTCTGTTGATCTCATCCTCATTTTTAACATACTCTTAGGACCATTCAATGAATTCAATATTCTACGAGAGTATTGAGAACCTTGAAACTCTTCCACTCCTGAGAGAACATCACTCATTGGGACATCTTGCATGGCTTTCACAAATCCACAACCTTGATTGTGTTATTCAAATAAGTACTTATCAGATGGGGGCTCCACTTTGCACGCAAGTCCGTTTTAACTACATTGAGGTGCGTGCAAAGTATTGTCACCATCGGATATGATTTGCATGGTCGATCACGCATTATACACCATTTTTTTCCTAATGATATGCACATCCGCAAAAAAACACGCCATTAGGTGTGTTATCTGACCAAGTACTTATCGAATGGGTGTGCCTCATTGAGAACATTTCAATACCACCTAGGTTAAGGCGTACGAAAAGTTTTGTGCCCATCGGATATGCTTTGCATGGTCGATCGAGCATTAAATACTATTTTTGCTCTAGTGCCATGCACATCCGTCAAAAAACACGTTGCTAGGTATGTAATCCAATCAAGCACTTATGGGATGCGCATGTTGCTTTGCATATAAGTCTATTCCACCTAGTTGAAGGTGTGTGCAAAGTATCGTGCCCATCGTATATGCTTTGCATGGTGGATCGAGCATTAAATACCATTTTTGCCTTAGTGCCATGCACATCCGTAAAAAAACACGCTGCTAGGTGTGTTATCTGACCAATTACTTATCGGATGGGTGTGCCTCATTGCGAACATTTCAATACCACCTAGGTTGAGGCGTACGAAAAGTTTTGTGCCCATCGGATATGCTTTGCATGGTCGATCGAGCATTAAATACTATATTTGCTCTAGTGTCATGCACATCCGTCAAAAAACACGCTGCTAGGTATGTTATCCGATCAAGAACTTATGGGATGGGCGTGCCACTTTGCATGTAAGTCGATTCCAC
Source organism: Dipteris shenzhenensis (assembly GCF_047967505.1). NCBI lineage: Eukaryota > Viridiplantae > Streptophyta > Polypodiopsida > Gleicheniales > Dipteridaceae > Dipteris > Dipteris shenzhenensis. The sequence continues at coordinate 29,886,326 of NC_141604.1, forward strand.
CTAGTTGAAGGTGTGTGCAAAGTATTGTGCCCATCGGATATGCTTTGCATTGTCGATCAAGCATAAAACACCGTTTTTGCCTTGGTGTCATGCACAACCATGAAAAAACACGGTCCTAGGTGTATTATTCAAACTAGTACTTATCGGATAAGGGCTCCAATTTGCACGCAAGCCCGTTTCCACTAGGTTGAGGTTTGTGCAAAGTATTGTCACCATCAGATATGATTTGCATGGTTGATCACGCATTATACACCGTTTTTTTCCTAGTGGTATGCACATCCGCAAAAAAACACGCCCTTAGGTATGTTATCTGACCAAGTACTTATCGGATGGGTGTGCCTCTTTGACAACATTTTAATACCACCTAGGTTGAGGTATGAGAAAAGTATTATGCCCATCGGATATGCTTTGCATGGTCGATCGAGCAGTAAATACCATTTTTGCCTTAGTGCCATGCACATCCGTAAAAAAACACGCTCCTAGGTGTGTTATCCGATCAAGCACTTATGCGATGGGAATGCCACTTTGCATGTAAGTCAATTCCACCTAGTTAAAAGTGTGTGCAAAGTATTGTGCCCATCAGATATCCTTTGCATGGTCAATCGAGTATTAAATACTATTTTTACTCTAGTGTCATGCACATCCGTCAAAAAACATGCTGCTAGGTATGTTATCCAATCAAGCACTTATGCGATGGGCGTGCCACTTTGCATGTAAGTCAATTCGACCTAGTTGAAGGTGTGTGCAAAGTATCGTGCCCATCGGATATGCTTTGCATTGTCGATCAAGCATAAAACACCGTTTTTGCCTTGGTGTCATGCACAACCATGAAAAAACACGGTCCTAGGTGTATTATTCAAACTAGTACTTATCAGATGGGGGCTCCAGTTTGCACGCAAGTCTGTTTCCACTAGGTTGAGGTGTGTGCAAAGTATTGTCACCATCGGATATGATTTGCATGGTTGATCACGCATTATACACCGTTTTTTCCCTAGTGGTATGCACATCCGCAAAAAAACACGCCCTTAGGTATGTTATCTGACCAAGTACTTATCGGATGGGTGTGCCTCTTTGACAACATTTTAATACGACCTAAGTTGAGGTATAGGAAAAGTATTATACCCATTGGATATGCTTTGCATGGTCGATCGAGCATTAAATACCATTTTTGCCTTAGTGCCATGCACATCCGTAAAAAAACACGCTGCTAGGTGTGTTATCCGATCAAGCACTTATGCGATGGGAATGCCACTTTGCATGTAAGTCAATTACACCTAGTTGAAGGTGTGTGCAAAGTATCGTGCCAATCGGATATGCTTTGCATGGTCGATCGAGCATTAAATACCATTTTTGCCTTAGTGCCATGCACATCCGTAAAAAAACACACTTCTACGTGTGTTATCTGATCAAGCACTTATGCGATGGGCGTGCCACTTTTCATGTAAGTCAATTCCACCTAGTTGAAGGTGTGTGCAAAGTATTGTGCCCATCGGATATGCTTTGCATGGTCGATCGACCATTAAATACTATTTTTGCTCTAGTGTCATGCACATCCGTAAAAAAACACGCTGATAGGTATGTTATCCAATCAAGCACTTATGGGATGGGCGTGCCACTTTGCATGTAAGTCAATTCCACCTATTTAAAGGTGTGTGCAAAGTATTGTGCCCATCGGATATGCTTTGCATGGTTGATCGAGCATTAAATACCATTTTTGCGTTAGTGCCATGCACATCCGTAAAAAAACACGCTGCTAGGTGTGTTATCTGATCAAGCACTTATGCGATGGGCGTGCCACTTTGCATGTAAGTTAATTCCACCTAGTTAAAGGTGTGTGCAAAGTATTGTGCCCATCGGATATGCTTTGCATTGTCGATCAAGCATAAAACACCATTTTTGCCTTGGTGTCATGCACAACCATGAAAAAACACGGTCTAGGTATGTTATTCAAACTAGTACTTAACGGATGGGGGCTCCAGTTTGCACTCAAGTCTATTTCAACTAGGTTGAGGTGTGTGCAAAGTATTGTCACCATCGGATATGATTTGCATGGTCGATCACGCATTATACACCGTTTTTTACCTAGTGGTATGCACATCCGCAAAAAAACACGCCCTTAGGTATGTTATCTGACCAAGTACTTATCGGATGGGTGTGCCTCTTTGACAACATTTTAATACGACCTAAGTTGAGGTATAGGTAAAGTATTATGCCCATCGGATATGCTTTGCATGGTCGATCGAGCATTAAATACAATTTTTGCCTTAGTGCCATGCACATCCGTAAAAAAACACGCTGCTAGGTGTGTTATCCGATCAAGCACTTATGCAATGGGAATGCCACTTTGCATGTAAGTCAATTCCACTTAGTTGAAGGTGTGTGCAAAGTATCGTGCCCATAGGATATGCTTTGCATGGTCGATAGAGCATTAAATTCCATTTTTGCCTTAGTGCCATGCACATCCGTAAAAAAACACGCTGCTAGGTGTGTTATCTGATCAAGCACTTATGCGATGGGCGTGCCACTTTGCATGTAAGTCAATTCCACCTAGTTGAAGGTGTGTGCAAAGTATCATGCCCATCGGATATGCTTTGCATTGTCGATCAAGCATAACACACTATTTTTGCCTTAGTGTCATGCACAACCATATAAAAACACGGCCATAGGTGTGTTATTCAAATAAGTACTTATCAGATGGGGGCTCCACTGCACGCAAGTCCTTTTTAACTACATTGAGGTGCATGCAAAGTATTGTCACCATCGGATATGATTTGCATGGTCGATCACGCATTATACACCGTTTTTTCCCTAGTGGTATGCACATCCGCAAAAAAACACGCCCTTGGGTATGTTATCTGACCAAGTACTTATCAGATGGATGTGCCTCTTTGAAAACATTTTAATAACAACTAGGTTGAGGTATAGGAAAAGTATCATGCCCATCGGATATGCTTTGCATGGTCGATCGAGCATTAAATATCATTTTTGCCTTAGTGCCATGCACATCCGTAAAAAAACACGCTGCTAGGTGTGTTATCCGATCAAGCACTTATGCGATGGGAATGCCACTTTGCATGTAAGTCAATTCCACCTAGTTGAAGGTGTGTGCAAAGTATCGTGCCCATCGGATATGCTTTGCATGGTCGATCGAGCATTAAATTCCATTTTTGCCTTAGTGCCATGCACATTCGTAAAAAAACACGCTGCTAGGTGTGTTATCTGATCAAGCACTTATGCGATGGGCGTGCCACTTTTCATGTAAGTCAATTCCACCTAGTTGAAGGTGTGTGCAAAGTATCGTGCCCATCGGATATGCTTTGCATTGTCGATCAAGCATAACACACTGTTTTTGCCTTAGTGTCATGCACAACCATATAAAAACACGGCCATAGGTGTGTTATTCAAATAAATATTTATCATATGGGGGCTCCACTTTGCACACAAGTCCGTTTTAACTACGTTGAGGTGCGTGCAAAGTATTGTCACCATCGGATATGATTTGCATGGTCGATCACGCATTATACATCATTTTTTCCCTAATGATATGCACATTCGCAAAAAAACACGCCATTAGGTGTTATCTGACCAAGTACTTATCGGATGGGTGTGCCTCATTGAGAACATTTCAATACCACCTAGTTTGAGGCGTACGAAAAGTTTTGTGCCCATCAGATATCCTTTGCATGGTCGATCGAGCATTAAATTCTATTTTTACTCTAGTGTCATGCACATCCGTCAAAACACGCTGCTAGGTATGTTATCCGATCAAACACTTATGGGATGGGCGTGCCACTTTGCATGTAAGTAAATTCTACCTAGTTGAAGGTGTGTGCAAAGTATTGTGCCCATCGGATATGCTTTGCATTGTCGATCAAGCATAAAACACCGTTTTTATCTTAGTGTCATGCACATTCGTAAAAAAACGCAGTCCTAAATGTGTTATTCAAACTAGTACTTATCGGATGGGGGCTCTAGTTTGCACGCAAGTCCGTTTCAACTAGGTTGAGGTGTGTGCAAAGTATTGTCACCTTCGGATATGATTTGCATGGTTGATCAAGCATAACACACCGTTTTTGCCTTAGTGTCATGCACAACCATATAAAAACACGGCCATAGGTGTGTTATTCAAATAAGTACTTATCAGATGGGGGCTCCACTTTGCACGCAAGTCCGTTTTAACTACATTGAGGTGCGTGCAAAGTATTGTCACCATCGGATATGATTTGCACGGTCGATCACGCATTATACACCGTTTTTTCCCTAGTGGTATGCACATCCGCAAAAAAACACGCCCTTGGGTATGTTATCTGACCAAGTACTTATCAGATGGATGTGCCTCTTTGACAACATTTTAATAACAACTAGGTTGAGGTATAGGAAAAGTATTATGCCCATCGGATATGCTTTGCATGGTCGATCGAGCATTAAATACCATTTTTGCCTTAGTGCCATGCACATCCGTAAAAAAACACGCTGCTAGGTGTGTTATCCGATCAAGCACTTATGCGATGGGAATGCCACTTTGCATGTAAGTCAATTCCACCTAGTTGAAGGTGTGTGCAAAGTATCGTGCCCATCGGATATGCTTTGCATGGTCGATCGAGCATTAAATTTCATTTTTGCCTTAGTGCCATGCACATTCGTAAAAAAACACACTGCTAGGTGTGTTATCTGATCAAGCACTTATGCGATGGGCGTGCCACTTTGCATGTAAGTCAATTCCACCTAGTTGAAGGTGTGTGCAAAGTATCGTGCCCATCGGATATGCTTTGCATTGTCGATCAAGCATAACACACTGTTTTTGCCTTAGTGTCATGCACAACCATATAAAAACACGGCCATAGGTGTGTTATTCAAATAAATATTTATCATATGGGGGCTCCACTTTGCACGCAAGTCCGTCTTAACTACGTTGAGGTGCGTGCAAAGTATTGTCACCATCGGATATGATTTGCATGGTCGATCACGCATTATACATCATTTTTTCCCTAATGACATGCACATTCGCAAAAAAACACGCCATTAGGTGTGTTATCTGACCAAGTACTTATCGGATGGGTGTGCCTCATTGAGAACATTTCAATACCACCTAGGTTGAGGCGTACGAAAAGTTTTGTGCCCATCGGATATCCTTTGCATGGTCGATCGAGCATTAAATACTATTTTTACTCTAGTGTCATGCACATCCGTCAAAAAACACGTTTCTAGGTATGTTATAGGATCAAGCACTTATGGGATGGGCATGCCACTTTGCATGTAAGTCGATTCTACCTAGTTGAAGGTGTGTGCAAAGTATTGTGCCCATCGGATATGCTTTGCATTGTCGATCAAGCATAAAACACCATTGTTGCCTTAGTGTCATGCACAATCGTCAAAAAACACGATCGTAGGTGTATTTTTCAAACAAGTACTTATCGGATGGGGATGCCACTTTGCACACAAGTCAATACTGCCTAGGTTGAGGAACGTGTAAAGTCTTGTGTCCATTGGATATGCTTTGCATAGTCTGTCTCACATGATACACCATTTTGTTGCTAGTGTTATGCACAATCGTCATAAAATACATAGGAGGTGTGTTATCCGAACAAGTACTTATGAGATGGGTGCACCACTTTGTATGCAAGTCAATAAGACCTAGGTTGAGGAGTGTACAAAGTTTTGTGCCCATTGGAGAAATGTAGATGCTATAATATTAGAAAATTCTTGGTATATGTATATGTGTGTGTGTGTGTGGCAAACAATTTTGGCACAAAGTAAACACCTAGTGCACAAATTATGCACTTCATACCTTGAGTAAATAAGCTTGTTGATGAGGATAAATATGCCCTTGAATAAAAGCACAGTTGTTATATGACCACAATAGGATCGCTTTGACACCTGTGATTTTGCCCATATGTAAGTTTACAAATAGTATAAAAAATCATGTAATAATATATTAATAGTTTGCAAATGTGTATAGCAAGTGAGTAATGGGAAGTGGAAGTGGGAATGAGGAGGGAGGAGTGGAATAGGATAGGGAAGTAATAAGGGTGTATGATAATAAGTATAAAAAATAGTATAATAATATATTAATAGTTTTTAAATGGCAAGTGAGTAATGGGAAGTGGAAGTGAGAGTGGGGAGGGAAGAATGGAATGGGAGAGGGGAAGGTAATAGGGGACTCGTAGGCTAATAAGGGAGTGAAATGAGTGAGGAAGTTAATAGGGGATGAAAAAGAGGAGGGTGAGATGGGGAAATATGGGATTTTGGGAAATGGGAGGAGTATGGGACATGGTGGAAATGTGGGATGGGAGTGGTGGTAATGGGGAGGAAGAAGAAATGGATGGATGGGAGGAGGACTAATGGATGAGGGATGGGGGTTCAATAGGAGAGGGGGAGTAATGGGAGCCAATGGGAGAGGAGATAAATGAAAAGCCAATAGGAGAGAGGGGAGGAATGGAAAGCCAATAGGAGAGGAGGAGGAAAACCTAATTTTTCTTATATATAGTCTTCCTTCATTCATTCATTCTCCCCTCATTTCATTCAAGCAAGAAAGCAAGGACGATCAAGAGAGCAAGGAAGGAAGAGCAAGAAAGCAAGAAAAAGCAAACTTACAAACTGTTTCCAGGTACTTGCAAAACTTTTTTTTCTAGTTTCTTTTTTAAAATTTGAAGAGAGAGAAAGGTTAGGGGGGGGAGGGGGGGTGAGGGTGAAGAGGTGGGGGAGCGGCTGAGAGGGGGAGGGAGCGGCTGAGGGGGGGAGGGAGGGGGAGGGTGAAGAGGGGGGGCTGGCGGCCGCGGCCGCCAGCCCAGGGAGGGGGAGGGGTTGCGAAGGGGGGGGGGAGGGTGAAGAGGGGGGGGGCAGGGTGAGAGGAGGGGGGGGGGCTGGCGGCCGCGGCCGCCAGCCAGGGAGGGTGAAGGGGGGGGGATGGGTGGGTTGCGAAGGGGGGGCGGGGAGGGCGAAGAGGGGGGGGCTGGGTGAGAGGAGGGGGGGGGCTGGCGGCCGCGGCCGCCAGCCAGGGAGGGTGAAGGGGGGGGATGGAGGGGGGGGGGAGGGCGAAGAGGGGGGGGCTGGGTGAGAGGAGGGGGGGGGGCTGGCGGCCGCGGCCGCCAGCCCAGGGAGGGTGAAGGGGGGGGGGGGGATGGGTGAGAGGAGGGGGGGGGGTTGCGAAGGGTGGGGGAGCGGCTGAGGGGGGGGAGGGTGAAGAAGGGGGGGGGGGCTGGCGGCCGCGGCCGCCAGCCCAGGGAGGGTGAAGAGCGGGGGGGGGATGGGTGAGAGGAGGGGGAGGGGTTGCGAAGGGTGGGGGAGCGGCTGAGGGGGGGGGAGAGTGAAGAGGGGGGGGGGGGGGGGCTGGCGGCCGCGGCCGCCAGCCCAGGGAGGGGGAGGGGTTGCAAAGGGGGGGGGGAGGGTGAAGAGGGGGGGGCTGGGTGAGAGGAGGGGGGGGAGGCTGGCGGCCGCGGCCGCCAGCTAGGGAGGGTGAAGGGGGGGGGGGATGGGTGGGTTGCGAAGGGGGGGGGGGGGGAGGGCGAAGAGGGGGGGGCTGGGTGAGAGGAGGGGGGGGGGCTGGCGGCCGCGGCCGCCAGCCAGGGAGGGTGAAGGGGGGGGATGGGTGGGTTGCGAAGGGGGGGGGGGAGGGCGAAGAGGGGGGGGCTGGTTGAGAGGAGGGGGGGGGGCTGGCGGCCGCGGCCGCCAGCCCAGGGAGGGTGAAGGGGGGGGGGGGGATGGGTGAGAGGAGGGGGGGGGGTTGCGAAGGGTGGGGGAGCGGCTGAGGGGGGGGAGGGTGAAGAAGGGGGGGGGGGCTGGCGGCCGCGGCCGCCAGCCCAGGGAGGGTGAACAGGGGGGGGGGGATGGGTGAGAGGAGGGGGAGGGGTTGCGAAGGGTGGGGGAGCGGCTGAGGGGGGGGGAGGGTGAAGAGGGGGGGGGCTGGCGGCCGCGGCCGCCAGCCCAGGGAGGGGGAGGGGTTGCGAAGGGGGGGTTGGGGGGGGGGGGTTGCGAATGAGAGGAGGGGGGGGGGGGCTGGCGGCCTCGGCCGCCAGCCCAGGGTTGCGAAGGGGGGGGAGGGTGAAGAGGGGGGGGAGGGGCGGGGGGGCTGGCGGCCGCGGCCGCCAGCCTAGGGAGGGGGAGGGGTTGCGAAGGGGGGGGGGAGGGGGGGAGGGTGGGGGAGCGGCTGAGGGGGGGAGGGGGCGTAAAGAGGGGGGGGGCTGGCGGCCGCGGCCGCCAGCCCAGGGAGAGGGAGGGGTTGCGAAGGGGGGGGGAGGGGTTGCGAAGGGGGGGTTGGGGGGGAGGGGTTGCGAAGAGGGGGGGGGCTGGGTGAGAGGAGGGGGGGGGCTGGGTGAGAGGAGGGGGGGGGCTGGCGGCAGGGAGGGGTTGCGAAGGGGGGGGAGGGTAAAGAGGGGGCGGGGAGATGGGTGAGAGGAGGGGGGGGCTGGCGGCCGCGGCCGCCAGCCCAGGGAGAGTGAAGAGGGGGGGATGGATGAGAGGAGGGAGAGTGAAGAGGGGGCGGGGGGCTGGGTGAGAGGAGGGGGGGGCTGGCGGCCGCGGCCGCCAGCCGAGGGAGAGTGAAGAGGGGGGGGTTGGGTGAGAGGAGGGAGGGTGAAGAGGGGGGGATGGGTGAGAGGAGGGGGGCTGGGAAAGAGTGAAGGAGGGAGGGATTGAGAGAGGGGGGGGCTGGCGGCCGCGGCCGCCAGCCCGGGTGTCGCCAAGGAGGGAGGGAGGGTTGAGAGGGGGCCAAAGGGAGAGTGGGGAAGAGGGTGGAAGGGTTGGGGGAGTCGCCAAGGGGGGTGGGGAATAGGGGGGAAGGTTAAAAGGGGGGAAGGTTCAATGTCCACCCAAAACAATGAACTATCCAATGGCCTCCCTGACGACGCAAACAATCTACCACCGTAGTCTTTTTCTCAGATCTTTGGGGAAGGAGGGGGGGCAAGGGGAAGGGAGGGGTCGAGGGAGGAGTTTTGGCAGCGGAGGGAGGGGAGGGAAGGAGGTTGGAGGAGAGGATTGGGTCGAGGGATGGATGGAGGGAAGGAGAGGAGAGGAAGGAGAGAGAGGAGAGAGAGAGAGGGAGAGGAGAGGAGGGAGCAGAAGGAGAGAGATGGGAGAGGAGGATTTGACTTACTATCACGAGCAAGAACGAAAAATAAGATTTGACTTACGAGAAGAATGAAAAGGACTTACGAGAAGAATGAAAAGGACTTACGAGAATCGAGAAGAATGTCGAAGAAAGTATCAAGAAGAATGTTGAACATAAATTTGAATTCAAAAGGAACGTATGAGAAGAAAGTATAAGAAGAATGTTGAACACAAATTTGAATTCAAATTTATAATGAATTCAAATTTCCCTCTCTTTTTTGAAAATTCAAATTTATGCGTAGGAGTGGACTAGTTTTAACTCTCTTCTCATTTCATTGAAGCAACCAAGAGCGGAAGAGAAAGGATAAGCCGAGCCTTACTTTTTTCACTTTTTCCAGGTACTTGCATTCTTTTTTATTCGTCTTGTAATTCTATTTCTTTACTTATAATTCTTTTCAATTAGTTTCTTGTTAAGGTTTTTGAGTTCTATTTCTTAAAATTCGTATTGTAATTCTTTTTCTTTACTTATAATTCTTTTTCAATTAGTTTATTCTTAAAGTTTTTGAGGAGGGTGGTCTTTTAGAAGGCATTACAATTCTTTTTAAATTAGTTTCTTATTTGAGTTTTTGAGTTTTATTTTAATTAGTTTTTTATTTATATTTGAGTTTGTAAATTTGAGAAATGGGAGAATAGGGAGGGAGGGAAAGAGAGAAATTAAGAGAGAGAAGAGGGGCTCCTTAAATGAGAGAGGAGAGGGAGAGAGGGAGAGAGAGAGAAAGATTCACACAGAGAAGAGGGGCTCCTTAAATGAGAGAGAAGAGTAGGGAGGGAAAGAAAGAGAGAGGAGAGAGGCGGAGAGAGATTAAGAGAGAGAAGCGGGTAAAGAGAGAGGAGAGAGGGGGAGAGAGATTAAGAGAGAGAAGCGGGTCTCTTGGGGGCCGTGGCTACTTGAGGGAGGGAGAGAGTAGGAAGAGAGAGGGAGAGAGAGAAAGAGAGAGAGGGAGAGAGAGAGAGAGATGTTTATGGGAATGAAACGTGGCGAGAGAAGAGAGGAAAAGAGAGAGAGAGAGAGAAGAGAAGAGGGAGACTTAGGGAGAGAGAAAGAGAGAGAGGGAGAGAGAGAAAGAGAGAGAGGGAGAGAGAGAGAGAGATGTTTATGGGAATGAAACGTGGCGAGAGGAGAGAGGAAAAGAGAGAGAGAGAGAGAAGAGAAGAGGGAGACTTAGGGGGAGAGAGAGAGAGAGAGAGAGAGAGAGATTCACACAGAGAAGAGGGGCTCCTTAAATGAGAGAGAAGAGTAGGGAGGGAAAGAAAGAGAGAGGAGAGAGGCGGAGAGAGATTAAGAGAGAGAAGCGGGTAAAGAGAGAGGAGAGAGGGGGAGAGAGATTAAGAGAGAGAAGCGGGTCTCTTGGGGGCCGTGGCTACTTGAGGGAGGGAGAGAGTAGGAAGAGAGAGGGAGAGAGAAAGAGAGAGAGGGAGAGAGAGAAAGAGAGAGAGGGAGAGAGAGAGAGAGATGTTTATGGGAATGAAACGTGGCGAGAGGAGAGAGGAAAAGAGAGAGAGAGAGAGAAGAGAAGAGAGAGACTTAGGGAGAGAGAGAGAGAGAGAGAGAGAGAGAGAGAGAGAGAGTGAGAGGGAGAGAGAGAGAGAGAGAGAGAGAGGAATGAAACTTCTGTGCTAGAGGGAGGGAGAGGGAGAGAGAGAATAAGTGGGATGAGGATAGAGAGAAAAATACTTAAGAGTTGTCAAAGAGAGAGAGAGAGAGATTAAGAGAAAGAATGAGGTGTCTTGACTATGGCTACAAGGAGATTTAGGAGGAGAGAGAGAGAGAGAGAAAGTAAAGAGAGTTTTATATATTTACATCTTTTATATTATATTTTTAAATGAGAGAGAAGAGTAGGGAGGGAAAGAAAGAGAGAGGAGAGAGGGGGAGAGAGATTAAGAGAGAGAAGCGGGTCTCTTGGGGACCGTGGCTGCTTGAGGGAGGGAGAGAGTAGGGAGAGAGAGGGAGAGAGAGAGAAAGAGAGAGGGAGAGAGAAAGAGAGAGAGGGAGAGAGAAAGAGAGAGAGAGAGGAATGAAAAATACTTAAGAGTTATAGAGAGAGAGAGAGAGATTAAGAGAGAGAATGAGGTGTCTTGACTATGGCTACAAAGAGATTTAGGAGTAGAGAGAGAGAGAGAGAGAGAGAGAGAGAGAGAGAAAGTAAAGAGAGTTTTATATATTTACATCTTTTATATTATACTTTTAAAAATTTATAAAAGAGTGAATTTATGGTTTGTTTTGAAGGTGAGATAATGTTTTTATATATATTTATCTTTTAAATTGAAAAATGTTAACTTTTCTTTAGATACTTGTTCTTTATTTATATCACATGCAGGTTTAGCCTCTACATCACAACCCCTTCTTTTGCATATTTAAGCCTCTTAAACCCCAGCACATTAAAATGAACACAGAAAAAGAAATTATTTATTGCTTTTCTTCGCTTCGACGGTTGGTTTAGCATAGTTTAGCATAGATTAGATTGCCTTAGAGGAGAGACAATTCTCCAAGTTGCCAATCGAAGCCATGCTCAAATTTTTCTAACTAGTTCCTAATCGTTGTCAGTCCCTTCGCTCACATGCGGTTTAACACTCACAACATGCTATTAAATAAGACCTTTTACCATTTACCAAGAAGTTTATCAGTGGGCAGATTGCATGAGCAGATATCAGTGGACAGATTGCATGAGCAGATATCAGTGGACAGATTGCATATATCAGTGGACAGATTACATGTCATGGGACATATTGGAGCTTGATGATTATTGGTTATTTTTATTGCATTTGTATAAATATTTAAGCTCATTTATTGTCATAAAAATCATTGTAAAGCCTTTTATGCTATTTTTTACATTTATTGTCATATGAAGCGCCTTGTAATAAACCCGACCATCCCGACCATTCACTAATTAACGAGTATCAGTGGGATGCATAAGTGGATATCATGTGGGCTGCATAAGTGGATATCAGTGGAACAGTTTTTAGTGGATAGATTGCACCAGTTGGGTATCAGTGCTCAGATATCAATGGATGGACAGATTACATGAATCTTCACGAAGATTGAAGCTTTATCACTAGACGACATTTTATATTACTTGTAAAGCTTTATTGGCTAATTCTTTTACATTTGTACAAATATTTAAGCCTTGTAAAGCCTTTTAGGCTATTTCCCACATTTATTGCCATATGAAGCCTTGTAAGGCCTTTTGGGCTATTTTCCACATTTATTGTATCAAGGGTTGTATATTGTACTTTACTTGTATGTATCTAAATTCTTCATTATCTTTTCTTGTAGGATTATGGAGCAATCAGCTAATGTGATGGCTATGCTAGATGACTCTGAGATCAGAGAATGGGTTTCTGATGTCACTTTGAATTTCAAAGGAAAGGAATATAGCCCCAATGGCTTTGGTAGGTGGACTCGATATCACATGGGTAGAAGAGCTTGGTTTCTTCATCAAAAAGAAAAGAGACTCTTTCTACTTATGTCAAAAAGGGAGTTCAATGGTGTTGAAGATCCATGGGATGCTACTTTCTTCAAAAAAGATATGACTTCAAGCCTTGTAGTAGGCATAATAATTCAGCGAAAAGACACCTTTGTGGATATTTTCACAAAGAGTTCAGATCCTGAAGTTGGCGGTATGCATTTTATTGTGTCAAGGAGAGACGCAAAGACCTTTGTGATGCCTCCTCCTCAACCATCAAAGTTTCCAGAGCTGCAAAGGGCATTGGAGACTCTTTCATATACTTGGGAGCAATTTCCTAGTGTGGTGGCAAAAAGGATGCATGCAAAGATAATGTTTGAATACTTTCAAGATGCAGAATATGCTCTCCATATGCAAGAATCATCACATGAAGGAGATCAAAAAGATCAGACTTCAATGCAGGGACAAGAAGAACAGGCACACTGTCACAAACCTGTAGAACATGAGCGCAAACTTCTAGAGCCAGAAATGGTGGATGTAACTAAGGATGATGAAAAACAAGCCTTGAGTGCACGGGAATTAGCAAAAATTGAAGAAGATCAAGGTCGATCCACTGCAGTTATGCTAGAAGCTCTTGCTAGCAAACCACGACGTGAAATGCAAAAGGCTAGTACTGCAAGAGCCACGGTTCCAAGCAGTAAGAAAAGACATCGTCCCACTGTAGAGAAAGATAATGTGGATGAAAAACGGTCAAAAAAAGAGAAAGATGAAGAAGACTCAGAATCCGAGGCTGAAGATGATCAAGATGAACTCACATCAATTAAAAATCTTAATCTGCGTCTTAATGAAGCAGTTACAGATGATGATGTGGGATATATCTGGGGTCAAAGGACGTGGTTTGTGAATGCCAAAGATGTGGAAGCTGTAGCTCTGTTTACTAATAGCCGAAGCCTTGATATATCCTATGCAATGCAAATATACGAGGCTTTGAGAGATGGTAAGAAACCTGTGGCAAGTAATGTGGTCTTGCGCCCAATAATGTTTTGTCCAACCAAAAATAGTTTTCTGGATCAAATAACATTTACAGGGCCTACACATTTCGAGGAGATCTTCAGTCAATTCTTTAAAAACACTCTAAAAAATATTCCACATGAACAAGGCGAAGAGGCACAAGGAGAGAATATGCTAAAGGAAGTCAAGAAGGAATTTCTCCTTCATTGCAGATTCCAGCCCATTGATGGTCAACATTGGGCTTATGCTTGTAATCAGATCGCAAGGGAAGCAAAGGAGGGCAAAAGACTCACTCCAGAACAATTTGTAAAGATAAGCTCATTCCATTATTATCCTGCAACGATCTGTATATTCAAGCATGAGATTAAGTATTTGATTGAGTCCGAAAGACTTAATCATTATGTCCATGGAAAGCGTAAGATCTCCTCAACATCAGAGGTCTTACAGAAGGCAAGGGTGATATGGACAACATTTGGTTCTCCAAATCCTGATTTGAAGCGAAAGGTCACAAAAGCAGACGCCGACACACTCACAAACTTTTATACTTCTTTGAGTGCAGTTGTGCCTAGGGGAACCCAAGAGCGGGAAGAAAGTATGACAAGCCTCAAGGTGGTGAGGGACAGATATGCCGACTATACTTCTATCATATTTCGTCCTGTTGAAGTGTTCAATGAGATGCTTGAAACGTGCATTGCTTGTGAGCGTGGACAGTTGACCTATGAAGCTCCTTTGTTTATCTCCGGCAAGTCAAAGGTAATGGATAAGAAGGAGTTGACGGCAAGGATGTGGAGACCTATAAAGTACTTACCTGATAAGTATGCATCCATGGCAGCACAAAAAATTTTAAAGAAAGAATGGTTTTTTGGAAAAAAAGACAAAGACCACTGCATGGAAGAATGCATCAATGTACAGGTGAGGCGTGATGCAGTGCATAGTGCCATCAAGTATTTGCTGTCAGAGAAACAAATTCCACTTACTCATTGTAACATTGACTATAATGTGGTGAAGCATATAGCTTCTTTGTCAACACCCAAGGTAAAGCTATGGGCAAACAGGTGGATTAAAAAGGATGAAGATGGGTCGGAAATAGTAACCTCTTATATGAGAAAAGAGATCCCACAACAGGTGGTTGCATATGTGGAAAGATTAATCAGCGAGATAAGAATGCCAACAGATATGCACCAAAGCTTTCAATTCAATGTAGAGGTTACGGTAGAGTCTGGAAAGCTTGTCAACTTCAGGGGAGTCTCAGAAGATGACGTCTTTAAGAATGAGTCAGCATGGGATAAGCCACAACTATTCTTTATCAATGAAGTTTCTAGCGATGATATCCATAACTTCATTGATAGAATAGTATATACCACCATTAGCAAAGTGGCGATTTGTAACATTGTCATATTTGTTGATAAAAAAGACAAAGAAGCCATGCAGGTTACTCTAGAGCGAGCATATTCATCAGATTTGAAGATCTATAGTGGTGTTTATGCAGCAAAGAGAGGCAAGAGAGAATGTGGCATAGCAATTCAAACTCTTGAATCATTCTTTCTGTGTATGCGGAGTCCCAACCCTGATCACTCCTTACAAAAGAACATAAGAGGGAATTCAAATAATTTGAGATTGATGCTAGAAGAGCAAGATATTCCCAGGTCCATACATTATCAAAAAAACAACTATGGAAGTCCTGCAAAAAGTGGGAGTCTCTTGCTTACCATGATGGAGAATTTGCTGCCGGCAGGTTGGGAGGTCACCTTGTGCAGGATGGGATATTTATTTGAGGATCTCCTAAGAAAAGGCAACTCCACCAATATTATTGAAAATAAGCATTTCATGGCCTATTTCCAGCTTCAAGCAGATCTAACCACAGGCTATGAAAAAGAGATAGACCACAAGGACACCGATGACATGGATGATTACCTTGAAGATCATAATGTCCCAGTTGTTGATGATGAAAAGATGGACTTACATGACCCATTCACAGAGAGGTTGGTGGATGAAGACAAATATGATGATGCCCTCTTTGATAATTATGGCTCGCAGGGTTATGAAAAAAGGCCACTACGACAATACTTAGCGGTATGAACCCTCTATTTCTCAACTAAATACAATTTTTTAAATAAGATTTAAATTTAAAGATAATGAATCTAATCTCTCATATTTGTTTACAGGCAATAGAGGGAGAAGAAATGGATGAAGTCAATACGGAGGCACTCCCTTCTACTTCAACAATGCAACCACCTCTAAATTTGATTGAAAAATCAAATTTAGCTGCATTAGATAAAATAGAGAGCTCATTTCAAGTTGCGATCGTTTTGAAACGAGAACCTCAGTATTTAAGCTTTGGTAGAGAGGAGGTTTCAATCCTCTCCAATCCTTTAAAAGAGGTTAATGACAATGTTATCTTGGCCATTCTCAGGTAATGTTTATTTATTTATTGCTACTTCAATAAGCTAACATTTGTTTATTTATTCACAGTTCAGTTATATATCAGTTTCCTAGTGCAGAATGCAAATCAATTCTATGAGCTAATGTTTGTTTATTTCTTGGTGCAGTGTAGTTATTTCTCAACTTCCTAGTACAGTGCAGCATCGTGTCTACATGCTCGATGCTCTCCTTTCTTCTATTCTTAGCTCTCCTCAAAAGACTATAGAAGATGTTTGTACCTGGTTAAGCCCTTTGAATTTAGATGGGGTGCGAGTCATCTTAATGCCTTATCATGAGGCGTAAGTATCAACTCTAACCTTATTTTTACTATTTCTTTGGCAAGTTTGTGTAAAACAATAATCATTTTTATTCTGGTCGTGTAGCTCACATTGGAGTCTGATCTTCTGGGATCTTGAACTCAACCATTTATGGTTTGTGAATTCAATAGAAGGCTATCATGCCAACTCCCCAAGGTAATTATTCTCTTAATATTTTTGATACTTTCTTATTTTGTATCTTATGATCATGACATATTAATATATTTCATATGTCATGCTGGACAGTGCTGCATATCGGCTAGTATCTGCTGTCAGAACAACCACGGAGCAACAAGATCAAGTAGAATTCAAAAGACGTCTGCCAGTGGAGCAAAAAGATGGACACAGCTGTGGGTGGAGAGTCGCCTACAACTGCATGTTGTTTCTTAGAGAGATTTTTGATTTGGAGTTACCAGTCAAAATGGAATCATATACAGAAGCTGATCTGCTAGCATTTCGGGCTGAGAGTATTCAGCATCTAATTACTACCATTGGGAAACAACATGAAAATATGACTACATTGCAGCATGTATAAAACCTTATCTTTATACTTGTATACTTGTTCCAGCCTTTAATTGGGATGTATAAATCTCATAACTTTTTTATATTTTCTTCCAAAAGGAGAAGAGAATGAGTTTAATGAAAGCATGCTATCTTTATACTTTTATAATTATTTGAACCATTAATTTTATTTGGGATGTGTAAATCTCATAACTTGTCTAATGAAAGCATGCTATCTTTATACTTCTATGATTATTTAAACCATTATTTTTATTTGGGATGTGTAAATCTCATAACTTTTTAAATTTTTCATCCAAGAGAAAGAGAGACTCACTCTAATGAAAGCGTGTATGAAACCTTTTTAAATTTTTGCTCCAAGCAGAGGAGAGACTTACACTAATGAAAGCATGTATGAAACCTTATCTGCTTGTTTAAGCCTTTATTTGGGATGTGTACATCGCATAACTTTTTTATATTTTTATGGCAGAAGGAGGATGTGGAGGACATAGCAAGTGAAGAAGAATACGATGTAGACTACTCCCTCAATAAGATGAGTCATAAAAATATGAATCTATTGGAGCAGATTGGAAGTTCATTCACTGCTATGTTGTTAATTCGACAACAACCTCATTTTTTTGAATTTGGTGAAGAAGAGATTTCAATCCTCTTGAATCCTAAGAATGAGGTTAATGTCAAAGTCATTACAACCATCCTCAGGTTTGATGCATCCTTTTCCTTGGCTTTATACTTTGCTTATTTTGATTAAACCCAAGAAGCTAATACTTTTTTTTTTAATATAGTAATGTTATAGCAAATTTTCCGCAAAATATACAAAGCGTTTCATATATGCTCGATCCTCGTATTTCGGAAGTGCTTAGAAACAAAGAAGAAACCATAGAGAATGTTTGCAAGTGGTTGAAGCACATTCCTATGAATGACGCACGAGTTATTTTTACAGCATATTATGAGAAGTAAGCATCAAACCCTACTTGTTTTTTCTATTGCATTGCTAGAATTGTCTCAAACACAGTAATTATTCTTTATTGATAATGCAGCTCACATTGGAGTCTGGTAGTCGTGGACATCCTTGCGAAGAAGTGCTTCTTTGCAAACTCAATGACATCCGTCCATGGCAATGTGTTAGAGTAAGTATAGACTACACTTGTTGTCACTTCTTGACATGTAGATTGATATGCAATGCACATATTCACTGTTGTTATATGTTTTGATATGCAGATCAGCTCGAAAATTAGTAGATGCTATCGACATAGTAATGCGGCAATGTGACTTGGCACAACAAATAGAGTATATAACATGTGAGGTATCACATCAAGATAATAGCCACATCTATAATTGTGGATGGAGGGTGGGCTACAATTGCTTTTTGGTACTTGGTCAAATTTTTGAGATGCAAAATGACACCACACTATCAACATATACGGATTCGCATCTCTATGCATTTATAACATGTACCATTCGAGCAATCATTGATTGCGAAATGAATGCCATCAAAGAGTCAAAGAGGATAGATGACCTCAACTCTACAAACATGGCTTCATTAAAAGAATTGGGAAGCTCTTTTAATGTTAGGGTTATGATTCAACATAGACCTCAGTATCTTGAATTTGGGGGAGAAGAGATTTCAATTCTCTCTAGAGCTTCAAATGAGGTCAATAACAACGTTATGATGGCCATTCTCAGGTTTGATACAAACTTTTTCTCTACTTGATAATTCAATATTTTGATTTAATCTAATAAGCTAATAAGCTAATATTCATTTATTTTGATTAAATCTAATAAGCTAATATTCATTTATTTGTTGGTGCAGTATAGTTATCTCACGATTTAGTAGAGTCGTACAAAATCGTGCGTATATGTTGGATTCCCTCCTTTCTCCTATACTTAGTGATAGCAGAAAGACAATAGCCGATGTTTGTAAATTATTACAGCCTTTACATTTACATGGCATGCGAGTCCTATTTATGGCATATCATGAGATGTAAGTATCATGGCAACCTTTATTTTCATCTTATACTGGCAACATTGTGTTAAATAATAATGGTTCTTAATTATTCGTGTAGGGAACATTGGAGTCTGGTGGTTTGGAACCTTGAAGACAACTATTGTTGGTTTGTTAACTCGATTGCAGGCTTTCATGGCTCAGTGCAAACGTAAGTATTCTATTAATCTGTTGTTACTTTTATATTATGTACCTTATGTGATAGATACACTAAGTTTTTTTAATATGTCACGATGAGCAGGTCGATTGAGAAGTTGGTATCTGCTATCAGAGAAACAGGACAGTACAAAGACTCGGTAGACTTCCAAAAGCGTTTAGTAGTAGAGCAGGAAGATGGGCATAGTTGTGGGTGGAGAGTTGCCTACAACTGCATGTTGATTTTCAAAGAAATTTTCTCACTTAAGCCACAGATCTCATCGGAAGACTCTTTGGAGCTCAAATATTCAGAGGAGGATATACAATTGTTTAGGGCTGAAATCATTCGAGACCTAATTGCTGCCATTAGAATACAACGTGCAACTGAAGCAATACTAGAGCTTCCCTTCAAGGAAGAGGAGACTGAGTCTACTATGAAAGCACTGCATACTACAGAAGAAGTAGAGACCCAATGTACACCTACAGCACCACAGCCTCCACTGGAAGCATCAGAAGAGTTGCCACCGCCTCCGCTTGCATTTAAGGAAGAGGATACTGAGTCTACTCCGAAAGCACTACATACTACAAAAGAAGTAGAGACCGAGTGTACATCTACAGCACCACAGCCTCCATTGGAAGCATCCGAAGAGTTGCCAGAGTCTCCACTAGAAGCATCACAAGAGTTGTGATGCATGTATGATGTTGTGTTTGTAGTTTTTGTTGATTATATACCAATTTGTGACTTATTACTTAAGTGGCATAATCATGATATTTATATAATTTCTTTATGCACACAATTTTATGATATGAATGTGTGATGATGTGATTATTTGGAAATAAATCCTTGTGTGATGAGAATTCTGATATGAATATGTGATGATGTAATATTTGTAATATATTTATTTCATGCACACAATTTTATGATATGAATGTGTGATGATGTGATTATTTCAAAATAAATCCTTGTGTGATGAGAATTTTGATATGAATATGTGATGATGTAATATTTGTAATATATTTCTTCATGCACACAATTTTATGATATGAATGTGTGATGATGTGATTATTTGGAAATAAATCCTTGTGTGATGAGAATTTTATTTAGTTGGACAGTCTCCACTCACTTAAAGTAGAGCATTCGCAATGCTTCTCTCACTTTATTCCAACCCTTATCCTTATCATCTCCACTCACTTAAAGTAGAGCATTCAATCTCCACTCGCTTTATTCCAACCCTTATCATAGTGAACACATCGTGCCACTCACTTTATTCCAACCCTTATCCTTATCGTAGTGAACACATCGTGCCTTAGTGCACTTGTATTCTTCCATCCTAGTCCTTCCACAAACACTCTCTTATTTCTTACATCCTAGTCCTTCTGAGTAACTTGTATTCTTCTATCCTAGTCCTTCCGCAAACACTCTCAGAGTCTTCTTTCATCCATCCTGATAACCAAGTATTCTTCTATCCTAGTTCTTCCACAAACACTCTCTTCTTTCATCCATCCTAGTGCTTCTCATTAACTTGTATTCTTCTTGTATTCTTCTATCCTAGTCCTTCCGCAAACACTCTCAGAGTCTTCTTTCATCCATCCTGATAACCAAGTATTCTTCTATCCTAGTTCTTCCGCAGACACTCTCTTCTTTCTTGCATCCTAGTGCTTCTCATTAACTTGTATTCTTCTTGTATTCTTCTATCCTAGTCCTTCCGCAAACACTCTCAAGAGTCTTCTTTCATCCATCTTGATAACCAAGTATTCTTCTATCCTAGTTCTTCCGGAGACACTCTCTTCTTTCTTGCATCGTAGTCCATCTCCCTTTCTTTATCATCTCCCCACCCATGGATGTCCTTGGCATTGTCGAAGACGTGGAGTTCGGAATTAACAATCTCAAAGAATGGATTGCTGACCAAGGAGCACAGAGAGAGGCTAGAATTCGACAAGGTTCTCCTTTGACACACATGGAGAGAGAGGAATTTGCTGCACAAAGGCACGCAGAGAGGGAGGAGACTCTCAAGATAGCAGACAGTGAAAGACTTCTAAGACGTATGATAAAAGCACGACAAGATCTATTAGACTTCTTAAGTAACCTGCGTTATCGCAGCTCTCGTCATGGGCGATTTGATGCGGATGCTGAGAGAACAATAAGAGCCTCTCAAAGAAATTATAAAGAAACAATTTGTGATTGCTTAAACTTCTTCTTCACATGTAATTATGTTGAGGATACAGCTGTGGAGGCAGTGAAGGATTGGGTTGTTGAGAAGATAAGAGAGACCGATGATGAGATCTTCTAGACTTAGATAAGAGAGACTATATTAAGGTGTTTTTTGACACCATATGGCTTTGTATTAAGGTGTATTAAGGTGTTTTTTGACACCATATGGCTTTGTATTAAGGTGTTTTTTGACACCATATGGCTTTGAGTAATATGATATACTTCTTGTACAAATGTGATGTTAAGATGATGTTAAGAGAGACTGTATTAAGGTGTTTTTTGACACCATATGGCTTTGAGTAATATGATCTACTTCTTTACAAATCTGATGTGCTCTTTTTGAAATGTACTCTAGTTTTCATAACATGTCATGCCATATTTTCTAATTTGATTTTTTAAAATCTTACTTTTTTGTCTCTTTTAACAATGTGATGTACTCTATTTTTAACATCTCACGTCATTTTTTCTAATTTGATTTTTTAAAATCTTCCTTTTTGACTCAATGTTTTGTTTTATAAGAGCCTCTTTTTTTGAAATGTTTTATCCAGAATTATCTCACAAAATGAATTTGGACAGTGCAAGAGTCCAAAATTAATGAAATAGGTGTTTGTTGTAATCAAGCATAGGGAGAAGGAAAGGATCAGCAGAGGCCATAATCTCAGCGAGCCGGTCTGCATCAAAGAGAAGAGTGATGTATTGTTAAAAGAAGATCTTGCGACTCAACATGACATGAACTGATATATATCAAGGAGTTTGAAGGGGGTAATTGGGTCGGATGGGTAGATTCCGAGGAAACATTGCACCTCCTTCATAGACACCTTTTCACATCTCAAAACACTCTACAAACTATCATTAGACACAGAGGCCTATAACTTTCAGTAGAGACATGATATCATAGATTCAAACACAAAAGAGATGCACCTTGATATGGGCTTCGTGCTGATATAAGTTTCATTGAAAACAGATAGACGGTTGAAGAGATATGGACAGTTTACTAGAAGGGAGTAAAAACTATCATGAAAATAGACTATCAGACATAGAGACTCATAACATTTTGCAGCCATATTTGATTTAAGATCTAAGCACATACAGACATGTGCCTTAAAGAGAGCTTCACGCTGATATATGTTTCGTAAGAAATAGAGAAGCGACCAAAAAGTTATGGATAGTTTACTAAATGGGGGTAAAAACTATCATGAAAACAGACTATCAGACACAGAGACTCATAACTTTTTGCAGCAGCATTTGATTCAAGATCTGATCACATAAGAACATGCGCCTTAAAAGAGCTTCGCATTAATATAAATTTCATTAAAATCGAACTATCGAACAGAAGGTTATGAGTAAAACACTAACAAGGGGTTAAACCGTTATGAAAACTGCCCTCCACCCATGCTAATTTCGCCTGAGTAGGATACTCCCTCAAGACTCCACCTTCATCAATAATCCACCCCTCATAGATTTTGCCTAGAAGAGGAGAAGAAGTTTGCATGGTGGCTCGAGAAACAGATGGACCATGTGTACACAGTGAGCAACCGAATAGAAAGAACTTTTAAGGCTTTGAAAGAAAGAAAAGGGAAGAGACACTCAAGAGAGAGAGAACTTGAAGTGACCTTCATTACTAATAGAGTGAGACTCCACTCTAATGCAACTCATAACACTACAAAAACAAGGGAGAAGAAGAGGTTTTATATGTACAAGAGGGAGCGGAATCTCCAAGACTACTAATAGAGAGAAAATGAACTAGAGAGAGACGGACTCAAGAGTCTACATAAGAGAATATCTACAAGAGGGAGAGAAGGCTCATGGAAGAGGCTTGAGGAGACTAGAGCTACAGCAACATGAGGCCTAATGGTGGAAGAGATTGATGAACAAGGGAGAGGAAGGCTCCTTTTATAGAGATTTTGTTACCCTCCTTCACCCATTTACAATTGCTGCCTATAGATTCCTTTCCCCATCAATCACATAAGCCCGTATGTCACCATCCATGTCCTTTTTGGCTACTCTTTCCATGTGTCCCATCAGAAGATGCTCAAGACTCTTAAAATATTGAGAAAGTCAAGAGTCTCCCCACATGGAGCCCATAGGGACCCTCTCTTTTCCACATGTCCACATTCTCCTTATTCCACATAGGAATTCTAGAAGGATTCCTCTTAACTTCACACTCCTCCACATGCCTTCGACACGCTTGGCATGTGGTCTCTCTTATATTATTGGAACACATGGACATGAGCCAACCTCTTTATATGACTCACTCTTTCTATTTTCTAAAAACTCCATAATATCCCATACACAAATAACTCTCACCCCATACCAAGGTATTTATAATTCATACCTATGGTATTTACAATGAGCCATTCCACTCATCCTCTCAATCCCATACAATATCATAGAAAATAGAAATAAGTGAGAGCCGCTAGGCTATCACTTGATACTCAAACTCTTATCAAACATAGAGAAAAACAATACCAATGCCAAATTAAAAATATCAATTTTTGGCATCACAGTACCGATAATCGTGATGCGTTAGCATAATTATGATTATGTTATATTGTTGACATGAATTCTTTGTTGCTTTGATAGTTCATCCTCCCAATTACAATAAAAGGGTGCTTACAAGAAGATGTTAGAAATGCTATATTCAAGATCAGTGGTATTGTGAGGTATGCTTACTATCAAATCACATTGATTGCATTTTCTTCAATTTAAGCTAAATAATCTATAGACTGATTATGAAAATATCTTACATGGGCATGTGAAATAGGTGGATATCTCAAAAAGAGATCTCCATATCAAGCATCGAGAAGGCTAGGGTGGAATCCATCGAAGCTATATGCTTGCTTGAGAAGCACTTTCCCTCGAGCATTATGACAACTCCAGTCCACTTGCTTGTGCACATAGTTGATGAGGTGGCTATTGCAGGTACCGTTCATAGTCGGTGGATGTTTTTTCTCGAGCGGTTTATGAAAACTTTGAATGGATTTGTAAGATAAAGAGCAAGACCAGAAGCAAGCATGGCAGAGGGATGACTTGTGCAAGAGTCATTAGTATATATCACGGAGTTTCTTGAATCCACGGATCCCAATATGCCGCAAGCTTGGCATAACAAGGATGATGATCGCATCGTTGGCGAGGTTCCCCAAGGAAAAGGGATTGAAAGAAAGATGAGCGAAGAGCAAATGGAGATATTCAATAAGTTTTGTATCGTCAATAGCAAGGTGATGCAAAAGTGGATTGAGAGATATGAAGCGGCCAAAGCAGAAAGAATCAATGCAAGGACGAGATTCAAAGTAATGTATAGGTGATCGCAACCATATCCACGGGATCTGGCTCTTCTCCCCACTCACATGTCACTTGATTGGCTACAACTGGCTCTACATAAAGCCAAACATGATGGAGAGACAATAAATGAGTGCGAGCAAGAGTTATCATTTGGATGTATGATGCATGTAAGTTTCTTACCTCTTGATGTAATTAAGTAATTATTTGTGGCAATATACGCTATAAAATAGATGCATCTTCATTGTTTTAATGATGCTCTTTTACAGTACAAAAGTACAGTGCATTATGGTCATATGGATGATATTTTCATGTGAAATGCATTGATTCAAAGAGAGTCACGTATGATTGTGGAGTCATGGCTAACTTCACACAAGATAGCCGAGCAAGTGCTTCGGATACCAATCTTCTCTCCTCACAATTGGATTATTGTGGAACCATATGCAAAATCTATGAAGTTGATTTCAGATGATTTAGTATTTTCATTGTTGATGTAAAATGGTTTAGAACTATTTACAATGGTTCCCATGCGACAGTGAGAAAAGATAGTAGCGGTCTCTTTGCAATAGACTCCACCAAACATTGGACCGATGAAAGTGATACTTTTGTTCTTCCCGAGGACTGTGAGCAGGTGCATACTAATTATTTAATTAATCAAAGCTTTCATTTTTAAAGATCCATTGATACATGTACTTAAGCATAGTTTCATATATATAATTGACGACATTTGGCACCCATCTTCAATATAGGTGGTTTTTCATCCGGATCGTTTTGATCCAAGATGGTGGTACGTGATCCAAGTTGCACCACGAAGTAAGCAAATTTTTGAAGATAGAGATGTGGATATGGAGATGCCACTACCAATGCCGGATCCAATTGATCCAGATGAATCTAGCGAAGAAGATAAAGATCACAATATGAGCCAAGAGGAAGATGCGCATAATGACATTGCACGGGAGGAAGATGGAGATCACGATATTGAGGAAGAAGACAACGATCATCAAGAATCACCACACTTTATTGAAGAAGATGATCAAGTACTTTTAGGTGAACGTATGATGCTAGAGTACAATGATGATATAGGAGATCAACTCCGTATAAAGTTAGAGATAGACTTGTTTGGTGCGTTAGACTTGAAACTGTTGATGTAAATGCCCTTCATTGAGTTTTTTCATCTCAAACTTAGACATGAATATATGAGCTTCAAAGGCTTGATGTACATGCTCTCATACTTTTATTCTCTCAAAAGATCAAACATGTATGAAAATTTAAAAAAATTGCCATTGGAGAAAACTAACTTTTAAGGTCGATATGAGAAAAAAAGCTCTCTATAAAACGTCGCTATAAAAAAGTATCTCAGTGTTGCTATATAGCGACACTTACAATTCTGATAAACGTCATTATATAGCGACTTTAGTAATCGTCGCTATATAGTGATGTTTGCCTAAAGTCGCTATATAGCGATGCTTTTTGAGCACGCTTCCAATACTGATGATTAGTGCCTCGTGAATGCTAAATGTCGATACTTCAATGTCACAATAGGATCCGTGTTAGTAGTGTATAAGGTCTCAGGGAATATCTTTTATACATGATGAAAGGGAGAGTGTAGGACAAGGTCCAAGGATTTCCTTGATGCCATGGCCAAGGCAAAAAATTTTGAGAAATTGGAGGCATAGGAAGACTGCAAAGACAAAGATAATTTCGACAGGTCATCGTTTTCTAGGATCTCAAAGTTCAAATATTCCCCAACATAAGTTAGAGTTTTCTAGTACTAATAAATTTCAAGGGCATAATGAAAAGCAAGATGGAAAAAATTTTAGAAATCAAAGAAAGTTCTTTCCTTGTAGTCAACAAGGTAGCCAAAACAAAGATCAAGCTAATAAATTTGCTAGAAACCAGAGAGGTCAACAAGCAGCTCCTTGGAAGAATGACCCTACTTTTATTGAACGAGCATGAAGTCTTGGATTGTGTTTCAAATGTGGAGAACAAGGGCATTGGACATTCAAATGTCCAAATAAAGAAATTTTCAGTTTTGTCAAAGGATCAATGATGAAAGCTCAGATGGGCGAGGTGAATCCAACCATCGATGAAGTAGAGGAAGGAGATAAGCCATCTAAACCTAAAATGAAATGCATGGTTTCTTCTACATCTCATGCATATGCTACTGTGATTAGAGTAAAAGTAAGGATTGGAGCTCATGACATAAATTTCCTAATTGATTTGGGTAGCACACATTGCTTTATCTCTCCCAAACTCATACGGGCACTACACTTAGAAGTTATGAATGAGATAAGAAGACCGGTCCAATTAACTAATGGAAAAATACACAATACCCAAGGTCTTTTTGAAAATGTAGATTGTCTTGCTGAGTTTAATTATGTAGTGACGTGCATGTTTTGGGGCATCTCAGGTTTTATTTTTAGTAGTGGTCATTGCCGTGGGTCATGATTTTTGGGACATACCTTATGCAAATCACTTCGGTTATAGTCAAGCCATGTGCGCTCATTTGTGGTTTGCATTGGGTTGTAGTGGATGATTTATTGGCCATTTGGATGCATTGTGATCCTTGTTTGATGTGTTGATAGGCCTAGATTGCCTTGTGGGATGCTTTATTGATGGACATTTAACACACTAATGCTATTTTATGTGCTGAGACACATCTTTGACACATTGAATTTGATGCACTAATAGTGTTATGCTCTTCTTATTGGCATTAGGCTTGCCATTGTTTTGTTGTTGTAGTTGGCATTTTCTTTTGGGCCAGATTTGCTCATATGGATGTGTAGTATATACACACATGAGTCAGTTGCATTTTTTGATGCTTTAACCCTTTGACCCTTTGAGTTTTTGTTGATATTACCCTCCATTGTGGCAGACATATTTTGGTGCACCTGATATTTGGTGTGATTCTTTCTTGTAGGCATTAGCATTTGGGATTTTTATTTTATTTTGTATCATGGCATCCTCTTTCATGTCTGAAAAGAAGTTTTTCAGCATTAAAAAGTTTGATGGGACAACCTTTTCTCTGTGGAAAGAGCAGATAAGGGATGTGCTTATTAAAAAGAAGAAAATTAAACCCTTGGACAAGGGATTACAGCTAAGCCTACAGCTATGTCTGAGGATGATTGGAATGAGGTGGATGCATTTGCAAAGTCTACCGTTTGAGAAATTATGTGCCACTTATGAGAAGGAAACCGCCTCTAATAAAGTTTACCTCATGAAGAGGTTGTTTGAGCTGCAGATGAAGAAAGGGGTCTCCATTGATTCTCACTTGAATGGATTCAATATTATTTTCAACCAGATTCAGGTTCAAAAGCTGAATTTTGATGTAGAGACTAAGGCAATATTTGTCTTATGTTCATTGCCATCCTCATGGGATACCTTTCCTATAGTTGTCAGTAATTCTACACTTGGTGGAGTAATAAAGTTTGATGATGTTATGGGTAGCTTTTTGGCCTAAGAGATTGGACGGAAGTCTATGGATGGAAACAAGTAGGATGAAGCCTTAAATGTGCTAAGGGGAAGATCATAATTCAAGGGGAAGTCCCAAGAAAGAGGGAAGTCTCATGCAAATCCAAGGTTTGAAACATTGAGTGTTACCATTGTGGCAACAAGAAGGGCCACATGAGAAAGGATTGCTACAAGTAGAAAAAAGAGCAAAAGGATAAGAAAAAAAATGCAAATTGGGGTGCAAATAAGAAGGAAGAGAGTCCAAGGGAGGACAAAGGAAAAGTGAAGATCGAGGAGATCAATGCAATCACTGATGATAGTGACAATGACATTCTCTTCATGTGTAGTCTATCTATAGAGTTGCTTACCACTTCAAATGATGCACATTCTCAAGATTGGATTTTGGATTTTAGTGTTCATTCCATGCTACTCCCAATAACAGTGGAAAGACAGGTTGTGTGCATCTTGGAAATAGCTATGCATGTGACATAGTGGGAGCAGGTGACATAAATTTTTCTTTTGCAAATGGGTCTACATTTGTTCTGAAAAATGTGACACATGTGCCTAAGCTGACCAAGAGTCTCATTTCAGTGGGTCAGCTAGATGATGCTAGTTTTCAAATCACCTTTGACTTTCAGAGTTGGAAAATTCAAAAGGGCTCTATGGTTTTGGTAAGAGGTGCCAAGTGTGGGACATTGTATCCCTTACATGTATTAGTGGTATCTGATCATGTTATTGCAATAACCGTGCAGTTAAGTACTTCTTTGTGGCATTTTTTGTTGGGGCACATGAGCCAGAATGGAATGAAACTCTTATGCCATTTGGGTTATGTACCACATTTGAGTTTTTTTTATTTTAAATTTTGTGAGCATTGTCTCTATGGGAAGAATACTAAATGAGTCCATAAAAGAAGGGGAAAGAAAGAGCTTGAAAGCCTTGATTTGGTCCATTCAGATGTATGCAATCCCAAGCCTACACGGTCATTAGGCAGGGCTGAATACTTTGTGATATTCATTGATGATGCAACTAGGAAAGTGTGGGCTTGCAGGGATCCTCCAGAGTAGCCACTGCCAAGAGAGTTACTTTTTTCAGAGTTTGGAGGAGATCTCCTTTCTTCTCTGCGTTTCCTTCATGGTTGAGATGGAATTTTTAACCTCATCCTTGGTTCTTTATTAGCTCACTTTGAGCTATTTTTTCCTCATGCATTGCATGATGTACTCCCGCATTTAAGTTTGCTCTCGTAGTTTTCATTCATACTTAATGAAGTAATTTTCTTGAAACAAAGAAAGAAAGTGTGGGCTTATGCTATAGCTCGAAAGTATGTATTCTAGGTATTTCAAAAATGGTTGGCTTTGGTTGAAAATCAATTAGCTAGAATGCTCAAATGCCTACAGGCTGACAATGGTGGAGAGTATCTCTCTCATGACTTTCAGCATTTTTGTGACACACATGGGACCAAGAGGGAGCTCATATGCCCTTGTACTCTAGAGAAAAATCTAGTTGTAGAAAAGATGAATCGTACCATCCAAGAAAGGTTGCAATGTATGTTTTCCAATGCAAGTCTTTATGGTAGTTTTTGGGTAGAGGCAATGAAGACTGTAGTGCATGTGATCAATAGATCACCTAGTAAGAGTTTGGATGGTGGCATTCCTAAAGAGGCATGGAGTGGCAACAAGCCCTCTTACTCTCATTGCGTATATTTGGGTGTGAGGCATATGCACATGTGCCAAAAGAGCTTCAAAAGAAATCCTAAGTCTAGTAAATGCATCTTTCTAGGTTATGGTGAAAGTGGAGAGATGGGCTATCATCTCTAGGATCCAGAAGCAAAGAAGATCATACGAAGCCATGATGTGGCCTTCAATGAGAAGAAGATACATAAGACACCCATGAGGGGTGTGGAAGTGAGGAGAATCACTTTCTAGGATGTGAATCCACCTATATATGTTGATAGACATCAAGTTGTCCATGCACCGAATGTGTAAGAAATTATGCCACCAAGTACTTCCACAGGTACACAATCAAGGGCAGATGATGGATCATCTATTGGTGGAAATAATGAGGCTGATATGCAGATGGGACAACAAGCTCAAATGCTCTTGAGAAGATCAACTAGAATGTCTAGACCACCTGATAGATTTGTTTTAGGGGAAGACTATGTGATTGCGGGGAGCCTTCTTGCTATAGAGAGGCTGTGATGCACGAGGATCAGCACAAGTGGGAGTATGCTATGGAATTAGAGGTGAGTTCACTCATGAAGAATAAGACTTGGGACTTGGTTTGTTTGCCACATGGAAAGAAAGCATTGCCATGTAAATGAGTCTACAAGATGAAGGTCACAGGTGATGATGTGCCTAAGTACAAGGCTCATTGGTTGCTAAAGGGTTCAAGCAAGAGAAGGGTCTCCAACTATAAGTTCACATGGTACTTGTTGGAGGTGCCCTCAAATGCTTCCATGAGTAGTCATATTGTGTATAGGCAAAGGCACCAATTCCCATGTAGCATTTGCTTCCAAGGCATCCATTTCTTCATCAATGGCTTTCTCCCATTTTTCTTTTCCCATGGCTTGCTCAAAAGAGGTGGGTTCTGGTTCCTGTATCACTTTGACCATATAGGCATAGTGAATGGCTATAAATCCATCATATTTCAGCCTATCCACAGGATACCTAGCTCTGGTAGACTTGCACAAAATAGGCTCACTTCCAGGTGCTCTCAAAACATCCCTGGTCTTCCTTACTCTAGGTGTAACAATAGAAGGAATACCCAACTTATCATCAATGCTCTATTCTGAGCCACTGAATTCACCATCCACATAAGAGTGACCTGCATTCACATCAAACATGGGCTGATCTACCTTCTCTTTTCCTTTTCGTGATACCTGCATACCACTATCTGAATTGCTTTGAGGAGATTCTCTTAATCTCAATCTGCCTGTCCATGGTGAAGTATGTGAACTACTGCTAAAGGAAACTGCAGGTCCACTAATATTTTGTGATTGCTGCTGTGAATTTTGTGCAGCATTACCATTTTGTGCATCTACATCATCAATCACATTTACTGGTTTATACCAGCTGCTTATCTCATCAAAAACATCTCTGCTCTGTAAACTTACCAGTAGAAGGGTTATAGCATCTATACACTTTCTGCTACAGAGAATAACCAATAAAGATGCACTTCTTAGCTTTTGGATCCAACTTGGACCTCAACTCATCTGGCACATGAGCATAGGCAATGCAACCAAAAATTTTCAAATGAGAAATATCTGGTTTCCTACTAGTATACATCTTCTCTGGCATCATGCTATGTATTGCTGCAGTGGGAGTCCTGTTCGTTATGTAAACTGCTGTAGCAACTGCTTTAGCCCAATAATAATCTGGTAGGTCTTTTTCATTCAGCATGGCCCGAGATACCTCTCCAATATGCCTGTTTTTCCTTTCTGCAAGTCCATTTTGCTGTGGGGTATGATTGCATGAATATTGCTGCTTTATGCCATGCTCCTACAGGAACCTTGCAAACTCATTTGAGAGGTACTCTCACCCTCCATCTGACCTTAGGAATTTTATTTGCAGGCCTGTTTCTTTTTCAACCATGGCTTTAAAAGCTTTGAAATGCCCAAACACCACTTTTCTTTTTCATAAAATACACCCAAACTTTTTTGTTGTAGTCATCAATAAAAGTGACAAAATAATGACAGCCTCCAATAGATGCAGCTTTAGTAGTCCACACATCAGAGTGGATTAATTCCAATGGCTTCTTACTCTCTTGAACATGTCTAGGAAATGGTTTCCTTGCCTGTTTTCCAAATTGACAGGCTTCACATACCTTATGCATTCTACAACCTTGAATTTAAGCAATCCTACAACAATATTTTGGGCCTGCATTGATTTAAATCATTGTACATTGACATGACCAATGCGTTTATGCTAGACATTAATATCTGCAACTACACCGGTCCCATGTGCAAACATTGCTGTACTCAATTCGGGCATGTCCGCATCCAACGTAAACATCCTACCCTTCTTCTTTTCTTTTGCTATCAAGTGACCATTATTTTTCATATCCTCAACAAAGCATCCATGAGGATTAAATCTGACCTACAAGCCCTGCTCAACCATTTGACCAATAGAAACCAAGTTCTTGGTGATATTTGGGACATGAAATACATCAGACAGGTATTTCTTTTTCCCATCTTGCATAGACAAAGGAATTTTACCAATCTGCACAATAGGATGTGCAGTATCATCACCAGTCTCTACAAATCCTGGTCTTTCCATTTTCCTTACATCTTGCATCCATTCTGCATGACCTGTCATGTGGTTTGACGCACCTGAGTCAACATACCACACATCATTGCTTTCATCTGCACTTGTCACAGAATTGGTCATGTGTTGCACCATAAACAGATGCTCATTTTTATCATCACCCTGTCTACTAGAAGATGCATAATTCCCTTGCTGCAATCTTCCATTCATGATGTCATTCTACATTTTATAGCAGTCTTTAGCCATATGACCCATTTTACCACAGTAGTAGCATTCAACATTGCTATTTGCATTTTGACCTCTCTGCCATCCACCACGACCTCTTTGGCTCCCCCTGCCTCTAGAGTTACCACGTCCTCCTCCATAGGACTGGTTTTCTTGAGTTTGCTGCATATTTTGATTTCTACCACGGCCTCGGCCTACTCTACCTCTACCTCTACCTCTTCTAGCATTTGAGTAGAAGACAGTTTCTTTTGAAGTTCCTCCTGAAGAAGATGCACCACCATTTCTCTGCTCTTCAGAAATTAGAAGAGCAAACAACTCCTCAAAATCAGGAAATTTTTCATGGACGGCCCAATGGATGTCCAAAACTGTGCATAGTCCTTTCCTAGACCATTCAAGGTCATAGAAACTAAATCATCATCTTCCACTGGCGACCCAATGGAAGCAAGTGCATTTGCAATTTTCTTCACCTTCATGTGGTAGTCATTGATGCTCATATTTTCTCTCTGCACATTGTGTAACTCTTGCTTGAGCTGCATTTTCTTGGCTTGCGTATTTGTGCTGTACATTTTTGCCAAAGTATCCCATGCCTCCTTTGGTGTACTTGCATCTTGAATATGCACAATCATAGAATCTAAAATACTGATAGACAGCCAGTACATAACTTTTCTGGCTCTCTCATGCCATCCTCTAAATGCCTGTATTTCCTGTTGATTGGGAAGATTAGGAAGAACTGGTTCTTCTTCATTTCCTATAATGAACTCCCAATAGCCTTTTCTCATAAGGAAATTCATAATTCTAAACTTCCATGCTTGGAAGTTGTTCTTGTCAAGCTTTTCAGTGACAATCTGTGAAAGAGAATTAGACGCCATTACAGAACACTACAAAATATTTTGTCACTGCAAAAAACATAGCTTCTGCCTCACAAGGGCAAATCTGCAAAACTGATGAAAGTGGTATTTGACCACACAATCACTTCCTAGTGACAATTTTGCATCAACATGCAATAAGGATGATTCTGTAACTCCCAATATCTCTACGCACAGGCATATAATGCAATTTCTGTGGCAACTTTTCACTGACCTGCGGAGCAATGGTCACACAGCAAAAACAGGGCCTTTTTCTCAGTGCTTGCAGAGAACTTCCGCCTCTAAAACAGGCCCCGAAATGGCCTCGAATCAGAAAAATAAAGTCACCAAGGGCTTCACCCGATCTCGCAGCATATACTACCCTCTCGCCACACCGTGAAGGGCATCTCAATCTGAGACAATGCACTCTTGCACTTTTTGGCTGTGCTACCTACAGAGATTTGCTCCCAAACTTGAAAAGGAAAGCAACACTGGTCCTCTTACCAGGACACCGTGAACTTGGTTTGCTTTCTTGAGCTCCTTACCACGAACCAGGCTCCAATACCATGTGAAGATAGTGGGAGAGAAGAAAGGAGTCTTACTTGCGGCTTTCTCACATACACAATGGGGGAATACACACAAAGGTGGAGGCTGAAAACAGTTTTTCTCTTCTTAGTTGTGAAAGCCAAAAGAACTCTAGTACAAAGAAATAGAAGAACCCTATATGTGGGTCTCAAACCAAACTTAGCTAACTAAGGTGGCATACTAACTGAGCCATGAACTAGAGTACATAAGGATAGCTGTCATCCAGCTATTATTCATGGGTGGTGTACCAACCGCATCTGCAGCTAACAAGTCGGTGACATAAATGCACAACGGTCACCCTGGCATTATCTCAACACTCCCTTGGCTGGGTGCTCTTATATGATAGTAGCCATCTCTTTTTATCGGATCCTTCAACATTGACATTTTCAAATCTCCTCCATTTTAGAGCAACATGGTTGCCTTCTCGCATTTCATTTGGATAGACATTGAATGTCTTCTTCTTCATCTTTAAACTGCAATGCTTGCATGTGTCGCGAATGCATTCAATCTTGTGCCACTCATGATCTCCCTTTGGACAAACCACTGGCTCCCACAGAGACCTTAGGCTACAAAACCTACACTCCCTTGCAACACATGATGAGGATCCTACAAACTGCACATTCATTGGGGAGGCATGGGCATTGATCCCCATGGATCAATGCTCCAACACAACCAAATCTTAAGTCATTCATAGCTTGCCATTCCAAGTCAAAGTCTATGTGTGTTTTGCAACAACAACCATTCCTGTCTTTGAGTTTCTTGATGTACCAGGGCTTACAATGCTCAAAGCTCCTCTGCCTAATTGAAATGTTTGGATCTTGATCCATAAACTTGAGATACAACTCCGTCTGCTACTATTGACCCAACATGCTGGAACAACAAAACAATGAGCCCCCTTTTTGCTACTACTAAAAGAATACAAAACACAGTCTAATTAAAGTATATAATGAAGCAAACAATTTTCAACCACTGCGCTAGTTTAGGACAGTCACAATTTCAATCACCGGGCTGGTTTAGAACACGTTTAGGACAGTCAACCACCGGGTAGTTTGAGACATGTTTAGGACAGTCATAATTTCAACCACTGGGATGGTTTAGGACACTGTCACAGTTTCAACCACCAAGATGGTTTAGCTTGATGGTCTCAACTTCACCTATTAGACAATAACAAGTACATTGCTTTTCATTTCTGAATTTCACCATTAGAAAATAACAATATATTGCTTTTCATTTTTGAATTTCACAATTTAACAGTGGTATATGACCCGAATAGCAGGAAATTAAATTTAATGAATTTAAGTACTAAGAAACACAATAATTTCAACCACCAGGCTGGTCAATAACTAATGTCTATTCAACCACGCTAGTAACATAACTGGTGAGCTGAAGCAACCACAGTTGCATGATGTTCCAACCGCTGGGCTGGTTTAGTAAAATAACAATATATTGCAAAATATATTGCTGTTAATTTTTGCTCAACCATGCCAACGGGCTGGACAACAACTAATGTCTATTCAACCATGCTAGTTCAGGACAATCACATAACTAGAGATTGAGCTGAACTAGTCTACGGTTGCATGATGTTCCATTACATTTTGTCCAAGCCTGGTTTAAGAAATGAAACAAGTAAACTATCCCAAAGCTCAATCACACAAACAACCACCAGGCTGGTTTAGACACCACTGACCTGCATTGTATCTAGCATGTGTATGATGTGCTCCTCAAACACCTTGCATCCTGTCCGCTTCTTATAGATGTCCTTTCTATTTGTAGAAACTATTGTATTTCTGTGCCAAAATGTTGTCACTGTAGCGATGACTTCTGCACTTAGGCTGTCTCTCCTTTTCTTGGGAAATGGCCTGAACATATGTATCCCCTATCTCATGATCATCCTCCTATCTTGTATGATGATCATCATCACCTCCATGGCAATGATCATCCTCCATACACTCCATATTAGAGTAAATGTACTATACACCACTTTGGAATGTGGCATAATAGGTATGACGTGCCAGTACCTATTATTAACCACCATTGGTGGTTGATAGACAACCTATTCAAACACAAATACAAACATGTTATTCTCCTTGCATTGAAGGTATCAAATATAAATAAGTGATATTTTTATGTATGTGTATATTACTTGTTCACATTGTTGCGGTAATACTAGTGTGTCCTTCTTGCTTTGCCAAAACTTTGTGGAGTCAATAGTTACAAAGCCATGTGCATGGCATTTGATTGTTGCATTAGGGCCTCTTTCCACCACGTCCTTAAACCACTTGACATCCAAAACATACACAAAGAAATGCCAAAATTCAAGCTTAATAATATCTTGTATTATGCCACAATAATCATCCATGGCTACATTGGCTCCCTCAAAGCTAGCAATGATGCCACAATCTTGTGTGTTTCTCTTATCATCAATCCATTGTGTCCAAAAATGCTTGCCCTCACACTATATAGCATTGAACATAATACACTAAACCAAGACAAAATCAACTGAATAAGCAATCTAAATTGTTGAAAGTTCCTAACTTATGCATAACATTCTATATACTTACCTTTTGCATGCATCCTCTAGCATACTCCCATTCTTCCATTGTGATATGCATCCACTCATCTTTCTCTGCTCTCTCCACTGTGTCAAGTAGCCAATATACATGAATATACTTTGGAAGTGCTCTTAGATGCTCAGGGTATCTATGGTGTGTACGAAAGAGGTCCCTTTCTCCTTGTCTCCTTGCCTTTGCATCCTCAGATCTTGTCACCCACCTTTTCATCACATCACTATTAAGAATACAATAGAGGTTTAGATTACTAAGCAACTCCCTGTCCATTACTTTGCTCCATCCTTTCCCTTGAGGCATAATAGAGGTCATCCTTACGTCTTCTTCATCTCTCCATATATAGTCGTGGGAGAGAGCTATCCACATCAACAAGAAACTTTGAAATATATGCATGTGACTCTTGTACCATCCCTCGGCCATGCTACCTTTAGGCCTTGCATTTTGCCTCATGAAACCCTTCAAGGTCTTCATGAAGCTCTTGAGGAAGAACAACCATTGTGCATCTACAGTGCGGTATATAGCAATCTCATCCACCAAATGTAATGCACTATGAGATGTAGTTGACTTGTGAGAATAGAACGTGGAAAGGTCTCCTTCACTAGACAAACCATCTCCATTGACATAACTCAAGCATCCTCAAGCGTGGTGGGATCTATTTCCTTTGAGCTCACATACCTAGAAAGAAAAAAGTGCACCATATTAGCAATATGTAAACCTTGCATCACGCACTGATACGCTTCACATTTTGTATAGTGTGAAGTACCTCACAAGCTCACCCATCTTGCAAATAAAATTCTTTCACTTCCTTTGATGCACTATGAGAAATCCTAGCTCAATCCCAGTAGACCTAGTATGAATTGAACACACGAGCGATGGTTGATTAGTTGCTTCTACACTCACAAATTTGGAAGGAAAATGAGATAACTCGTTTAATAATATATAACAAATTACCAATAGCTATACACGTGTGTGGGATCATGCAAATTAAAATGCTGTTGGTTTTAAGAATTGCATTGCACATTGTAGAAATGGGATTCCTGCAACCACACAACATTCTTTTCAATCACACAGCATTATGTTTTCTTTTTTTAATTTTATAGAGCATCTATAAGTGCATCTATTACCATGTGTTTTTTTTTTTTTTTTTTTGCACATCATCTATTAGAGCATCTAATTGCGCATCTATGCATGTGTCTCTATGTTATATAGATGCACCTTTAGATGCGGGTTTGTAGACGCCCTAATAGACGTGCCCATAACTTTAATTTTTAATTTCAATAAATGCATTTGAATACACATCTAGGGATGCATTGTGTTGTGATACCAAACATAAATTGAAATATCATGGTATGGGTCCCTATAGGGTTGTGGGAATCACTTTGCAAGACACGTGTCAAATTGTGACACTCGATGGCATTGAAATGGATGGGTATATCAATGGCAACAAGATTAAACTCTACTATAGCTCACTAACTCAACAAACCCTCCAAGTGATCCATTGCAAAATGGAACAAAAGAAGGAGATCACACTCCTAGAGAAATAAGCACAAGCGGAGGCTAGGGCTAGAAATGTTAAGCTTTTCCCAAATCCAATTATGACAATCTATAAGGCTACACTTAGGAGTTATAGCTCTTTTAATGAGCTAACAATAGATCCAGCCAAGTTGTGTATGGTGCAGCTGCACGCCTCTAGAATTCGTTGATCACCACAACTCACACAGTGGCAGACCTAGGACCTAATCACAACTTCCTTTCTCAAGAGGTATGGGAAAGGCTATATGAGTTACCTCTCACACCTCAACTTGCTACAATAGAGTCTAAGAGCTATAAATGGTCAAACTATGCAGGTTATGGGTTACGTTCCCACCATTACAATATCTATAAGTAATCATGCAACGAAAACTAAGTTTTTTATCATGCCCATTGACACTAGTGAGGAACAAGTCATAAAGGTAGGACATGGTTTGTATCATTAATTGCTAGATTGACTGGCAAGAGAGTAAGGCGACTAATACAAGGGGTAGTTGTACATCCGTGCTACCCCATTGGTATAAGGATAAGAGTAAGAAGCTGAATCCCACAATCGAATCAGTTCCCTTATCATGGACTCCACTAGTTCTTAATGATACTATGAGCCCCTCCTCCTCAAAGGACTCACTTCACCCGAAATGACTACATGTCAAACAAGTCTAGAAAAGGAAGAACTAAGAGCTAAAACCACAAGCATTGAATGAAGCCCACCCCTTGCCAAGATCTCGGACAATGTGCCTTAACACAAGTCCACCCTAAGAAGAACCTAGCGATGTGCCAAGCATGAGCCAAGCAACAACACCAATCATGCTTGGTTTTGAAGGCCTTGCTACTGGCCCAAGGATACTATGAAGGCAAACAACCATTGTGACTATTAATGGTGTGCCAATTCAAATGCAACAATGAGCAAGGCACCCCAAGTCTAAAGACTGGCTAGCCACTTGGGTCCAAAGGTCACTTGCAGTAGCCCCACAAAAACGTACTTTAAAAAAGGAGATTAGACCACAAGAACATACTGTAGGGGTCTCCCTATCTTCACCACCATCCCCCCATAGAACTCCACTTGTCCTAACTTGAATCAGTATACTACATTCAAAACTTCTAGCAAGGGCCAACAAAGTGACAACTTTCCCCTCCTGACTTAATAGTACCACAAGAACCTATCCCTAAAAGTGGGTAGCATCACAAGAACCTATTGATTTGAAAAAGCTAGTGTAGTTGCATGTGACCTTACTACCATGGGAACCACATGTAGCACCAACAAGAGTCACCACCACCATCGACAAATCCAAAGAGTATAGAACAAGTACTTCCCTATGGTTGCTGGCATCCCAATTGACCAACTCCTTCACATCATGGGTGGCAACAAGGTATGTTCCTCTCCAACACTCTTGAGGATTTTCTTCCCATTTAGCACTCACTTGCACTCATCACTATTTAATTTTAGGTGAGTCTCAAGGGTAGTCATAACTCTGGAAAGCTACAATTAATCTCATAATCAAAGTCCCAAAAAGCATGCATAACCCTTGTTGGTAGTCTACAAGGAATCAATTACACTAGGCTATTGGAGCTAACTCCCATCCAAGGGTTCCTAAGTCATCATATGCATGTTAGCACCCTGAACCTCTTCAAGCATGCAAGAGTAAGGTAGAAATCCAAACCTGTGTCATTTCAAGGTGAACCATTCTTCCAAACATCATGTACCTTTGAAGGTAAAAAACAAGCTAATTCAAAGTTAGTAAAATGTCAAGAATTTTTTCAAAATGTCCCTAGAGCTATATAAAAAATAATCAGTTGGAAAAACAAAGTGAAGCCTGTTGTCGTTGCTTCATTACTAATTTATCACCATTGAATTGCTAATTCAAGTCCCATTGAAATAACAACCTAGCACTCTGATGAAATAACAATTCAATGCCGCAAAAATATTAACTCAGCTCCACCTAAAATTTTAATCCAATGCTTGCTGACATATGGCTAGTTCAATAGGCACTGAATTAGCAAATTTTATACAACCCCCTGCCACCTCCCCCTCCCCAGCCCCCATCTTGGACTAAAAACATTGAATTAGTAGTTTTAAATAGACTCTATCAAAATTTGCCCATGATTTTACCAGCCCTCTTCTCCTGATGTCATCTTCTAAAGAAAAAATATCTGCACTTTCTTTATGTCTTCCAGCTTTGATGACTCTCTTAGCAACCTCTTCCACATTATTTGCTTCTTTGATAACATGGAACTTGACACCTCCTTTGGTGGCACCCCCAATCTTGCGACCTTTCTACAACTCCCTCAATTGCTATATATCCTTCTACCACACTAAAGCCCCCTCTTCATCCATAACTTCCCCATCTCTCTCTATCTTCTAGGCAACATAACCGAAGAAGAGATGAATCCAAACCATAAGCCTCAACAACAACCACCACAGGAATCAGGACAATAATCCACCACACTCCCTACTAAGAGGAGGAACACATCACTGACAACAACCCCCCTTTACACAGAACATTTACTAACTATGTGCACCGCTTCACCTTTGGGTCACCAATGGATAGAAGAACTAAGTGGTGTTGTCGCACTCCCTTTTTGAATACAAGCCCAACTTGGAATTCTGGCTCTTCTAGCATAGCACGCCCATTACCAATTTACCAAGCACTGTGGTACTCCCAAGTTGTGCCACAACTTGAGGCACTAGGGCTTGCTTTAGTAGTGCAAGTTGACTTTTGTGCTTCCTCAACCTCAAACTAGTGGCATTGTTCGTTGAACACTTTGACAGCAATACTAATATTACACATCTTGTCAATGATGAGGGCCAAACTATGCATTTCTAGCTAAATTGATGCCATCTGACATGTATTTGTTCTCCCTATAATGACAAAGCGATTCATCAAACAACAAGGGCTGGAAGGAAATTTAGTAAGCTCATCGATTGGGACATCAGGAAGCACAAAGGGGGAACTCCATTTGATGAAATCAAGGACCACGCATAGGGTGGAGAGCGAGGGGGTGAGGGACGGAGAGTGAGGGCGGTGAGGGACGGAGAGCCGGGGCGGGGGGCGAGGGTGGAGAGCGAGGGGGTGAGGGACGGAGAGCGGGGCGGGGGGTGGCATGGGCGGGGCTGTGAGCGGGGGGCGGGGACTGTGAGCGGGGGCGGGGCGGGGGGCGGCGCTGTGTGCGCCGCCGCGGGGGCGGGGGGCGGGGGGCGGCGCTGTGTGCGCCGTCACGGGGGCGAGGGGGCGGGTAGCGGGGGGTGCGCGGGGTGAGGGGGCGGGGACTGTGAACGGGGGCGGGGAGGGGGGGCGGCGCTGTGTGCGCTGCCACGGGGCCAGGGGGCAGGTAGCGGGGCGGGGGGCAAGGGGTGCGCGGGGGCGGCGGCGCTGCGCCGCGGGCGGGCGGCGGGGGTGGGGGGTTAGAGAGAGGGGGCGGGCGGCGCTGCGTGCGCTGCCGCGGGGCGAGGGGTGAGGGATGAGAGAGAGGGGGAAGGCGGCGCTGTGTGCGCCGCCGCGGGGCAGGGGGTGGAGGGTAAGAGAGAGAGGGGGGTAAGGGGGAGGGGGTAAGGAGGAGAGAGAGGAGAGGGGGGGTGGGGTGGGGGGTGGAGGGGCAGGCGTAAGGGGGGAGAGAATGAGGGGGAGAGAGGAGAGAGTGAGAGAGAGAGAGGGGGTGGGGGAGAGAACGAGGGGGAGAGAGGAGAGAGCGAGAGAGAGAGGGGGTGGGGGAGAGAACGAGGGGGAGAGAGGAGAGAGTGAGAGAGAGAGGGGGTGGGAGAGAGAACGAGGGGGAGAGAGGAGAGAGTGCGGGGGGGAGGTGGAGAGAGAGAAGAGAGAGAGAGAGGGGAAAAGGGGGAGAGAGGAGAGAGAAAGGAGAGAGAAAGAGGGTAAAAGGGGGAGAGAGGAGAGAGAAAGGAGAGAACGAGGGGGAGAGAGGAGAGAGCGAGAGAGAGAGGGGGTGGGGGAGAGAACGAGGGGGAGAGAGGAGAGAGTGAGAGAGAGAGGGGGTGGGAGAGAGAACGAGGGGGAGAGAGGAGAGAGTGCGGGGGGGAGGTGGAGAGAAAGAAGAGAGAGAGAGAGGGGAAAAGGGGGAGAGAGGAGAGAGAAAGAGGGTAAAAGGGGGAGAGAGGAGAGAGAAAGGAGAGAGAAGGTGGAGGGAGAGAGAGAGAAAGAGAGAGAAGAGAGAGGAGAAAGGAGGTGGAGATGAAGGGGGAGGGGGGAGGGGGAGGTGGAGATGAAGGGGGAGGGGGAGGGGGAGGGGGGAGGTGGAGATGAAGGGGGAGGGGCAGGGGGGAGGTGGTGGTGGAGGGGGAGGGGGAGGGGGGGAGGTGGTGGTGGAGGGGGAGGGGGAGGGGGGAAGGTGGTGGTGGAGGGGGAGGGGGAGGGGGGGAGGTGGTGGTGGAGGGGGAGGGGGAGGGGGGAAGGTGGTGGTGGAGGGGGAGGGGGGGAGGTGGTGGTGGAGGGGGAGGGGGAGAGGGGGAGGTGGAGATGAAGGGGGAGGGGGAGGGGGGGAGGTGGTGGTGGAGGGGGAGGGGGAGGGGGGGAGGTGGTGGTGGAGGGGGAGGGGGAGAGGGGGAGGTGGAGATGAAGGGGAGGGGGGAGGTGGTGGTGGAGATGGAGGGGGAGGGGGGAGGTGGTGGTGGAGGGGGAGGGGGAGGTGGAGATGAAGGGGGAGGGGAGGGGGGGAGGTGGTGGTGGAGGGGGAGGGGGAGAGGGGGAGGTGGAGATGAAGGGGGAGGGGGGAGGTGGTGGTGGAGATGGAGGGGGAGAGGGGGAGGTGGAGATGAAGGGGGAGGGGGGAGGTGGTGGTGGAGATGGAGGGGGAGGGGGGAGGTGTAAAAAAGAGCAAAAAAACCTGAAAGACGGAAATCGAAAAGCAGGGAGAAGTGGTCACCTGAACGCTCTCCAAGTCTTTCTCGATGTAACAGGATTGTTGCGGAACAATGGATGGTGGGTGGAAGGCTAGGTCATCGCTGCGAGAAGGGCTCGATGTCACTTACATTGCGAGGATAGGAGTAAGGGGGTGGTCGATGGAGAGGGAGGAGTGTCTTGCGTGGGGCTCGGAATGAAGAAGAGAATGGAGGCAAAAAGTGAAAGATGAAGAATGAGGGGGGTGGAGTAGGTTTTTATAGGATTGGATTTTAGGTTTAGGGTTTAACCCTAAACTCTTCCCGAGCCATAACTCTTTATGGAGAGCTCGGTTTGCTTTTCTGTAAAAAGGTAAAATGATTGAAATTGAAAGCTCTACGCATCCGTGTCCACTACCTAGCCTGATTGTTTATCATGTGGCTTCTATTTAAGAAATTAAGAAAATTTCTTAAGGTAGTAACCCAAAGTGGATGTTTGGGGTTGATATGTTTGGCTAGAATTGGAAAAAAATTTTACTCTCCTTGCCCTTGAGTGTTATGTTCGTGAAAGTTTGAAGTAGTGACTTGTTTTACACATACCTACGTATGTTTACTCACTACTTGAGACGCTAGTCTCCCTGGCAGCGGCGCCAAATGTTGGCTCTTTCCTACTGCTATCGTAGGAAGAGCTGGGTATTCTATGTTTGTAGGGTTCCGAGGCTTTTTGTCACCTACAGATATATTGGGATTGTCGGTTGTAGTATATGTGTAGCTTAGGACCTCGAGTCGTGTTCCGATGAGAGACGTAGGCTTAAGTGTGGTAAGCAAACAAAGTGCAAGCATGTGTAGAAGACACGTAAACCATCTTTGTTGAGGTAATGAAGGCTTTCACCTTCATTGGGGGTTGTAGGGTTTAGGAGGAGTTCCAGGATTCAGAAGGAGGTTCCAGGGTTCAGAAAGAGTTCCAGGGTTCAAAAGGAGGTTCCAGGGTTTAGAAAGAGTTCCAGGGTTTAGAAGGAGTCCAGGGTTAGAAGGAGGATCCAAGGTTCAGAGTAGAGTACATGGTGGAGAACTCGTCTCCCTCGTAGATCATGGAGTTTAAGGGTTGAGGAACAAAGGGTTTAGGAAAGCATAGGAGTGGGAGAGGAAGAAGGTGTAAGAGCATGGGGGAAAGAAGAGAGAGGAGGAAGGAGGAGGAGGGAGGAGGAGGAGAGAGGAGGAGGAGGAGGAGGGAGGAGGAGGAGGAGGAGGGAGAGGGAGAGGATGGGTTGCAAGGTTGGAGGAGAGGGGAGGAGGAGTTGCAAGGTTAGGACATGCTTTTGGACGTGCAGTGCAAGGAAGCATGGACACTTGAGACAAATGCTTGGAATACCAAAGTAGACTCAACACAATGCCCCAAAGAGTGTGGGCTTCATTCCATTATGGGGTATTTATACAAGTTGGAGAGCTTCTCTCTCTGCATGTAACACAAAGTCGTATCACAAAGTTGTAACACAAAGTTGTATCACAAAGTTGTAACACAAAGTTGTAACACATTCTCTCTCTACATGTAGAAGTTGTAACACAAAGTTGTGTCACAAAGTCATAACACATTCTCTCTCTTCATGTAGACAAACTCGTAACACAAAGTTGTTACACAAAGTCGTAACACAAAGTTGTGTCTAGAAGTTGTAACACAAAGTTGTATCACAAAGTCGTAACACAAAGTTGTGTCTAGAAGTTGTAACACAAAGTTGTAACACAAAGTTGTATCACAAAGTTGTAACACCTTCTCTTTCTTCATAAGTTCATGTTGGCATAGAGTCAACAGCCTGTGTATCCTGAACCTAATCCTGAAGGTGAGTCTGAGTGTTGCACAACTAATCCCGTGTCTCGCTCAACTCTGCCCTCAATCTCTCAATAGTGTGCATCAACTTATGAGCATCCATAGAAGGTGGTGATGCCTACATAGATATCATGTGCGCATGCTATAAGTCGACATCCTACCTGAATGCACCGAGATTTAAATATGAAGCATGAAAACAAATAAGTGGAACATATTGTGATAGGAGCAACAGTCGCTACAATCACATGTGATGAGCCAACATCTGCACCACTACTAGACGATGCCAGTGCCTACGTAGATATCATGTGCACATGCTATAAGTATAAATCCACCTTTATGCACCTGAAGTTTTCTATGTTGCATGAAAATGAATAAGTGGAACATACCGTGGCAGGAGAAATAGTCGCTACAGTCACATGTGATGAGCCAACGTCTACGCCAGTACCAAGAAGTGCCGATGAAGATACATGCTACATGTG
This sequence comes from Dipteris shenzhenensis, assembly GCF_047967505.1. Taxonomy (NCBI): domain Eukaryota; kingdom Viridiplantae; phylum Streptophyta; class Polypodiopsida; order Gleicheniales; family Dipteridaceae; genus Dipteris; species Dipteris shenzhenensis. The sequence continues at coordinate 29,931,324 of NC_141604.1, forward strand.
GCAATAATGAAACACATAAGAGCTATAAAATTCAAAGTATAACTTAAAATAAGAAAACATTTCAAAATTATACATGCCATGTCAATAGGCTGTGTCTCTAGGCGTTGTGACATAGTGCTGAGCATATGCTAAATGGACCTAGCAACGGACCTCACACCCAAAGTGATGTGAGATCCTACCTCCTATATAGAAGATTAGGTAACAAATTCTCCTCGAACATCTAGTCCACTAGCACCACGCCCTCCATGTTGCTGGGTCTTGCATCCTACCACTACCAGCTCCACCACCAGACTGTACACTAGAGTAGTCCACTCTATGTCCCAATACAAACTCGGCATACAAGTGCACGCCAAAGTATAATGAGATCTGATGATTATTAGGCATTCTTCCATTGTTAGCAGCCACATATCGACTATAGATATGTCATGCTACCAATGGGTGAGAACACCTAGATATTGTCAAGGGTTTCCCCCTCGCTGGCCTATTGCCATGCCTATCTAAGAAGATATCTAAGACAGGAGCATCCCTAATACCAAGCAACCTCTTGACCTCATCATATAAAAGGCCTTGGGATATGGTAGCGAGGAGATGAGTGTGTGTCCAATGCTCTAAGTCTGACCTTCTACCTAAAGTATGGAATGATGCACGCATGGACTCTAGGTCTGAAACAAGATGGAGGACAGCAAAGATATCATGTGCCCTACCATGAATACTCGATAGCTCACTCTCACTAGATGATATAACATCAGCTAGGGACATCAAACCAGCCATGGCAAAGGGAATCATGAAAAAAAGGTCCAAAACGCTACAAGGAAATGCTAGAGGCTAAGGCAACGAATGCTAGAGACTAAGGAAACTAATGCTAAGTACCAAAAGAGAATAGCAAATACTAAGCACCAAAAGAGAAGAGTAAGGTATGATGACTTAGCAGGAATAGGGAGGACTTGTTTGGCTTCTTTGGTGAGGAATAGGGAGGACTCCTTTGGCTTCTTTGGTGGGGAAAGGACTTGAGGATGGAGTGAGGAAAGACAAGGATAATGAGGGAGTGGGGCCTTTTAGCTTGGAGGGGGTGATATTTTAAAATTTGTGCTATGGGATTTTTAATGCCACGTGGCATCCATACCTTAATCGAGGTGATTGGTCCCTTATTTGAAAGGGCCAATATTAACCTATTGAAAAGGCATATTAACCTATTGAAGGGGTATCATTGTGGCAAGCCATACCTCATTTGAGGTATTACATGCTTTGTTACATGCAAAGCATGCATGCATGGCCATGTAAATACCTCGATCAAGGTATTTACATGGCCATGCATGCATTGCATGAGCATGCATTACCCCATTGCATGAATGCCACCTAGCCCATCAACTCATGCCACCTAGCTCATTCGAGGTATTCTAGGGCTTGCCACCTTGGATGCCACTTGGATGCCATGTCATATGCACATACGTCGATCGAGGTATCCCTTGCCAAGTCATATAGCTAATGAGGTTCCATGTCACAGTGCCACGAGGTGCACATACCTCAATCACAGTATTTAGCGACTGAGGTGTCAGTACCTCGATTGAGTTATCCCTGAACCTCCAATGGATGACATTTGGCAAAATTGGATTGCTTGACTTACCTTGATCCAGGTATGCTGCCCGTTTCCTGCCCTTTGTATTTTTTGGGACGTGGGTGTCACACTCTACCCAAAGTGGTCAAAAGGTGGACACCCTTACCTTGCAACCACCCCTAACATAATTATATTCCCAAGGATCATCATCATAGTTGATTGAATATGTTTATATCTCTACAAAACTATATAATTGTGAGTGGCAATGCACAGGATATAATTGTATTTTAAAAAATAAAGAGGTTCAATCATTATAAAATCGTGGTATTAAACCAAATTGAGAAAATAGAATGTAATTGTATTTACATTAAACTTCTTTTTATTACAAGAAATTTGAGCCATTTTAGATTAAGGCCATGGACATGCTCTAGAAGGGTATGTTCTCTTGTACAAAATTGCAACTGTTGATTTGGGTTTAGTACTTCTATCACATGAAGTACATAACAAAACTTACCTATTGGAGTATAATGCCAAGTGAAAATTGGACCTTGCTTAGCAAGGTATCATGTCCTACAATTGAGTCATCCCTAAGTAAAACATCTATGTTGTCCTAAACTTTTTAGATCCAAGATATCTTCCCAGTATCTTCTTTAAAAAATCCTATTTATTAAATAAATACAATAAATTTACATAACTAGATAGAATAGCTAACATATGTAGTAAATTAACCCCATGATTCAATGGCATGATTAGGATCTTGAGCTTGCTGCACTATAGCTTCCCCATGCTAAGAGTTTTGACTCTCCTAATACAAAACAGTTTTGCAATACTTAGAATGAAAAACATTTCAATGTACATAAATGTTAACTGCCACATCAATTAATAGTTCTTGTACTATGATGAGAAACCAAAAATGTAGGAGAGTACGTGAGGAGTAGCAGATGGTAATTCCTTTGGAGCCTAATGGGCCCAAGTGGTTGTAAATTGAGAGAAGAGAGGTACATGAGAGCATAAGGGTTAGCCCTCCCTTCAAAAGCTAGATGACTATATAGGGCCAAAAGTTTGACTTTGGTCTTCATTGTATACTTGCAAGATTTGTAATAGAATCTCTCTCTTCTTCTCATTCTCTTACATTCAGTCTTCTTGCTCTTTCTTTGCTAAGTTGACTTGTGATTACCACTCTCCCCATACCCCCATCTCCTCTCCCTCATGCTCTCATTGCCCTTCCCTTTCTTCTCCCCCTCTCTTTCCTTCTCTTGTGAAATCACTTGCACACGATCCAATGGATGCTTCAGTGACACAAGGAGATGGTTTGTGCATTTAGAGCTCCCACAAGGAGGTGTTTAAGAGTAGAGACCTTGACGACATTCCCCCAAGATTCCCATGACATGTGGGTCACCGCTGGAGACCTCACATTTTGGTGCCATTGTCAGGGATTTCGAGGTATGGTTCTATATTGTACAGGCTTTCTATCATTATCCACCCATTGCACAATGCTTTATAGCTAGTTTTGAAGGAGAAAAGTGTGATTTTGGAGTAGGAAATGTAGAAACTACCACTTTCATCCGTAGAGTGCTTTTTGCATATTTGAGCTTGTTTTTTGATGTTTTTTGTTGCCAAATTGTAGGAGTAACTAGTAAGGATTATTTGAAAGGTGTGTATGGAGTCACATTCCACTTTGCAAGCACTAAAAAATGAGTGTGAATCAATCCAAGTTGACACAGGAGTGTCACTACAAGACACGGGCCACTTTCTGACACCAATATACCGATGCAAAATAGGGAAAAAATTTTAACAAGTGGAAAGTGTGAAATTCCATCGGTGTGGATGTGGTAAAGAAACCATTGGTAAAATATGCCCAACAATCTCGGTATGGGCGTTGATGTAGGCATCATTATATACTGACACTACAGTGTCAGTACAAGCATCAGTATATACCGACGTTTTTACATAAGCTTTAAAAAAATTTGTGGCGCAGGATAGGGATTGTTTTAGTCCCATCCTGCCCCATAGAATTTTATTTTGCATTAAAATCATGATTGAATGTTACCAATGCGAAGATGTACATTACAATTTTGCAAGGAAGGTCTATAAAGTAATGGCAAATATGCCAAAGCAATGTGTAATAAAATGGCAAATTCACCAAAGTAACGTGCTAATGCGCTACAAAATGGCAAAAGTGCCAAACTCCAAAATGGCAAATCCACCGAGGTAATCTACTACAAAAGGGAAAAAGTGCCGAAATACTAAATGTCCTATCCTACTATTGCTCCTCCTCACCCTCGGTCTCTTTGTGTGTGCCCTCCTTGCCCTCCTTACCCTCGATCTCTTTGTGTGCGGCCGATCCCTTGCCCTCCTCTTCTGCTAGCCTAACCGCTTCTTCAGATCTACTCTCTCTGTCCAACTCTTCAGATGGGTCAAACGTGCCTCCCTAAGAATGAAACAAGTTAGAAAAACTAAGAGTGTTGATTGTGGTGAACATAAGAAAGACTACCCCGTCTACTTCGCCAGTCGACAACTCAATGATGCAGAGATCAACTATACAACCATAGAAAGAGAAGCCCTAGCAATGGTGTATAGTGTAAAGAAATTTCGGCACTATCTACTCGCAAATGATTTTGTCTTCTACACCGACCATCAAGCCTTGCTTTATCTTGTGAACCGTCCGTGTACCACAGGAAGAATAACCAGATGGCTCCTCTTGCTGCAAGAATTCAACTTCAAAATCATGGTCCGCAAAGGTGCCCAACACTACATTGCCGATCACATGTCTCGAGTCAAGACAGGAGAAGAAGCCACTGGAGTAGAAGACGACTTACCAGATGCCACGCTATTTCAAATAGATGCTGTTCCAGAATGGTGTGGAGATATCATTGGATACTTGATGGCAGGAAGACCACCCCCTGACATGAAAGCAGTAGATGCCAGAAAATTGATTCTAAAAGCTGCACCCTATCAACTCATTGCAGGACAACTATACAAGATGGGCAAGGACCAGATATTAAGAAGATGTGTAATGCCTCATGAGATCCTGCCAATCCTGAGTGAAGTCCATGAAGGCATTGCAGGAGGACACTTCCAAGGGGAAGCCACAGCAAGAAAAGTTCTCCTCGCAGGCTACTGGTGGCCAACACTGTGGGCAGATGCCTATGAATATGTAAAAGGCTGTGATGTATGCCAATGAACTATTAAACCACAACACAAAGACTTCAATCCCCTAACAACAGTTGTTGCACAACAACCATTTGAAAAATGGGGGATTGACTATGTGGGTCCCATACATCCAGCAGCAAAAGGAACACAGGCACGCTACATCATTGTGGCCACTGATTACTTTACAAAATGGGCTGAAGCTGCTAAAGCAGTCAGAAAGGCAGATACCAAAAGCACAGCAAGATTCTTATACGAACATGTGATCACCCGATTCGGATGCCCCATTGAAATTGTGTCGGATAGAGGCACACATTTTGTCAATGAGGTAATCCAAGAACTCTTGTCTGGCTTCATGGTCATCCATAGAAAAAGCACACCCTACTACCCCCAAGGGAATGGACTAGCAGAATCCACAAACAAAATCATATGCAATATCCTCACCAAGGTAGTAGAACCACAGCGTTCTGATTGGGCAGAGAAACTGAATGCAGCCTTATGGGCATACAGAACCACATTCAAGGTCAGTACAGGGAACACACCTTTTCAATTGGTGTACGGCCTTGAAGCCGTGGTTCCACTCGAATTTGTAATACCAAGTCTACGCATCACAGTACAGGAACGCATGGGTGATCATGAGTCCTTGAAAGAAAGGCTCTGTCAGTTGGAAAAGCATACACAGACAAGACTAGTCGCTTATCATGCCATGACAACATAAAAACGTCGAAGGAAGGCATGGTTTGACAGGAATCTGAAAGCTAAAGACATCAAGGAAGGCGACTTAGTCCTGTTATACAATGCCAAAGTACACAAGGGAAAACTGAAGTATCTGGGTCAAGGACCCTACCGAGTACGAAAAATGAATCCCATCCTACTTGAAACACTAGATGGAGTCCAATTCAACACAACAATAAACGGGAGCCGACTGAAGCGCTACTACATCAACACGCGAGCCATCCCCGACAACAACGAAGATTTGGGAAACCAAGTCTTCCTTAGTTAGGATTAGATTATATCACGAGCACTCACTTGCATATGTACGTCTTCGCACATATAGGTAGCATCAATCGATTTTACCTAGAGCTCAGAAGTGATGATGAGTTCTAGCTGCCCTATGAAAATCCCAGCAAAAAAAGCATATAGTTAGTTCCTACTTAGCTACTAGGTCACGTGCACTCACACGCTTTCGCTTAGACACATAGATGATTGCATGAATAATTGTACCACACACTTTCATTCCATACTCTCAAAGGATGTATAACCCCAAAAAAAAAAAAAAAAAAGAGGATCTCTCTCCCACACACACAGAGAAAGGTAATACAGGCATGCCAATCAATGATCAATGGTACACTACATGTACATGGATGCAGGTTCAGAAAAGATGCCGCCACTAAAGAGGATGCGCAGAAAGAGCCCACCGCCTCAACCATGGGACCCCCTCCAGAGTTCGCAGCCATCTACATCCTCTCAACCACGGAGACCACAAGCGTTCGTGGTCCAAAGCGATAGCTCCGAAGAAGATTCAGTGCATGACCAAGCAGAACAAATGCCACCCCAGTCACAGCCGGCCTACACAACTGCTAACAAGGCCCAATCATTGGAACTTGTCTGGCCACCCACATCGACTTATGCTCTTTCCCAGGAAGCAACATCTTACTTAGAGCAACGGGGTCTAGGCAATTTGCATGAGAGCCTCAGATCCTTGGAGGACAGTCCTATCATGACAGCCTACATCAAGGACTTTCTCCATTCTTACTACTCCAGCAATGCAAAGGATGGCAAGTACGGTACAATCACTGTACAGCAGAGCCCACTGAACATTATCCTCGACAGTACGGTCATTCAAAGGGCTTTCTCACTGCCAAAACAAGGTGGCCAATACCCTAAACGGTCTGCTGATGCAAAGTTTATCGAAGTACAGTCTCTCCTCACCAAGGGTACCCTGATCCATAGAGATGGCATATTGCTTCGCACAATCCTTGACCCTCGCCTCAAGGAAGCAGCACAATTTCTATCCACAATCCTGGGAATAAAGAACGGCAAGGAACGCTCCCTTCCACTCCGCACATTTGTTTTGCTGAGTAGGAAGCTAAAACAAGACTAGGTCCAGCACTTCGTCATTTTCTTTACCAAAAAACTCGATGGTTCTTCAGGCCAGAAATGTAAAATTCCACACTTATTGGCTATAATCATCAAAAAAGAACTACAAGAAAGAGAAATGACTCTGCCCCAGTCTCCAAAGCCAATTGAGGAGTTGGACATACCCTTCTCACCAGTATGGGAGCCGTCATCAACTGCTCCAGCTATCACATTGATAAGTACAGATGCCTTAACAGAAGTACCTATTCTGGAGAGCAGGATTGCGGAATTGCCCCAGGAAATGCTACATCTCGGTGCACAACTGCAACCACTAAGTCTCCACCAACAGCACCAACCCGAGCTCGAGACAAGGTTGGCACCCGAACCTGAGGAAAGATCAGCACCAGACCTTGAGACCACATCAGCACTCGAACCGCCCATCGACGCCATGCCAGTCGATGAGCCCCAAGGAGAGCTAGTGCCAGATCAGTAGTATGACTATTGTACACAAGGGACTGAAATGCCATTGGATCAACCTCCCCCAAGTACTACAGAATCATCAGGATGGCTACATGGGCACCACTTGTATCAGCAATATCGCCAGACCTCATCACCGTCTGTCATTCTCCAACATCAAGCTAGCCAAATGATCCAAATGTCAGAACTCTTCACTAGCTTGGCCAAGGAAGCATATGCAAGAGAATTGGAAAGGCAGATGGCATCAGAAATCGAAGACCAATTCCAGGCAATCGCCATAGAGGTCAAGGCACTTCGGGCACAGATCGATGAGAAGGAGGTAGAAGAAGTGCGCATGAACCAGGCTCTCCAAGCTCAAGAGAAGGCCGTAAGGGATGTGACCTCCAACCTCCACCAAAGTCAAACACAGCTGACTGCGGCAGTAGAAGCAATGGCAATCCTACAGACTTCCTATAACTCCCTGACATCTGCACATGCGCAACAAACAGAGGTAGTGGCACAAGCTCGACTCACTCTCATTCACAAAGAAGAAGAGCTCCAGGATTGCAAAGACAAGTTTGAAGACATGAAACAATCTTTGGCAGTACGTGCCTTTAGCATTGATGAGCTTACAAGGGAATGCCGACTCTTAAAAGACCAACTTGCTACTGTTCAAGAGGCCAGCACTTCACAAGCCCAGGTCTTGGACCATGGTCCAATACCACTGAAGACATTCCTCAACAGGCAAAGGTCACCTTGCAAATGAAAAAGCTTAAGGAGGCATACACAACCATCTACCATCAGTACAAAGAAAAAATGAATGAGATGCACTCCCAAAAAATAGCCATCTCCAAGCTTGAACTTCAATTGCTAGTGCATAACAATGAGGCATTGGAAGATAACACCAAGGACGCCCCACTACAATGCACAACCGTGGTGTACAAAGAGCTTGTGGCTGCTCTACAAGTGGAAGATCACCTCAACGCACGCGTGCTTATCCAATGGAAGCAACTCCAACTCCGGATCATATCTGCTCATCCAACAATCAACTGGAAATGATCAATCGGGATTAAAACCCTGCGCATAATTTGCCAAGACTTGTTTGAAGATGAGAAGAATATCTTCTGCCTGTCTACACATGCCGGGTTTATAACACTCAGGACGGATGCTTTCATTGCATATGTCTGCCTCATGGGTAGTCCTCCCCTCAGGGTTATTGACGGTTTGTTGCCATTGCTACAAAGGCCATCCCTATTATTTGCACGGCACGACATAACCGACATCCAACCCATGCAGCTGATCATCCCATCGCACCAGCAAAAAGAAGTGTCGGAAGATGACAAGGCCTATCTCACATCCAACTTCCCATATCTAACCACTCTTTCTGCCAACATCATAACCTCACTTCCCCTTGCTGCTACCACCCTCTTAACCTTCCCCGAGCTCCATCCTAATATCTATTCCCTCCATCGTCTCTTTGCTCATGCCTCTCACCATTTCCAACTTACCCAACAGTCACAAACTTACGAGCCCCTCACACCTAGCTTTTTCCCCTCCCTTGCTAATCCTACCCTTGAGGATTACCAAGCTGCTCAAACCATTTGCCCATTTCTTCCCCCCCTCCCCTTTGCTCCCCCTTCCACCACTATCACTCAGCCATATTTCTCCCCCATGTCCCCTGATTCTCTCCCGGCCCCGTCATCACCTCCGACACTTCTGGTGCTTCCATCAGTAGAAAATGATGCAGTATTTGATTTTGAATATCAAGATCCGGATAATCCAATTCGTACACCCATGCCAAATTCCAATGATGGGTATGATTTTGACGAGATACCACTTCCCAGTAACCCCATCAAGGAATTTTGGAGCAAATATCCTGATATGAAAACTCGCGGTGGATGGACCTTGGGTAACTTTCCTACCAACCTTCGTCAGCATCAAATAAGTGAAGGTTGGATTAGCAAATTGGATCCACAACCTGATTGGCGCCGTCCCAAGCTCTTTGATGTAATCTTCTTAAAGGAGTACTTATGGGCACCTCCATGTCTCAGAACCCATCCCAAGTTCTATGCAGTTCCACGGCGTAAAAAATGGGAAGCCAACATACACACTTTGGCTGAAGATCGAGTCATTAATTGGCCAATTATCGAACCCTACTCTGGTGTAGAATGGAATATCCAAGGCACCATGATCCGAGCACTTCAGCAGCATGAACAAACAATGCGCGGCAACATTGATCGCTTCCTTCGCCAAAGTGCCATATTCTGTAAAACATTAGAATTAATTCTGGAGGTCCCATGTTACCTTGATTCCCATTTGCCTCCACTCAGCTTTAATCCCAATGAACAGATTGATGCTCAGATTACACGCCGACTCTATCAAAGAGTGATCTTCTTGGAGGCACGCCACATATCTCTGTTCGAGCAAATGGTAGATACAGGCTACCTGGAAACTGCGCAAAAATTGTATGGTGCTAAGGCTCTACAGCAGGATCAACTGGCACGACACAAGTTCCACAGCCACTGGACTAAAAACATGGCAACCCAGGTACGTGATCGCAATAAGCCATAACCCGAGGACGGGTAATAAAATGGATCCGGGAGTATGTTGACTCTGTGCCAACATGAACTTATGAAGAAAGAGAAGGTGTTACAACTTTGTGATACAACTTTGTGATACAACTTTGTGTTACAACTTTGTGTTACAACTTCTAGACACAACTTTGTGTTACGACTTTGTGATACAACTTTGTGTTACAACTTTGTGATACAACTTTGTGTTACAACTTTGTGTTACAACTTCTAGACACAACTTTGTGTTACGACTTTGTGTAACAACTTTGTGTTACGAGTTTGTCTACATGAAGAGAGAGAATGTGTTACGACTTTGTGACACAACTTTGTGTTACAACTTTGTGTAACAACTTTGTGTTACAACTTCTACATGTAGAGAGAGAATGTGTTACAACTTTGTGTTACAACTTTGTGATACAACTTTGTGTTACAACTTTGTGATACGACTTTGTGTTACATGCAGAGAGAGAAGCTCTCCAACTTGTATAAATACCCCATAATGGAATGAAGCCCACACTCTTTGGGGCATTGTGTTGAGTCTACTTTGGTATTCCAAGCATTTGTCTCAAGTGTCCATGCTTCCTTGCACTGCACGTCCAAAAGCATGTCCTAACCTTGCAACTCCTCCTCCCCTCTCCTCCAACCTTGCAACCCATCCTCTCCCTCTCCCTCCTCCTCCTCCTCCTCCCTCCTCCTCCTCCTCCTCTCTCCTCCTCCTCCCTCCTCCTCCTTCCTCCTCTCTCTTCTTTCCCCCATGCTCTTACACCTTCTTCCTCTCCCACTCCTATGCTTTCCTAAACCCTTTGTTCCTCAACCCTTAAACTCCATGATCTACGAGGGAGACGAGTTCTCCACCATGTACTCTACTCTGAACCTTGGATCCTCCTTCTAACCCTGGACTCCTTCTAAACCCTGGAACTCTTTCTAAACCTTGGAACCTCCTTCTGAACCCTGGAACTCTTTCTGAACCCTGGAACCTCCTTCTGAACCCTGGAACTCCTCCTAAACCCTACAACCCCCAATGAAGGCGAAAGCCTTCATTACCTCAACAAAGATGGTTTACGTGTCTTCTACACATGCTTGCACTTTGTTTGCTTACCACACTTAAGCCTACGTCTCTCACCGGAACATGACTCGAGATCCTAAGCTACACATATACTACAACCGACAATCCCAATATATCTGTAGGTGACAAAAAGCCTCGGAACCCTACAAACATAGAATACCCAGCTCTTCCTACGATAGCAGTAGGAAAGAGCCAACACAGGCTCACCTAGATGATGAGACCACTAGGCATAGGATTGCAGAGCATAGGGATGAGAACTTTTTCATGCAAGTCCGTCATTTTGAGGAGCATGATGTCAGTAGGGAAACATATTTGGATCCATACATAGCCTTGTATCCACAGCCTGTGTCACAGTTTTTAGGATGCCCAAGACTTTCACATACAGTGCTAGAGTTTGTTCGTCATACCTCTTGCACTTTGTGTGCAATAGACTTTGATGGGATAGGATTTTATGGACTTGGTTGTGGGCATCTATTCCATTTGGATTGCATTGTATGAGCATTGACTATTAGGTCTAGATGTCCTTGTTGCACAACATATGTCCCCCTCATCACATATTGGGCTTTGGGTATGGACTCGTTGTATCTGGGAGAGCATGTTAAGATGGACCCAGTGATTGGCAGGATTGCTTCTCACATGACACGAGAGAACATTGAGAGGATTGCATGAGAGGAGGGCTATTTTGACATTCCAGAGGGAGTTCAGGAGCCAGCTCCTATTCCATGGATGCATCAGGACTTTGATGATAATGAGTTGGCTCGTGTATTGAGAGAGAGCCATGAGGAGGTGATTCTGTAGGCAGGTGGTATAGAGGCACTAGAGCAGGAGCAGTGCATCTTGGATGTTGAGAAGTCGACTCATTTGGAGTTCAAGACACGAGTCGAGCCAACTATTGTATGTGGAGTATCAGAAATCGGATGTTGTAGAAGCACGTAGGATGTAGATGCAGGATGCAGTATGCATGTTACAAGGTAAAGAGCCCCCTTTCAGTGCATGATAGATCTCACAGCATGCCACGATAGTGAATTGAGTGGCAGGTGGAGAGCGTCCGAGGGCAGCCCAGAGACCTCGATCGGCCATCGAGGTGGATGATTCAAAGTAGCTAAAACCAAATTTGCTGGGTTAGCTCTATTATATGTATTTATTGTTGTGGACATATTTTTTTGTATATGCTAAACCCATAGTAGTTGGGTTAGCACAATTGTACAACCTTATATTTTATAGACATATATTGGGTTTTTTGTATTTATGTTTTGCTAGTTTGTCATGGATGTAGTCATTCATGAAAATCTTTAATGGATTATATTCATTGTGTATATTTGTATATCAATCGTTTTGTTAAGCTAATATGTTGTCATTGCAATGGTTGTAAAAAAGTGATTTGAATTGTTATATGGTCTCGATATGTGTTTCACTTGTTGTTTGCATATGGATTCAAATGTTGTGTTAAGGGGTCCTAGATTCAAATGTTCTTGTTTACATATGGATTGAGATGCTACTATGCCAAACATATGCAATGATATGGGGCATTCATTTTTTGCAAAATATGCAACATTTGGGAAGGACATTGGCATGTCCAGGTGTCCAATTGGTGTAAACGTTTGCACGGTATATGGGATTCATGGTTTCCATGTTTGTGCAAATTTGGATGTCCATAAGACACCAAATTTGGGTCCGTAAAGGTCAAATTCCCCAATTTGACATGTGCACTTACATATGTGAAGGGGCAAAATACCTAACAGGGAAGGACATTGGTTTGTCCAGGTGTTGAATTGGTGTGAAAATTTGCATGAGCCTTAGACACAATGGTTGTAATGTACGTGCAAAGTTGGATGTCCATCGGCGGACACCAAATGTGGGCCTAGGAAGGTGAAATGCCCCAATTCCACATGAGTATATCACATGTGTGTGAATCAGCAAAATACCTAACGGGGAAGGATATTGGCATGTCTAGGTGTCAGATTGGTAAGAAACTTTGCACGGAGATAAATTTGCAAGGATCTTAGGCTTGAAAAATTCCATGTGCTTACAAAGTTGGATGTCCATTGGACACTGAATGTGGGCCTGGGAAGGTCAAAATCCCAAATTCCACATGAGTATATCTTGTGTGTGTGAAGGGGAAAAATACCGTACTGGGAAGGACATTGGCATGTCCAGGTGTTCAATTGGCATGAAACTTTGTAGAGGTCTTAGGATTGATAGATTCCATGTGCTTGAAAAGTTCTATGTCCATCGGACACCGAATGTGGTCCCAGGAAGGTCAAATGCCCCAATTCCATATGAGTATCATGTGTATGTGAAGGGGAAAAATGCCTAACGAGGAAGGACATTGGCATGTCTAGGTGTTGAAATTGGCGTGAAACTTTGCACGGGTCTTAGGCTTGATAGATTCCATGTGCTTTCAAATTTGGATGTCCATCGGACACCAAATGTGGGCCCAAGAAGGTCAAATACCCCAATTCCATATGAGTATCATGTGTATGTGAAGGGGCAAAGGCAAAGTACCTAATGGGGAATGACATTGGCATGTCTAGGTGTTAGATTGGCGTGAAACTTTGCATGGATCTTACCCTTGATAGATTCCATGTTCTTACAAAGTTATATGACCATCAGACATTGAATGTGGGCCTGGAAATGTCAAATGCCCCAATTCCATATGAGTATCATGTGATGTGAAGGGGAAAAATACACAATAGGGAAGGACATTGGTATGTCCAGGTGTCGGGTTGGTGTCAAATTTTGCATGGGTCTTAGGCTTGATGGTTTCCATGTGCTTGCAAAGCTGGATTTCCATCGGACATTGAATGTGGGACTGGGAAGGTCAAATGCCCCCAATTCCATATGAGTATCATGTGAATGTGAAGGGGCAAAATACACAATGGGGAAGGACATTGGTATGTCCAGGTGTCAGATTGGCATGAAAATTTGCACGGGGCTTAGGATTTATGGTTTCCATTTGTTTGCAAAGTTGGATGCCCATCGCACACCGAATGTGGGCCCGAGAAGGTCAAAATCCCCCGAAATCTGGCATGAGTATATCATATGTGTGTGAAGGGGCAAAATACCTAACGGGGAAGGACGTTGGCATGTCCAAGTGTCAGATTGGCGTGAAAATTTTCATGAGCCTTAGGCTTGATAGATGCCACGTGCTTGCAAAGTTGGATGTCCATCGAACACCGAATGTGGGCTCGAGAAGGTCAAAAGCCCCAATTCCACATGAGTATATCATATGTATGTGAAGGGGCAAAATACTTAACGGGGAAGGACATTGGCATGTCTAGGTGTTGGATTGGTGTGAAAATTTGCATGGGCCTTAGGCTTGATGAATTCATGTGCTTACAAAGTTGGATGTCCATCGGACACCAAATGGTGAAGGGACAAAACGCACAATGGCGAAGGACATCGTTATGTCCATGTGTTGGAATGGCGTGAAACTTTGCCCAGGACTTAGACACGATGGTTTCCATGTTTGTGCAAAGTTGGATGTCCATCGTACATTGAATCTAGGCCTAGGAAGGTGAAATTCCCCAATTTCACATGTGGACTTGGTTACATATATGAAGGGGCAAAAATACACAATGGTGAAAAACACGCAATGGTGAAGATTACATTCGACTCAACGTGTAATGTGGAAATACATCTAAAAGTGAAATCATACCATTGATGCAATGAACACTACTTGTTGATAAACACATGAAATGGTAAAGCTTTGCAATGAAAACTGCTTAATACATAAAATCGGCAACATAAGGATAATGTAAATCCTTAATAAAATGACATGGAACAAAAAAACAATACAATGAAACTATAGATCCTCAATATAAAGAAACTATAGAGCATCAACACAATGATAAAATATGAAATAATAGTACAATACACTACTCCTCGGGATCTGCTCTCATGGTGGCAATAAACACAAGTATCCTCTCATGATACTGCAAGTCACCAACATGGAGTGGATCTACCCTTGCAAGATTGGATGCAAGGAAGTTGGATATTTATCACGACAAGATGGAAATACATCTATGCATCGCGATCAGCCATGTATTGCTGAAATTTGATTATGCTGCCACAACTATGTATTTGCTGGAAGTAGTAACCACCACCATGCTATGAGCATTACTGTTGAGAGAAGTTCGTGGGATCCCTAGAGCATGTACTCCTAATAGAATGGAAATCCAAAGTACCATGCACTAATCAATAATCATAAGCAATAGAACGATCAATACTCCCAACATCCACAGACCAGAAGAAGTGCCTCACCACCCTATCTATATGTGATCGATAAGAAGAAGTAGCACTAGTACTCAAGTGATGTCTGCACCACTCAACTACCTGTTGTGCATCCCTAAATTGATCAACACCATACTACAACTGGTGGCATTGTAAAGCATGCTTCACGCATGCATGCAACTACACCATCATGTTATCGCTTCCCATGCCTAGTCTTGAAGTAGCTCCAAATCATTGGGATGCTAGTATCATGGTTCCATCTACAAAACCAAAAAAATTGTATAGCAGATTTGAACTGTGCACCACATCCATTAGACCAAATCCAACGCTACTACCATGTGACTCCCTGGTCTCTCAAGAAACAGTCATGAAGAGTGAAGTAATGATGTACAAAGTGTGCATCATGCGAATGGTCGTCACTGATGTAGAAGTGACTCTCTGATAATCACTCGTGAGTCAGGGGTGCTATCAACCCCATCCAACTCTGCATGTGCATGACGGTAGCTAATGTGCACGAATATGGCAACCTACAAAAAAAGACAACTATTTATTTAACATGTACAATATTAACATACATGTATGCACTTAGTTAGAACCTCACTAATTCATCTACATTAATATACATACTAACACTTAAACACCAATAGGGGAGAGCACAAACCAAAAAGTGTTACCTGCTCTAAAAAATAATACTCGGACTAAATCTCGTGCTGTGGTGCAAAAGTGTAATTCTCTGCAAAGTACACCACTGAGACAACCACCCCCAAGAGAAATGTGGTGAGGCAAGTGCGAAACTGTCGGTCCTCCCACTTTGCAATGTGCGTGTGATGTATGGGTAGATTTGTCATTTGAAATGATTAATGAACACCACACGTGGAGTCTCCTCCACAATTTGCAACCTCCTGAACTATCCACCACCATCTAACGTGTGTGTAACATACTCGTAATGCTGCCAATGCACAATCTCCATGTCACTACCATCCTCGTGAATGGTACAAAGCAGGGCCAAATGACCGCATGCGGCACATCTCCCCTGCACACAATCAAGTGAATGGTACAACACATCTTCCTCTCATGGACACAATATAGAGTGAATGAAGTCACAAGGACTAGTAGGAACCACTCCCTTGTGTCCAATGAGGGAATGAAACACGTCATAAAACAATCCAAAGTCGACATGGTATCGATAACAGCATGAGGATTACTAGAATTCGAGCCACTACGTTCGAGCAAGGTGATGGTTCGAGCAAGGAATTTCATAACTTTTGACATTCTAGTGTGATGTTTTATGTTCAAAAAGTAGCATTCATTGCTTACTTTTACAGTTGTTGTCCTACCCATGATATTGTAGGTTTAGACAAAGTTGTTATTGTGAAGATAATGGGAGAGAGGGAAGGAGTCTCACTTGCGGCTTTCTCACATACACAATGGGGGAATACACACATAGGTGGAGGCTGAAAACAGTTTTCCTCTTCTTAGTTGTGAAAGCCAAAAGAACTCAAGTACAAAGAAATAGAAGAACCCTATATGTGGGTCTCAAACCAAACTCAACTAACTAAGGTGGCATACTAACTGAGCCACGAACTAGAGTAGATAAGGATAGCTGTCATCCAGCTATTATTCGTGGGCGGTGTACCAACCGCATCTGCAGCTAACAAGTCGGTGACATAAATACACAACGGTCACCCTGGCATATCATGAGTGGAGCTTGATATCTCAACACTCCCCCTCGAGCTCAATCCCAATTCTTGCACACCAAGCAAGTCTCTGAACTTGCGCAGCTTCTCTGTGCCCAATGCCTTCGTGAATATGTCAGCTACATGATCCTCTGTGCTGACATAAACTAGATCAATAAGACCTAGTAAAACCTTCTCCCGCACATAGTGATAATGCACCTCAATGTGCTTTGTTCTAGCATGATAGACTGGGTTATTTGCCAAGTGTATACTGCTCATGTTGTCACAATAAATGACAACTGGCCCATCTGTAGACTGATGCATATCATAGAGTAGCTTATGCAACCAAGCTACCTCACATGCAGCCATTGCTGCACCCCTGTACTCAGCCTCTGTGCTCGACAAGGCAACTATAGGCTATTTCTTGCTGCTCCAAGTGACTACAGCACTCCCAAAAGAGAACACATATCCACTGGTAGATCGTCTATCAGAAATACTACCAGCCCAATCAACATCAATGTATCCATGCAACTGTATCTGAACCCGAGCCTCATAAAATAGTCCATACTACAATGTGGACTTCACATACCTGAGTATGTGTCTAGCCGCATCCAAATGTGGTTTCCTTGGAGCCTACATAAACTCACTTACCAATCCAACAACATAGCTTAAATCTAGCCTGGTAATAGTCATATAAATCAAACTTCCTACTATGTGTCTGTACATAGTAGGGTCTTCCAGAAGCTCACCTGCATCTGAGCTTAGCTTCACATTCTGCTCCAAAGGAACTGAAATAGGCTTACAGCCTGTCATCCCATATTTGGACAGCATGTCCAATCCATACTGCCTCTGCAAGAGCTGTATCCCACTTGGTGATCTAATCACCTCAATGCCCAAGAAATAATGCAGCTCTCCCAAATCCTTCATCTCAAACTTCTGCTTCAATAGCATTTTCACATGAAGGATATCTTCATCACTATCACCTGTGATGATCAAATCATCAACATAAATGACAAGCAGCATAATCCCTTTCTCTGTTTTTCTCACATAGAGTGAGAAATCTGCCTTGGAAATCTGAAAGCCAATAATGACAAGATACTGTCCTATCTTGTCAGACCATGCTCTAGGTGCTTGCTTCAAGCCATACAAGGCTTTCTTCAACCTGCAAACAAACTCAGGATAAATAGCATGAACATAACTTGCTGGCTGCTCCATAAAGACCTCTTCTTGCAAATCACCATGCAAGAAGGCATTCTTTACATCCATCTGATGTAAAGACCATCCCTTTGATGTAGCCATAGCAATGACTGCTCTTATAGTTGCCATCCTTGCAACTGGACTGAATGTTTCTTCATAATCAATGCCATATGTCTGTGCATACCCCTTGACAACTAATCTTGCCTTGTATCTATTCATAGAACCATCTACAGTGTGCTTGATCTTATAAACCCACTTACAGCCAATTGCATTCTTGTCTTTAGGCAAAGGCACCAATTCCCATGTAGCATTTGCTTCCAAGGCATCCATTTCTTCATCCATGGCTTTCTCCCATTTTTCATTTCCCATGGCTTGCTCAAAAGAAGTGGGTTCTGGTTCCTGTATCACTTTGACCATATAGGCATAGTGAATGGCTGTAAATCCATCATATTTTAACCTATCCACAGGATACCTAGCTCTGGTAGACCTGCGCAAAATAGGCTCACTTCCAGGTGCTCTCAAAACATCCCTGGTCTTCCTTACTTCAGGTGTAACAACAGAAGGAATGCCCAACTCATCATCAATGCTCTGTTCTGAGCCACTGGATTCACCATCCACATAAGAGTGACCTGCATTCACATCAAACATGGGCTGATCTACCTTCTCTTTTCCTTTTCATGATACCTACGTACCACTATCTGCATTGCTTTGAGGAGATTCTCTTGATCTCAATCTGCCTGTCCATGGCGAAGTATGTGAACCACTGCTAGAGGACACTGCAAGTCCACTGATATTTTGTGACTGCTGCATTGAATTCTATGCAGCATCATCATTTTGTGCATCTACATCAATCATCACATTTACTAGCTTATACCAGCTGCTCATCTCATAAAAAACAACATCTCTGCTCACTATAAACTTACGAGTAGAAGGGTTATAGCATCTATACCCTTTCTACTGCAGAGAATAACCAATAAAGACGCACTTCTCAGATTTTGGATCCAACTTGGACCTCAACTCATCTGGCACATGAACATAGGCAATGCACCCAAAAATTTTCAAATGAGAAATGTCTGGTTTCCTACCAGTGTACATCTCCTCTGGCGTCATGCCATGTATTGCTGCAGTGGGAGTCCTGTTCATTATGTAAACTGCTGTAGCAACTGCTTCAGCCCAATAATAATCTGGTAGATCTTTTTCATTTAGCACGGCTCGAGATACCTCTCCAATATTCCTGTTTTTCCTTTCTGCAAGTCCATTTTGCTGTGGGGTATGACTGCATGAATATTGCTGCTTTATGCCATGCTCCTGCAGGAACCTTGCAAACTCATTTGAGAGGTACTCTCCCCCTCCATCTGACCTTAGGCATTTTATTTGCAGGCCTATTTCTTTTTTAACCATAGCTTTAAAAGCTTTGAAGTG
Organism: Dipteris shenzhenensis; assembly: GCF_047967505.1. NCBI lineage: Eukaryota > Viridiplantae > Streptophyta > Polypodiopsida > Gleicheniales > Dipteridaceae > Dipteris > Dipteris shenzhenensis. The sequence continues at coordinate 29,950,731 of NC_141604.1, forward strand.
CCCAAACACTTCACTTTTCTTTTTCATAAAATACACCCAAAGTTTTCTGCTGAAGTCATCAATAAATGTGACAAAATAGTGACAACCTCCAATAGATGCAGCTTTAGTAGTCCACACATCAGAGTCCATTAATTCCAATGGCTTTTTACTCTCTTGAACATGCCTAGGAAATGGTTTCCTTGCCTATTTTCCAAATTGACAGGCTTCACAAACCTTATGCATTTCTGCAACCTTGAATTTAGCCAATCCTGCAACAATATTTTGGGCTTGCATTCATTTAAGTCGCTGTATATTAACATGACCAATGTGTTTATGCCAGATATCAATATCTGCAACTACACCGGTCCCATGTGCAAACATTGCTGCACTCAATTCAGGCATGTCAGCATCCAACATAAACATCCTGCCCTTTTTCTTTCCTTTTGCTATCAAGCGACCGTTATTTTTCATATCCTCAACAAAGCATCCATGAGGATTAAATCTGACCTGCAAGCCCTGCTCAACCATTTGACCAACAGAAACCAGTTCTTGGTGATGTTCGGGACATGAAATACATCAGACAGGTATTTCTTTTTCCCATCCTGCATAGACAAAGGAATTTTACCAATCTGCACAATAGGATGTGCAGTATCATCACCAGTCTCCACAAATCCTGGTTTTTCCATTTTCCTTGCATCCTGCATCCACTCTGCATGACCTGTCATGTGGTTTGATGCACCTGAGTCAACATACCACACATCATTTCATTCTTCTGCACTTGTCACAGAATTGGTCATGTGCTGCACCATAAATAGATGCTCATTTATGTCATCACCCTGTCTACTAGAAGATGCATAATTGCCTTGCTGCAATTTTCCATTCATAATGTCATTCTGCTTTTTGTAGCAGTCTTTAGCCATATGTCCCATTTTTCCACAGTAGTAGCATTCAACATTGCTGTTTGCATTTTGGCCTCTCTGCCATCCACCACGGCCTCTTTGGCTCCCCCTGCCTCTAGAGTTACCACGTCCTCCTCTATAGGACTGGTTTTCTTGAGTTTGTTGCATATTTTGATTTCTACCATGGCCTCCAGATCGGCCTCCTCTACCTCTGCCTCTACCTCTTCCAGCATTTGAGTAAAAGACAGTTTCTTTTGAAGTTCCTCCTGAAGAAGATGCACCCCCCCATTTCTCTGCTCTTCAGAAATTAGAAGAGCAAACAACTCTTCAAAATCAGGAAATTTTTCATGGATGGCAATTGATGTCCGAAACTGTGCATAATCCTTTCCTAGGCCATTCAAGGTCACAGAAACTAGATCATCATCTTCCACTGGCGACCCAATGGAAGCAAGTGCATCTGCAATTTTCTTCACCTTCATGTGGTAGTCATTTATGCTATAATTTTCTCTCTGCACATTGTGCAACTCCTGTTTGAGCTGCATTTTCCTAGCTTGCGTATTTGTGCTATACATTTTTGCCAAAGTATCCCATGCCTCCTTTGGCGTACTTGCATCCTGAATATGCACAATCATAGAATCCGAAATACTGATAGACAGCCAGTACATAACTTTTCTGACTCTTTAATGCCATCCTTTAAATGCCTGCATTTCCTATTGATTGGGAACATTAGGAAGAACTGGTTCTTCTTCATTTCCTGTAATGAACTCCCAATAGCCTTTTCCCATAAGGAAATTCATCATTCTAAACTTCCATGCCTGGAAGTTGTTCTTGTCAAGATTTTCTGTAACAATCTGTGAAAGAGAATCAGACGCCATTACAGAACACTGCAAAATATTCTGTCACTGCGAAAAACACAGCTTTTGCCTCACACGGGCAGATCTGCAAAACTGACAAAAGTGGTATTTGACCACGCAGTCACTTCCTAGTGACGATTTTGCATCAACAGGCAACAAGCATGATTCTGCAACTCCCAATATCTCTGCACACAGGCATACGATGCAATTTCTACGGCAACTTTTCACCGACCAGCCGAGCAGTGGTCGCACAGCAAAAATAGGGCCTTTTTTTGAGTGCCTGCGAAGAACTTTCGCCTTCAAAACGGGCCCTGAAATGGCCTCAAAATGGCCCCGCAGCATATACTGCTCTCTCGCCACACCGCGAAGGGCGTCTCAATCTGAGACAGTGCACTCTTGCACTTCTGGCTGTGCTACCTGTAGAGATTTGCTCCCAAACTCGAAATAGGAAAGCAACACTGGTCCTCTTACCAGGACACCGCGAACTTGGTTTGCTTTCTTGAGCTCCTTACCATGAACAAGGCTCTGATACCATGTGAAGATAGTGGGAGAGAGGGAAGGAGTCTCACTTGCGGCTTTCTCACATACACAATGGGGGAATACACACACAGGTGGAGGCTGAAAATAGTTTTCCTCTTCTTAGTTGTGAAAGCCAAAAGAACTCAAGTACAAAGAAATAGAAGAACCCTATATGTGGGTCTCAAACCAAACTCAACTAACTAAGGTGGCATACTAACTGAGCCACGAACTAGAGTAGATAAGGATAGCTGTCATCCAGCTATTATTCGTGGGCGGTGTACCAACCGCATCTGCAGCTAACAAGTCAGTGACATAAATACACAACGGTCACCCTGGCATATCATGAGTGGAGCTCGATATCTCAACAGTTATCCCACTCCTTAGAACATCACACAAACCAAGGCTTACACCTCTCAAAAGATCTTTGCCCAATCCTAATGTGGGGATGTGCCTCTATAAACTGAGTATACAACTCAGTTTGGCTAACCTCAAGAAAGTATGCCCCATGCTCGATGTAAACACCACGTGAGACCCTCTTTCTCAATGCATTCTTGAAAATTGGCGATGCCATACAATGCTCCTCCCAAAACTGCTCTATGAATGCCTTGTTGCTCTCATCGACCAAGCGATCACTTTGAGGTGCATGACCACTAGAAGCCCATAAAGCATCAACGTCATTGGCATCCAAACTCTCCCGCCTAATCATGCCCACTCTCACTGTATGTGGTGGAATGTGGAGTAAGCCAGATGTAGCATGAACATGACCTACCATGTGGGGTCGAGTAATAGCAACCCCACAATAGCACGACCTGCTGCCAAGGCATTTGCAATGTTCCTCCTCTTGATAGATGCATAAGAATGATGAACACTACTAAGGACCTCACTACATGCTATCCTGTCTCTACGTGCACCAATCCTAGCAAACTTTTTACACTCTACCAACTTAGGATGATCAATCAAGCAAGTGACAAGAGTAGACTAAGAAGTAGGAGTAATATCAACAAAGAAAGACTCTACGATCCTATTGACATGACAACGAATGGTTGTCATTGGTAAGACACGTGCTCTCGATCCATCACTAGTATTAGGTGGGGGAAGGGGATCAGATGGCATGAGTGGTGGAGGAGGAGGAGGAGATGGGGGAGGAGGGGGGGCAAGAGGAGGGGGGGTTGGCTCATTGGTAGCACGGATTCTTGCTGTCGATGCTCTCTTTCACTCATGAGCCTTCCTCTTTCTCTCTTCCTCTGTAACATCAGTGGTAGGCGATCTCCTTTTCCTATTGGCTCTATTAGCTCTACAGCTTTGAGAACCCATTCTCAATGAAGCTAGGAATCGGTAGGGAAGGCAATAAGGGCAAGGCTTCAAAGTAGAAGGAGGTGTGAAGATTATGGAGAGAAAATAAGAGCAAGGCTTCAAACTAAGAAGGTAGAAGGAGGTGTCAAGCTTAGGCAATAAGGGCAAGGATTTAAACTAAGAATGAATGAAATGAGCCTAAACAATGTGCCCTCTTATAGGAAAGTTAGACACCCCTACTTAGATTTGATTGGATTACATTTGATTTGATTAAATTTGATTTGATTAGATCAGATTTGATTTATTCTTGTAATATCAATGAAATTAGTGGTTGTCCTAATTTGACATAATCTAGTAATTTGAATGGATTGGGTGGTTCCTTAATTTTTGATAATCTAGTAATTTGAATGGATTGGGTGGTTCCCTTAATTTTTGATGATTTGAATCAATTGAGTATATGATGGAAAAAATGCTAAATTGATTGCTTCTTACAATTTTGGGTGATTTTAATCTATACATACAACTATACAATATATGATTAAATATAAGTTTAATTATTTGACTTTAATTTAATTAAACCGGCTTACCGCGGGAGAAGAGGATCAGACTATATGATTATTCTAATGTAAATTAAGTGGGCATAAAATTTTAATACATGATAACATAATACATCATTTTTCATGTTACAACATCATGTATGCATGCATGCCACGTGCATCTCGCATGCATGCATGTACACTACATCATGCATTAGACCATCCACCGCCTTACATGCATGAGAGCGCATGATGACATGGCAGGATGTTTTGTACATGCATGGAGGGAGATGCTAATGTGGCAAATCACAGATGACATGGCATCATGCATGCTCATGACATGAAACCTACCAAGATGATGATGTGTGATTCTTGTATGAGGTGGCAAGTATGAGGTGGAAAGTATGAGGTAGAATGTAGGGGCTGATGTGGCCTATGATGTGGTATGATGAGGTGGCATTTGAGCCCAAGTGGCACTAGGCGAGCTACTGACGTGTCCTCAATGCCCATGTGGCATGTTGAGGTGGCAAGACCACTCTTGAGGATGATGATGTATCAGCCTTCCACATGGACAAGATACCCCACCAAAAATGTTGCCATTAGGCTTGGTAACTTCCCAAACCTACACTTCCATGCCTAACACCAATCTTGTCTAACCTTGGTATTTGGCTAGGGTGACCCTTTTTACACACATGAAGGGGTTTTCACTTGGGGAAGGAAAAATTGACCCTTCCCTTATGCAAATTTCACCAAATTTTTTTTAATAGCTTCATGAAGTCAAAGCCTGATATACGTGTGATTTTGGGTGTACTACAAAACTTCTACAAAATACTACATTTTTTTCTAATTTCCTTTACCAATCCTCAAACAAGTTGAAGTAAATTTCAAATGTAGATCCCATGAAATCTAACCGTTGGATTTTAGATTTAACAATTGCTCCACATACCCTTATGTGTCCATTAACCCCCTATCAAATCAAATGTCAAAAATAATTCAAACATGGCAAAAAATGGTGCACTAAAAAATACATTTTCCCATAATTATTAAACATAAAAAATCTATTTTAATTAGATAAAGCTTTCGAAAAAATCTCAAAAAATCAAGTTATGATCTAAAATATGTGATGTGTCTACTATCAATTTGTAGCACCATTTCATTTATAATGGGTAAGATATTAATGGTTTAATGTCACACTATGTATCTGCTAAAAAGTGTGACCAACCCTATGACCTACAATGACACCAATGGAAAAGTGGAGTTATATATTTTTGATTTTCGACTGGACCATGTCATTGTGTGCACAAACACATGTGTGATGTTGTGTTAGAAGACTTGAAAGAGTGAATCCTTAGGGAACTAGGTGAGATTACCCATTTACTATGCAAAATGGCATGTTTTTCACCCATGAAAAGTTTGGGCAGTGGCCAAAATGTGGACACCCTTAGCTTGCAACCACCCTTAGATGTCTCATGATGAGAATCATTAAAAATTTCTCATGACAAGGATAATTAAAAATATAATAATTGTTATCGGTTTGACCAACCTAACTTTGGTAGGTCCATCTCCACTAGCACTGCAGTCTCGGACCCCTTAGTTGGAGTCATTTGACTCGTGGTCAGAAAACAACACAACTGGGATATGACCAAGGTGGAGCTTGAGTGGACAAACTCCATTTCAACCTAGAGAGTAAGGCTTGGAGCAAGAAAGAGCATGAGTTAGATAGGTATATCATTTCCCTCAAGCAAGTGAAACACATGCTGGAGCATCGGCTTTAGTTACTCAAAACCATACTCGATCCGTCTTGGATCAAATAGAGCCAACCAGGATCCAACCACCCAACCTCCAACCCATCCATTGTCCCAATGTCCCCACTGACATGAAAGCCTCATGCGTGGAACAAAGGCACTGATTTGTAGTAGATCCTCAAGATCATCTAGGAGTAAGCTAAGCTCAACGAGGAGATAATCGATTTACACATGGGCACCCAAGACATCTACCGTGAGTGGTAGAGTTTGCAGGGGGAATTAGTGATGCTATAGCACCGCCTCATCTTCCAGAGCTAGGTGGTCCTAGAAGCATGCTTTGGTGTCAGTGCTTAGCACAACTTCTCGTGTAGGCAAACATACCACAACCTCCATGGTATCTAGCCAGGTTATCCCAACTCATGCATGGCCATGCCTAGAACCAGGCTACACTACCTCCACTTGCAGCTCCACCTCTACCTTTGCCTACTCGAATTAGAGAATCTAGCCATCAACACATCACATCCTTTTGACTTGGCTATTGGTACATACGTAGATCCCACAGATAGCATCATTCAAATCATTTCTGTCTCTAAATTAGCATTGTTTTAGTCATTTGGGTTCTTGGCCCTAGCATTATCTACATTCAAGATACATAGATCCCACAGATAGCACCATTCAAGTCATTTCCATCTCTAAATTAGCATTGTTTTAGGCATTTGGGTTCTTGGCCTTGGCATTATCTAAATTGATGTATATAATTATTCCCCAATAGGCATCTAAATGGATTACTCTAGCCTTATGATGGTATTGCAAATTTTCATCCATCCCTTGAGTGTTCCAAAGTGTTACCGGGCTAGCCAACCCAAATCTAGTAGGTCCATCTCTGATAACAGTAAGGTCTCCCATCCCTCAACTAGAGTTATCTAATGCCTAGTTGGAAATGCAAATGTCAAGCCTTTATGGCTAGGCAACATTTGTCAAGACTCAAGCCCTTTATGGCCATGCTACATCATCAATTTAGGACTGCTACCATGGGGCAGTTTAATAATCAATAGCTTAAATTTTCATTAGTTAAATGCTCGACATCATCAAAAGTTGCAAGAACGAGTATTTACAGGGCATTCCGCCCCATTGTAAAGAGGATGCTGAACTTTAGTTGCCTTTGTAATATGACGTATTCTCAACTCTGTGACCTCTGGCATTGAATGGTTTGGACTTTGCAGTGGTCCAAGAGGCATATTCTTCATATAAAGCTTTTGGATTTCCTTCCTATTATCTGTGTCATTTCTATTCTTTGTTTTCTACATCCTATGCCATGTGTTTAAGTTGTGACCTGACCTAAACATGTTTACGTTGTCTAAGTTGTGACCTGACCTAAACATGTCAAGTTTCTGCCCACCTCAATTTTCTTCATTTTTGACTCGCAATCTTGTATTGATATACATTGGTTAACAAAGTAGACTCCACATCCATTAACAATAATTATATTAAGCCTTTCTCTGAACACTTTATTCCAAATCTTTCACTTGATTATAATGCATGCATTGTTGAAGGCATATCCACAAACCTGTACATTGTATGACGAGTACATTGAAGTGGATTGCTAAATGCCAAAGGGCTTCCAAGGATCATAAGCGAACACCATTGATCATAGAATATGAGGAAGAAGAGTTTTCTACTCATAAGCACCAAGAGAATGAAGAGCTCCAGAGAATAAAACCTTACAAGGAAGAACTAAGCAAATAGACTGCAAATGGAGTAACACTATATAACTTTAAGAGTGCAATTTTAGGTCCATCTCCTCAAGAAGAATCTCTCATTCCTTAATAATACTTAAGGATTGTGGTCTTATTTATGACAATGATATAAAGTAAGCAAAGACACAAGTGGCTTCTCACACACCTCAAATCGAGGGTACGCATCATAAAGGTTTTTAGAAACTCACAAATGCTTCTTATAACTCTTCCAAGGTGTTTTTTAACATCATTATTGAAATTATTTTAGAGACCATACCAATCTACTCAAGTGAGTCACTCAATAGTATTTGTGATTATCACGTGTGTTTAACAAGACATATTTAATTTCATTTTTCACATAAAAAAGGGTGCTATAAAAAGAAATTTAAGGAAAATTTTATAGACTAAATAGGAAAAGGGTGCATTTTATTAATGAAAAATTCACAAATAAGTGGTTTTACAAATTGGCTTTGTATGCACATGGTATATAGGATTTATACATAGTGTCCCCCATGAGCCAATCTAAGATTAATGAAATAGGTGTTGACATTAGTTTCATTGGGTTATGTAAGCCAAAATACATTTGAAGTCATATTGATGATATAGTAGCAATCTAAGCAAAGGAAAAAATTTAAATTAGAGCAACATCGTGTTTTTAGTTATTCTTTCTATTTAGCAAGAAATTAACAATAGTCAATCTATCATTTGACACAATCACCATAAGGTTCATGTGCATAGACATAATATTTATGTATCATTGAAGTAATCATTCAATGTTCAAAATTATGATTTCAAAAGTCCTACGTTCACAAAGCACATGCATTAGACAAATCCAAGGGTTTTTCTTCCTCTTCTTCTTACGTTTCCTTGCAACTCAATGGTTCTTCTTCTTCTTCGATTTCCTTGTATTAAATTTAGATATGGAATTATATATGTGATCAATAAAATCTCAACTAACAAAACCAACTTTGTTCTTAAAATGAGAACCAAAAGACATGTTCACAAATTCTTTCAACAAAATAATTATCTTCTTGTGGCAATCTAACATGTATATATAGTTCAATATTATGAATCCATATGGTGCAACATCACATTGTACTTCATATATCACAAAAATGGATAACATAAGAACCACACACTTGAAACAAACTATAAACGAATGCATGTGCAAAGACTCAAGCACATAAAATAGAATGCAAAAAATGTGGAATGCCTTCTTGCATGCTCAACAAATGAGTTCTAGACTAGCATCTTGTATAACATTTTCATTGCCATTAAATAAAATGTAAAGGGAATTTCAATTTATTAATACAAATGAAAAACACAATAGAGCATTAATAATAAAGAGAAAAAATAAACTATTAACTAGAAGGCAATTCAACAAACATAGGCGCATGAAATACAATCATTGACAAATTCATGAAGCAACAAAACATGGAACACATTTGCCACCATCCTTTGCAGCATAATACAATCACACAAATGGAATGTGCAAAAGGGAAGGAATCCAAAAAACCACTATAAAGAACAAGTTGATGAGAACCAAGAACTCAAAGTATTCGACACATGAAAAAAGGCCTATCTTGCAAGAGAAGATGTTAGAATAAATAATAAGAAATTATACAATGAATTTTGAAGAATTGTTACAAAGGATGAAAACATTAGACAATACCTACATCCCTGAAATTATTCCTACAAAGAAATGCACATTGCTACCTAATGAAGAATAATTTAATTTAATATTAAAATCTCTTAGTAAAGAACATAGGGATATATTTGATGATGTGCTGATCTCGGGGGGGTCACTATGTATAAAATCCCATATCACATCTGCTGTTCAAGGCCTATCTGTAAAACCCCTTATCTGTAAATTTATCATGAATAAAACACACCCTTTTTCTATTTAGTCTGTGAATACCCCCTTTATAAGATACCCTTTTATATGTGAAAATGTGTAAAAAGGAGATTTAAAAAATTCCGTCTGGTGCTATGCTTACATATTTTTGATTGACCCCCTCGAGGTGCTGATATGCAATAGAATATACCTAGGAAAAAAAATATACCTTTTCTTGATGGGTGGGTTTAGCACGGTGAAAACATATTTTCTTCTTCTCATTGTCCAAGGGTTAGTAAGATATTACAATGAAAGACTATTATGCAATGACCTTAACTTCTCCAAGGTTCTTATGCTTGCATACACTAGAAAGGAAATATTGAAGATACTTGCAGCAGACCTTCACATGTGATCCTTGAAAATAAATTTGGATGAGTACTTTGGATATGTGGACATCAGCACTTGTGGTGATTTCTACCAAGCAAAGCCATTGAAATATGCTTGGGCCTTTAAAACGAATGAGGACACACAACAAGACAAAGCACCCATAGATGCACACACAGACGTGTTTAGTGAACTAAATAAAAAACTTACGGGTGCGTCTATTTTTGCATCTGGAGACCCGCGTCTACCAGTGCGTCTATATAGCAGATACACGTGCATATAGACGCACATTTAGATGCTTAAATAGATGCTTTTATAAACGCATTTATAGACGCAAAAATAGACGCTTGTCAAACAGACAGACGCGTATATAGACGCATTTATAGACGCACTGATAGACACGCTTTGTGTTTTTTTTTTTAAATTTACAGAATGCATTTTAATTACAATTCCAAATAAAACATTACAACTCCAAAATGCAATAAAATTGAAAGCTCAAAAAGTGCTTGTATATACATATAGCACGAAGCTAAGCCATGTCATGTGGCTTCAAGTACAAAAAATAAGGAAGCTAAGCCACGTCATGTGGCTTCAAGTACAAAAAATAAGAGGAGTGTATATACAAGAGGCACGAAGCCAAGCCAGTGGCTTTAAGTACAAAAAAGAGTAGCTAGCACTACTTCTACGATTAATCTATGTTCTCCAGGTCCTCGCTCCCTTCCATGCTCCCTTCTATGCTCCCTTCTGTGCCTCCTTCCTCGTCTTCCTCATCGTCTTGTGCATGGGCCTGTAAACAAGGGACAACATATATCAATGTATGAAAAATCAAATCTTTACTTATAATTTTGGCATTATTTAATTACTTTCAAATACCTCGGGGGCCGCTCCAGTAGCTCGGGTATACTGCTCCTCAGTAATCAACCCGTCATCATAGAAGTGCCTCCATGTATCTCCTCTGCGATGGTGATGGTGGTAGGCTGTCTCCATAGGAGTAGGGTATCTGCCCACAATCTCAAGCTGCAAGATGACACAATTTGCAGAGGGATTAGTACAAAGAAACAACCTCCTAATAAACTACATAAGCAATATAATTTGAGATCGATACTTACAAATTGGGCCTCCCATGATTCAACACCCCTTGCTCCAAAATGCGCGCTTTCATATTCCTCCATCTGGATCCTTCGTGCCTCTACGTGCTACAGACTGGGGTCCTCCCTCGCTGACTTCATTGCTTTCTTCCACTCACGCTTATGAGCGGTGTGGGGTGGGCCCCTTGGTGGTTGACCTCCCTCAAGCCTGGCAAGCTCCGCTAGTGCCTGCCTCTTAATGCCTGCCTCTTAAGCGAAGATCTTTTATTGCCAAGTATCATAACAATTGGCCCATTTATGTGTGAACTGGCGATTGGGGGGGTTAGGATACCTAGAGCGAACAGCAGCGAGGGTCTCATCAACCAACCTCTTTGGCTGGTCTTTGAAGTGGATAAAGCAATCTCTGTAATTGTTAGCAATTACAGAGCACATGAAGGCCATGATGTCCTTCCCCCGCGCATCCATCAAGATGCCTCCTGTCTGAGTGATGTCATAGAATATCATACCATCACCCGGAGGCACGTCTAAATCATTTGAATCATCATCGTCCCCACCGCCACCCCTCCCAAAGCACTGTGCCATGCATCCCCCACCACTCTCCCTACTACTACGCTTGCTACCGTGTCGTGTCGAGCTCATACGCTGGCCACTCGTAGCTAGAGACTGCACGGGACTACGCTGACCACTCGTAGCTGGAGAACTGAGTCTCGACTGCACAGGAGTACGTCGACGGCTCTGCGCGACAGAAGGACCTCCTGATGGCATGGGGGAAGGGGCATAAGACGGCATGGCAGAAGGGGCATAAGATGGCATGGGGGAAGGGGCATAAGACGGCTGTGTTGACTCCGCTGGGGCGATCTCAGCAGGTGTGGGGTGGTTTGGAGTCTGTAGTGTCGACTCCTGGGGAGTGTCTAGAGTACCTGTCATATACCCGTATAACTCCGCAGGACTAGGAGGGTGCCTTAAAAGGTTATATAAGTCCTTCCAAATAGAATGCTGGGGATCAGGTGAGTTGGAAGCGCTTCCTGGCCACATGTTGAACTGGAAAAAAGAAAAAAAATCTATTACTGATGAGCTGTGAAGAAAGGGGAAGGGAAGAGAGAATCGGGTTACTGTCGGAGCGCATCTATAGACGCGTCTGATTAGCGCGTCTATTTTCACGTATAACAGCGCGTCTATAGACGCAGCTGTTTGTGTCTGCAAATAACCTAGACGTGCGTTTAGACGCGCCTGAAGATGCGGTTTTAGACGCGCTCTGAGATGCGCCTATATACGCGCTCCGACAGACGGACTTTTCTAAAAAGTAGAAAAGGACATTGCGCTTGACACACAAACGTGATACTGATACCCATATCATGCGTTTTTTGGATAGGAGAAAGTACAAATCCAAAGAGAGTTGGATACGAGAAAGTACAAATCCAAAGAGAGCAAACTTCCAAAAAAGATCAACTGCAAAAAGACTTACCTTGAATAGAGGTATGGAAGGTTCTTCTCCTTTTTCAAAGTTGCAGCTTCTCCTCCTTGTTCACTCTCCTCTCCTTTAAGCTTGGAAGTAAGTGTGGGTGCCTTCCTCTTGAGTGTAAGCTTGGAAGCAAGTGTAGGTGCCCTCCTCTTAAGCGTCAAAACTGTGGATCAACTAATAACGAAACAAGCAAGCCGCGTGAAGTATAAGTAGTGTGAAGAAAAGCAAAGCGAGCATGCTAAAAGCAGGTTTAAAAGCCGCGTCTATAGGCATGTCTAATAGCACGTCTATAGGCGTGTCTCTATACACAGGGTAGACACGGTTTTAGATGCGGTTTTAGACGTGCACCACAGAACAAACAGATGCTCTTTTAGACGTGCCTTTAGATGCACCACAGAGTTTGAGGGGAAACATTTGAAGAAGAGCAAATTTTTTTGGGTTGTTTGTTTGTAGGATGTCTTCATCTTCAACAAGTAGCTCTAGTGAGGATGAATCCCTCCGTATCCACCATCGCGAAATGTGGTTGGAGCAAAAAATCAAATGTATGTGTGATCGATGTCGAGGAAACATGTATCATGCACGTAGGATTACACTCAATCACATCTCAAAGTATGGAGAATGGGATGCGACCATAAACATGGTAAGTGTTAAAGAGTTAAGGTTGATTGAGATACCTATGGGTGTTCATATGTTTGAGGTATGATCCCGTTTTAATTTGATATAGGATGCAGTGCCACACCCGCATATGTTGCCCAACCCTCGCCATGAGGAGGCGAAGCGTCGGCGATATGAGGTGGGATCTTCAGGAGGGACCGTTACGGATGCATGGAGTGATGGTGATAGTAGCCCTCCGCCATTACCTCATGAAGCCGTGGAGGAGGAGGTGTTTGATAATATGGTGCGGGATTTATATGTCCATCAAGGGAGGGATGATAGCATGGAGCAGGATGATCTTTTTACTACAGCATCAACTCCACTGTTTGAGGGGTGCACATTCTCTGTTCTATGTGCCTCCCTTGAGTTACTAAACTTGCAAACCATCTATGGATGGAGCAATGCAAGTTTGAATGCATTACTCAAGTAAGATTTTGCAAACATGGTGAGTTATGCTAGTGGGTCAATTACTCGAATGCTTTTCCTCATTTATGGTCTTCATGTGCAGGCTATTGTGTAAAATGCTTCCAAGGGAGAATAAATTACCGACCTCAAGAGATATGGCAAGGCAACATGTGACCTCTCTTGGAGGATTAGATTACAAGCGCATCCATGCATGTGTCAAAGATTGCATTTTGTTTCGTGGACTACATAAGGATGCAAGAGAGTGTCCTACTTGTGGAGAGGCAAGATATAGAGCAGATCTCAAAACTTTGGATGTGCCTCGTAAGGTTTTGCGACATTTTCCCATAATCCCTTGCATCCAACATATGTTCAAGTGCAAATCTATTACAGAGCTCATGTCATGGCATTCCTCCCATCGATCAACCGATGGCAAGTGGAGAACTCCCGCGGACTCTCCTGCGTGGAAGCATATTGAAGACACATGGCCAAGCTTCAAGGAAGAACCTAGGAGCTTGAGACTTGGATTGGGTATGGACGGTGTGAACCCATTTGGTCTCAAAGCACCTCTTACAGTGTATGGCTAGTGATATTGGTGAATTATAATCTTCCACCCTCTATGGCTATTAAGAAAGGACATGTTATGCTCTCGGGGGGGTCACTATGTATAAACCCTCTATATCACGTGCGTTCAAGGCCTATATTTAAAGTCCCTTATCTGTAAAAAATTTCATTAATAAAATGTACCCCTTTTCTATACAAATCTGTAAATTTTTTCCAAAACTATTTTAAATAGTCCCTTATGTATATTTATTTCTGTAAATTTTAGAAATAAAAAAAATCCTTCTGTTGAACTCACGTGATAGGGTTACATATGATGAGTGACCCCCCCGAGGTTATGCTGTCCCTTCTAATTCCAGGGAAACATAAAGTCAAAAACCTTGATGTTTATTTGGAGCCTTTGATTGACGAGCTGAGGTGCATGATGTGAGCAGGCCTCCCTCGTCACGAGACCTCAACTGCAAAGCAGTTTTGATGTGGACGATGCATGACTTCCCAAGCTATGGCGAGTGTTCAGGTAAGCATTGCACTTCTAATTATGAATAGGCAAAGGATGTGGCACCCTAACCCACCTTCAACTCTTAATTGCATCTATTGTTCAGGTCTCACTACATCGGGTTACCATGCAACTCAAAAACTGCTTGTATATACATATAGCACGAAGCTAAGCCACGTCATGTGGCTTCACGTACAAAAAATAAGGAAGCTAAGCCTAAACCCACCTTCCACTCTTAATTGCATCTATTGTTCAGGTCTCACTACATCGGGTTACCATGCATGTCCTGTTTGTGGTCCTTCGCTAGTTGCCTCACGGGCAGACGCATTGAATAAGGTCATCTATGAGAATCACCATCGATTTCTCCCACCTGATCATCCTAGATATGTTGCCCCTTGGAATGAAGTCCTCCCACAATCACTCACCGCGGGAGATTGGATGAGAATTTGGGACGGTTCCACGACTCCTCCACCACTTGGCATGAGCCGGTAAGGGTTTGTAACTATTGGCTGGAAGTAAAGATTGGCTATATTGGTTGAAAGTAAAGATTGCACACTAACACTTTATTTTGTTTAGATACTCCATCTTTTTTAAGGGAGCCAATGGAGCCATGGATGATTATTGTGGCATAATCCAAGATATCATTATGCTTGACTTTTGACGCTTCTTTGTGTATGTTTTGGATGTAAAGTGGTTTAAGGACGTGGTGGAAAGAGGCTCTAATGCAACAATCAAATGCCATGCAAGTGGCTTTGTAACTATTGACTCCACAAAGTTTTGGCAAAGTAGGAAGGACACACTAGTACTACTGCAACAATGTGAACAGGTACTGTGCACACACATAAAAATACTCGCTTTTAAATATTTGATGCAAGAAAAGTAACATGATTGTATTTGTGTTTGAATGAGGTTGTCTATCAACCAATGGTGGATAATAATAGATGGTGGCATGTCATACCTATTATGCCATGTTCCAAAGTGATGTATAGTACATTTACTAATATGGGCGTATGGAGGATGATCATGGCCATGGACGTGATGATGACCGTGATACAAGAGAGGAGGATGATCATGAGATAGGAGATATAGATATTGAGGCCATTACCCGTGAGGACGAGCCTACCATTGGAGATGCTGATTTCGATGAGCACATGAGTGGCACAAGTAGTAGTGGGTTGAATGTATTTGTAGATCTAAACACTTGTTTGGATTTTGAAGTAGATAGTTTGGCAAGGGTTGATCTCATTGAGGATGAGATTGAACCGTAGCCCCACAATTGATATTGGCAAAACTATTTTACATATTGTCTCATTCTCCTCATCTCACTTAATTCTTGTATATGTGGGCTTGCAAAAAATTATGTGCTTTGGTAATCATGGGCAATGTTTGGAAAGCAATGATGTACACCAAAATCTCACTTTCTGTATTCTCTGGAGCGCGTCTATGTATGCGTCTAAATGCGCGTCTGATTCTCAGTGTAAACGCGCAAATAAACACGCAAATACACGCGCAAATAGACGCGCTAATAAACGGGATGTTAGACGGGCCTTAATTTTTCTCAAGTCAAACGCGCAAATAGACGCAGTTATATACGCGTAAATAGACGAGCGTTTAGCCGCGCATTTAGACGCGCCCGTAATTTCTCTACTAAAGCAACGCCTATAGACGCGCTCGCTATTTTGCGCATCTACCAAGCGCATCTATAGTTGCTTTGTGTTGTTGTGGATGATCATGGCCATGGACGTGATGATGACCGTGATACGAGAGAGGAGGATGATCATGAGATAGGAGATACAGATATTGAGGCCATTACCCGTGAGGACCAGCCTACCATTGGTGATGCTGATTTCGATGAGCACATGAGTAGCACAAGTAGTAGTGGGTTGAATGTATTTGTAGATCTAAACACTTGTTTGGATTTTGAAGTAGATAGTTTGGCAAGGTTTGATCTCATTGAGGATGAGATTGAACTGTAGCCCCATCATTGATATTGGCAAAACTATTTTACATATTGTCTCATTCTCCTCACCTCACTTAATTCTTGTATATGTGGGCTTGCCAAAAAGCATTGATGTTCTGTTAAAATTATGTGCTTTGGTAATCATAGGCAATGTTTGGAAAGCAATGATGTACACCAAAATCTCACTTTCTGTATTCTCTGGTTTGCATCTATCTACATGTCTAAATGTGTGTCTAATTCTCAGTGTAAATGCACAAATAAACGCGTTAATACACGTGCAAATAGATGCGCGGATAAATGCGATGTTAGACGGGCCCGTATTTTCTCAGATTAGACGTGCAATTAAATGTGTTAATAGATGCAAAAATAGACGAGTTGTTAGACGCGCTTGTAGATGCGCCTGTAATTCCTCTACTAAAGCAACACCTATAGACGCGCTCGCTATTTTGCGCGTCTACCAAGCACGTCTATAGTTGCTTTGTGTTGTTGTGACACATTGGACCAAAGCAAAATGTTACAAACTAAAGCCAATAATTAGACAAAGAGATAATGACTTTATGACAATGTTAAACTCATTTTAAAAATGTACTCATACAAAAGAACAAATTGAGTACATAAACAACAAATGTTTCCATCCACCACCACAAGATCATACCTTTCTTCTATAAAAACATGCAAATGAACAAACACAATGAGTCTATCCTTCAAATTCTATAAGGCAATACTGATGTGCTAAGTGGAGCAAATAGATCATTTTATAGAGACAACTTGTCATAGCCAAAGAATATTGGGAGGTCTTAAAGCAATCGATGGTTTAAGAACATCTATACAAGTGAAAGAGGGAATGCTCATTGAGCTATGTTCAAGAAACATAAGCCAACAAGATGGACTTGTAAATGAAGCAGATGGAGTCTTCAAAACTATTACCACATACAATGGCAAAGAAACTGTATGGATACTATCATCATAGTACATAAACATAGGATTAAACAGAGTACATAAACATAGGATTAAGCACAAGACTATACAATAACATAAGTGTGTACACCCCACAAATAAACCAAGAATGGACTCCTATTTTTCGTATTGCAAAGTAAGTTCAAATAAGACCATTAAAACAAAGCATTTTAACATGATACACTACTAGGCATAGGCCATTTTCCGACGAAAATACCGACGCTTTTTACATTAAAATTTTTTTTCACTGGCACAAACATCGCTATAAGTGTCGCTAAAAGCGTCGGAAAAGGACCGTCGCTATAAAGCGTCGCTATATAACGACACTGGCAAATGTCGCTATATAGCGACACTGGAAACGTCGCTATATAGTGACACTGTTAATCGTCGCTATATAGCGACACTGGTAAACGTCGCTATATAGCGACGATTAACAGAACTAAAAAAAAAGGGTTAGTGGGGCTAAACAGGGCTTCCTTTTGGCCCTGTTTAGCCCCACTAATCCTTTTTTTTTTTGTAATTACAAAACAAAGTTTTTTTATAACAAAATTTCCCTTGCGAAAAGGGTGATACAAAATCGCTCTTGTGAAATGATGAGCAACAAAAGCATATACATGTCGGACATATACAACATTGTTTGTAAAAAAATTACCCTTTCGAAAGGGCGATACAAAATTGCTCAAACGAGCGGATATACAAAATGCTACTACCACTACTACTCATCCGAATCCGAATCATCCTCATCTTGTTGGCCTGTTCCTTGGTCCTCGACACCTGCGTCTTCTCCCTCATCCTTGCCACCTGCGTCTGATCCTTGGCCCTGTTGATTGCTTGCCTCCGATGATGGGACGCTTGAGCTTTGACCCTAAGAGTGAACCATATAAATCGAAAATTAGATTGGAACTTAAATTAAAAAGTGAGATTACAAGTAGGAGTAAACTTATACCGTGCGAGCAGCCACCTCAGCCCAATCGACCGTCGCTCCCATTGCCTCTTGCTCAATGAACCACGGCTTTGTTCCTATCCGAAATGTGCATCGCGTCTCTGCATCTGTAGGAAGACGACCCATCGCAGCTTGCTGTGGATCCAATTTACGAGAGTTAGAGTTAGCTAAAGTGCATGTAATATGTAGTAAAACAAATAGAACAATACATTAAATGAGAAGAAGTAGATTTACCACGGTTGCCTCGAACACATACCGTCCATCTGCACCAAAGTGCGAAGTACCTACGACGTCCAGCCGTCTCTTCGCAGCCCTCCTCTGACCCTCAAACAATTCAGGATGGTCCCTATATTACTTCTTGAAGTACTTCCAATTAGCTTTGTCTGCCCAGTTGGGTTTAGCCAACCCCTTTGTGATGGAAGTACGCAAGGTTGATCTACGATGCTTCAAGACCAAACCCATGCGCTCTCGCATATAATCGTCATTAAACTCCACATTTGGTGGATTAGGGTATCTTTGTTTTAACTCATCGATGACCGCCTGCTTCTTTTGGGCATCTTGATACCGCCAATCGATATTTATGCCGCTCTTGAAGTGATGACTCATCAACCTCCTCATGGTAGCCGTCATTGCTTTGCCCTTTCTATCTTCTATTATCTCTCCGACAGCTGTGATTTGATAGGAGAGATCCCCTGATGAGTAAGGAGGACTAACGATAGCAGAGTCAGAAGGAGTGGAAGCTGCGCGAGCGCTTCCGGAGCGAGGAGTAGCAGTGGGAGTAGGAGAGGGAAAGGAACCTGACTGATACTGTGTCTCCAGACCAAGTGGAGATCTAAAGGAGCATGAGTGTGCTGACTCGTCTACATCTCTCGAGTTAGCACAACATGAGCCGCCCATCCTACTCTTCCTTCCCTTGCGAGATGCATGTGCAGGTGATGACCCCACGGTCAAAGGGGCACAAGGGGACGGCTGGGCAGTACGTCCACCCGTCGATGTAGGGGAGGGAATTGCTGAGGTCCTTTGAGATAGCAGAGAGAAGAATCTCGCTACCTCCTCATCGCTCATCTGTGCTACAAACTCATCGGGACTCCCGACAAAGCTATGCGCGGCTAGCAAAGGAGTTCCCCGAGGGGTAGTCGCAGTGCTACGTGGAAGAGGAGTCGGACTAGGGGTAGTCGTAGTGCTAGGTCCGAGAGGAGTTGGACCAGGGGTAGTCCTCAGGGTAGTCACCTGAGAGGAATCAAAGTCCTCTGGAGCATAAAGATCATGAGCTCTTCTCCTGCGAGGCTGTCCGTACTCATCGGATGAGTGACGTGATCCCATGTCTAACATAGACACAAACACGAAAACAAAAAACAAAAAAAACAAACATAAGCATAGGCATAGGCAAGAAGAAAGAAGAGGGAAAGGAAAGACGAGGGAAAGGAAAGAAGAGGGAAAGGAAAGAGAAGAGGAAGAAGAGGGAAATAGAGAATAAGAGTTAGAGAGAATAAGCTCATGCTTATGCTTATGCGGAAATAGAGAATGAGAGAAGGGGGAAATAGAGAAGGGGGAAAGAGAGAAGCATAAGCATGAGCTTATGCAGAAATAGAGAATGAGAGAAGGGGGAAATAGAGAAGAGGGAAAGAGAGAAGCATAAGCATGGGCTTATGCAGAAATAGAGAATGAGCTTATGCGGAAATAGAGAATGAGAGAAGCATAAGCATGAGCTTATGCGGAAATAGAGAATGAGCTTATGCGAAAATAGAGAATGAGAGAAGCATAAGCATGAGCTTATGCTTCTCTCATTCTCTATTTCCACATAACCTCATGCATAAGCATAAGCTTATGCGGAAATAGAGAATGAGAGAAGGGGGAAATAGAGAGGGGGGAAAGAGAGAAGCATAAGCATGAGCTTATGCGGAAATAGAGAATGAGCTTATGCGGAAATAGAGAATGAGAGAAGCATAAGCATGAGCTTATGCGGAAATAGAGAATGAGCTTATATTTCCGCATAAGCTCATGCATAAGCATAAGCTCATGCGGAAATAGAGAATGAGAGAAGGGGGAAATAGAGAAGGGGGAAAGAGAGAAGCATAAGCATGAGCTTATGCGGAAATAGAGAAGCATAAGCATAAGCTTATGCAGAATGAGAGAAGCATAAGCATAAGCTTATGCGGAAATAGAGAATGAGAGAAGGGGGAAATAGAGAAGGGGGAAAGAGAGAAGCATAAGCATGAGCTTATGCAGAAATAGAGAATGAGCTTATGCGGAAATAGAGAATGAGAGAAGCATAAGCATGAGCTTATGCTTCTCTCATTCTCTATTTCCGCATAAGCTCATGCATAAGCATAAGCATGAGCTTTAAACATATGCATATGCTTAAAGCTCATGCTTATGCTTATGCATGAGCTTATGCGGAAATAGAGAATGAGAGAAGGGGGAAACTTAAGCATAAGCTCATGCTCATGCATGAGCATAAGCATGAGCTTATGCTTATGCTTACGCATAAGCATAAGCATAAGCATAAGCTCATGCTCATGCATGAGCATAAGCATGAGTTTATGCTTATGCTTACGCATAAGCATAAGCATAAGCATAAGCTCATGCTTATGCTCATGCATGAGCATGAGCTTATGCGGAAATAGAGAATGAGAGAAGGGGGAAACTTAAGCATAAGCTCATGCTCATGCATGAGCATAAGCATGAGCTTATGCTTAAGCATAAGCATAAGCATAAATGCCTATGCTTATGCTTAAGCAATAAGCATAAGCATAAGCTCATGCTTATGCTCATGCATGAGCATGAGCTTATGCGGAAATAGAGAATGAGAGAAGGGGGAAATAGAGAAGGGGAAATGAGAGAAGCATATGCTCATGCTCTCATGCTATGCGGAAATAGAGAATAAGAGGGAAAGGAAAGAGAGAAGGGAAAAGAGAGAAGGGGGAAATAGAGAAGGGGGACAGAGAAAATAAGAGAAGAGGGAAAAAAAGAGAAGGGGGAAAAAAGAGAATAAGAGAAGGGGGAAGAAGGAAAGAGTTTGAGGGGAAGAGAGGGTTCCTATGCCCATCATTGCAGCTAGCGTTTAAGGCGCTAGCTGCAAGCCAATGCAAATAACAAAAATAATAAATGGAAAAAAGAGGAAGCACTTACCTGAAATAGTATGTCCCGCTCGGTGTAGTGGACTCGCCCTACAAAAGAGAGAAAACAACCCATTTTTTCAAATAAGATGTTAGTGGAAGGAGGAGATTACAAAAGCAACTTCTTGAAGGGAGGAGATTGAGGAGACAAGGAAAGGAGGAGATTGAGGAGACAAGGAGAAAGAGAAGGAAGAGAAATACAGAAAAAAGAGGTGAGTCTTCTTTCTTTCTTGAAATCTCGTTTTTTGTTTCAATCCTTTCAAAACAAGCATGAAAACTAGTTTACAGGTTTAGCAATACAAGAAGAAACACTCACAAAACTAAAGCTAACAAACGAACAACCTACATTGTTGAAACAAACTCACCTCTTGAAGAACTTCCTTTCAAGAAACCAAAGAGGAAAAGGGTAGAGAGGGAGTACAAGAGCTAGGAGAAGGGTGAGGAGTGGAAAATAGAGTGGGAGGTTGCTTGAAATAGGTGGGAGGAGATATTGGCTTGCTTACTTGAGAGATTAGGGAATAGGATGAAGAAAACGCCGCACGATTAGAGTTTCGGATTTTAACCCACAGCGTCACTATATAGCGACGCTAATCCGTCGCTATATAGCGACGTTTTTAATTAAAAACATCGCTATATAGCGACGGAACAAAGCAAAAAGGTCGCTATATAGCGACGCTTATAGTCACTTTTTGTTATAACATCAAAAGAAGCTCAAACATGCTATTTTATAACTGTTAATATCTCTTCTTCATGCTTATGTTGTGATTTTATAAGTGTAGATGGAAGGGACGAGTGGAAGCTCATCCGATGATGCGCCAATGCCCGGGAGCACGAAGTGGCTTACGGAGAGGTTATACTGTCATTGCACTCATTGCAAGCGAGAAGTACGACATCAACATCGTATTATCATGCGCCACTTGCAGATGTATGGGGAGGAGCCAGAACCAGTACCCCCCATTGGTGTTGCACATGTTGATGGACCATCGGTAAGTCAAAGCTATTTAAGTAATTCCCAATCTTATTGTATACCAGGAAATAGAAGATCTTCTATTTACACGAAATCTTAAAACAGGATGAGGAGGGTGACGAGGGTACACATATACCTTCTCACCTTTAGTAAGACTATAGTCTCTCGGATGACGACGAGGGTATGGTCGACATGATGGATTCCATTTTTAGGGGCACTACATCCCACGTACACGTGATGTCAGAGTCTGAGGTCAAAATGCGAGAGTTGCAATCAACACAATTATACGAGGGTGCTAGGATGTCTAAACTACGTGCTTGTCTCTCAATCTTGAATCTACAAGTACAGTATGGGTGGTCGGATACAAGTGTCTCGGCCTTAATGAGGTTAGCTCTTGCATTAATTTGACTCATTATTTGGATATTGTTTGTTTTGAGAATCATCATTTGGATAGTGTCTTTGTCATAAGTTGCTCCAGAAGATGTTGCCTGCACCAAATACCATGCCCGCATCAAGAGATGAAGCGAAAAAGATGCTAACAACGGTGGGTATGGATTATGATACCATCCATGCTTGCCGTAATGATTGTATTCTCTTTCGTCGTGAGCATGGAGATTTGGCTAGTTGTCCAAAGTGTGGGGAACAACGATATAGAGATGACTTGCAGGGTGAGCGGATACCGGTAAAGGTCTTGAGACACTTTCCCATCATTGCAAGAATACAACACATGTTCCGCATAGCGGAGTTGATGACATGGCATGCATCTCATCGGTCCACTGATGACACATTGAGGATTCCCACAGATTGTGCAGCTTGGAAGCACATAGATAATCAGTGGCCGGACTTTGCGAGGGAGCCACACAACTTACATCTTGGGCTAGCCATGGACGGCGTGAATCCTTTCGGGTTACGCTCGACATCTTGGTCAACATGGCCCATAGTCATGGTGAATTACAATATCCCTCCATGGCTAACAATAAAAAAGGGACACCTCATGCTTGCACTACTTGTGCCAGGAAAGTACAAGGCAAAAAACATGGACGTGTACATGGCACCTTTGATAGAGGAGTTACAGATATTATGGAGAGGAGTGCAGGTCTTTGATATTTTCAGAGCTCCTAGACATACCAATCATATTTTGGTCAGGGTAATCTTGATGTGGACCATGCATGACTACCCAGGATATGGAGAGTGCGCAGGTACGTGGTTGTGTCTTTACATGTACAATGAGGGATTATGCTTTTTTGACTCTCTTTTGCACGCATGTCTTGTACTAACACATTCATGCACGCGTGCAGGACTTGTTACAAGTGGGTACCATGCTTGTCCTGTTTGTGGACCGGCTCTGAAATCGCTTGCATGCTACTCCAAATATATGAGGAAAAATGTTTATGAAGGTCATGCTTGATACCTTCTACTCGACCATCTCGCACGTGGAGGTCAGCTTGATCCACCACCATCATATTTGAAGGCAAGTGATTGGATTCAAGCTTGGAGGGCGAATGGAGAGGAACCTCCTCCTGGTATGAAGAGGCTATCGATCTTTCACGAGATTCCTTATTGGGGTCAGTTACAAATCAATCATCTCTTGGATCCCATGCATATCTTCAAGAATGTGGGGGCTACTATTTGGGCACACTTGGTTGGTTCCAAGGACTTGAGAGGAGTGCGAGAAGACTTGCATGCTATGAATAGGATGTCTCATTTGTGGCCCCAAGTGCATGCTTCGGGAAAAGTTGTCCTCCCGAAAGCAACGTGGATCCTCTCTACGAGGGAGGAGGTAGCGGTCAAGGCAGACATTGCCTCTTTTCAAACACCGACAGGGTACATGCGTTGCTTGAAAGGAGCATTTTCAAAGGACAATAAGGTTAGTGGGCTCAAGTCCCATGATTGGCACAAGGTCTTACAGGTATTCTAAGTAGAATTAGTGTACTGATAATCGTGATGCGTTAGCGTAATTATTATTATGTTATATTGTTGACATGACTTCATTGTTGCTTTGATAGTTCATCCTCCCAATTACAATAAAAGGGTGCTTACAAGAGGATGTTAGAAATGCTATATTCAAGATCTGTGGTATTGTGAGGTATGCTTACTATCAAATTGCATTATGTATTTTCTTCATGGACATGTGAAATAGGTGGATATCTCAAATATCTTACATATGCATGGACATGTGAAATAGGTGGATATCTCAAAAAGAGATCTCTATATCGAGCATCGAGAAGGCTAGGGTGGAATCCATCGAAGCCGTATGCTTGCTTGAGAAGCACTTTCCCTCGAGCATTATGACAACTCAAGTCCACTTGCTTGTGCACATAGTTGATGAGGTGGCTATAGCAGGTACCGTTCATAGTCGATGGATGTTTTTTCTCGAGTGGTTTATGAAAACTTTAAAGGGGTTTGTAAGACAAAGGGCAAGACCGGAAGCAAGCATGGCAAAGGGATGGCTTGTGCAAGAGTCATTAGTATATATCACAGAGTTTCTTGCATCCACGGATCCTGATATGCCGCAAGCTTAGCACAACAAGGATGATGATCACATCTTGGCGAGGTTCCCCAAGGAAAAGGGATTGAAAGAAAGACGAGCGAAGAGCAAATGGAGAAATTCAATAAGTTTTGTATCCTCAATAGCCCTAAGATGCAGAAGTGGATTGAGAGATATGAAGTGGCCAAAGCAAAAAGAATAAATGCAAGGACGAGATTCAGAGTAATGTACAGGCGATCACAACCAATATATCCATGGGATTTGGCTCTTCTCCCTACTCACATGTCACTTGATTGGCTACAACTGGCTCTACATAAAGCCGAACATGATGGAGAGACAATAAACGAGCGCGAGCGAGAGTTATCATCTGGATGTATGGTGCATGTAAGTTTCTTACCTCTTGACGTAATTAAGTAATTATTTGTGGCAATATATGCTATAAAATAGATGCATCTTCATTGTCTTAATGATGCTCTTTTACAGTACAAAAAGTACAGTGCATTATGGTCATATGGACGACATTTTTGCGTGGAACGCATCGATTCAAAGAGAGTCACGTATGATTGTGGAGTCATGGCTAACTTCACACAAGATAGTCGAGCAAGTGCTTCAGATACCAATCTTCTCTCCTCACAGTTGGATTATTGTGGAACCATATGCGACATCTATGAAATTGATTTCAGACGATTTACTATTTTCATTCTTGATGTAAAATGTCCCCATGCGACAGTGAGAAAAGATAGTAGCGGTCTCTTTGCAATAGACTCCACCAAACATTGGACCGATGAAAGTGATACTTTTGTTCTTCCCGAGCACTGTGAGCAGGTGCATACTAATGATTTAATTAGTCGAAGCTTTCATTTTTAAAGTCCATTGATACATGTACTTGAGCATAATTTCATATATATAATTGACGACATTTGGCACCCATCTTCAATATAGGTGGTTTTTCATCCGGATCGTTCTGATCCAAGATGGTGGTACGTGATCCAAGTTGCACCATGAAGTAAGCAAATTTTTAAAGATCGAGATGTGGATATGGAGATGCCACTACCAATGCCGGATCCAATTGATGAATCTAGCAAAGAAGATGTAGATTACCATATGAGCCAAGAGGAAGATGCGCATAATGACATTGCACGGGAGGAGGATGGAGATCACGATATTGAGGAAGAAGACAACAATCATCAAGAATCACCACACTTAAGCTTTATTGAAGAAGATGATCAAATACTTTTAGGTGAATGTACGATGCTAGAGTACGATGATGATATAGGAGATCAACTCGGTATAGAGTTAGAGATAGACTTGTTTGGTGCCTTAGACTTGGCTCAAGATGAAACAGTTGATGTAAATGCTCTTATTTGATTTTTCTCATCTCAAACTTGGACATGAATATATGAGCTTCAAAGGCTTGATGTACATGCTCTCATTTTTTTATTCTCTATGAGCTCAAACATGTATGAAAATTTAAAAAAATTTGTCATTGGAAAAAACTAACTTTTAAGGCCTATAAAAAAAAAAACCTCTCTGGAAAAGTGTCGCTATAAATTTGTTTAGCAAATATCGCTATATAGCGACGATTTAGGAAACCCGCTTTTCATACCGACGATTAACGCTAAGCGGGCGCTAAACGTCGGTACGTAAACGTCGCAATAGGATCCGTGTGTAGTAGTGATAGCAATTTCCTATCCAACCTTCAGTTGCAAGAACAATAGATAGAGTGCGAGGACTCACTATGGAAAAACTAGCCACTACCATTCATGTGTTTAAAAAATGATAATCTTTACCTTCTAGACTACAAAAAGAGAACTTTAATGTAGAATTGTACAAAATCCATTCAAGACATATACTTCTCTTCCCTAATATTAAACACCAAAAATTTACTTCTTTGCAACTCAATCACACTTCTTCTCCTTGCAACTCAATGACACTCCAACGTCCATTATTTCATAGTTCTTCCGGGAGCTGGAGTGCCATGAAGGCAAAGGCAGTTGTAAGAGTCTCGTTTCCAAACCAGCTCTCGGGAGAGCTTCCATACTTGTAAATGGGACACACTCCCCACGACCCGTCTACATTCTGCATCCGCTCCAGCCTCTGCCGATCTCTCTTGCCCACTGCAATGCCACACTTCGCGCACGCCAACATCCTCATGGCTACCTGCAGCGCATCCCCTTCCAATCCTATAACCTCCCTCACCCGCTCTCTTAGAAGCTCCATCACCCCCATGTCCCGAAAATGGGCCTCGTTCGATTGCACTAGCCGTGCCAGGAAGAAGAGAAAGGCCTCAGCAGATGAGTAGTACAAGGTTCCGCGCAAGTATGCCCTGTGCAGCAGCACATTGCAGATGAATTCCTCCGAGGTCCTCGTCAGCTCAGCTTGGCCTGCAAGGTGGAAGAGAAAAACTATGTTGATGGCAACGATGGGATCCACCCGGGGCCTCAGCGGATCAAAGTAGACTTGCAGAATGCCATCCTCGTCGACGAGCTCCTTCATCCTTTCCACCGCAGCAGCGACCATTTTCCCGTCCGCTTTGGAGAATTTGAGCAGGACAGACAGCGCGTTGGAGGTGGTGTCCATATCGTCGGGAAGATGGGTGTGAATGTATTGTTTCGTAGAGTAATCAGGAGGATCTCTTGCTTGCCTCTTTATATTATCATCGCCGAAGAAATTAAAAACGATGTCCTTGACGTCTTGAGCAGGCAGAAACTGCGCATCGTTGAGAACATCGGCTATGAGGAAATGGCAGAAGGGCTCACGGACTCGGATCCCGTCGGACGTGACAGACAGTTGTCCTTTGTTACGAGCTAGGTATTCCCGAGCAGCGGACAATTTCTCTTGCTTGTTGTGCAAACACAAGCTGAGCTCCCGTAACGTGTCTCCCGCTGAGTTCGTGGCGAAAACGGACTTGATTCCTAGAGATTCTGCGGCAACAACGTTCTCCAGCGTGTCATCTACGAACAGGGTTTCGGAAGGTTGGATTCTGGCCTCCTTAATCACATGCCGAAAGAAATTCAAGCCGGGCTTGCGCATCCCGCAATCTGCCGACGTAAAAACCTTCTCAAAGTGTGCCAGGATCGAAGGAAATTTGTCTCTCACATACTCGAAGTCCTCTCTGGACACGTTGGACATGCAGAACACCCTCATTTTGGCGCTCAGCTGCTCGATAGCATGCACAAGTTCAGGAACCGGCGCGAGGGATTCCCTTGCACGCTGAATAAGCTTACTGACCTCGGACTCATCTACGTTCATGAGCAGGGAGAGTTGACGAAAAGCCTCCGGGGAGGACAGCTTCCCGGTCTCGTAGTCGAACCAGACGTGAGACCGTCGCATGCGTTTGAACATTTCGGGGGGAACAGCAGTGCCGTGGTCGACGTCGAGTGCGGCAGCCAGGAAAACTCCACCCATGTCTAGGATGACATTCTTGAAGCCATTACAGCTGCTAACGAGCAGCTGATGCTGCTGCTGGGGGGTGACTTCTGATCCGGAGAAGCTGGGAGGAGCCATTAGATTGACTTTGACGAAGGAATTAGATGGTGAGGGTGAATGCAAGAAGCAGCAAGATAATGATTCTTGTGAAGCCCAAGATCATGCAATGGACGTGGACGACTTTTATACATGTCACGATGCGTGTTGTATATGGATGCTCCTATTGACAAATCAAGTTGCTACCTTCAATTGTATTAAACGGGTCCAACTTTGCTATATGGATGCTCCTATTGACAAATCAAGTTGCTAAACGGGTCCAACTTTGCTATATAAATGCTCCTATTGACAAATCAAGCTGCTACCTTCAATTGTATTAAACGAGTAACTGACCCATCTACGACGGGCTAGCGACCCGCTTCGTAGGGTCTCAAGGTTTGGGATCCAGGCTCTCTTTCATTTCAAGGAATACAATTTAAGATTTTGTTTATAAATCTCAATAAGCCTTGTCATTGCTTTCTATTGGGAAAGAAGCTTTACAAGGGGATAAGGGACTTCAGCCACCTTCTAAAAGCTTGCCTAACCTAACTCTACCAATCTTTGAATATAGTTGTTTGAAGTCTTTAGGGAACACCCATCCTCTCTAATAGAGATCCCCTTGGAAGCCTTTTGTAGGAACAAACACTACATGGTCAAGGCTCATAGTCACATGAGGAAAAAGCTATCCTTCTTGAGGTGCTCGAGAGAATATGGAGTAATGTTCTTAGGCAACAATGCTTATTGAAGAAGTGGATAAACAGTTATTTTCTCTTTCTAAGAGTTGACACTTACAGACTAACACATCTACATATATATTTGTTATGTGTTTACACACACACACATAAGATGGAGGGAAAAAGTCTGACGCAGGTAGGATGCGAGAATGGGCCCCATTGATCACCGTTGCATGCATTGCAAGCTATGCAACCACAGCACTTGGCAATGGTGCGGATAGGGAAACACCTACCCTCTATGTGCTCCCATTGAGATCCCCCTACCTTAATTTTAAATCTCCCCTATGTGTGGTGCCATCGAAATCCCCACCACTTTTGCTCACCCGTAATGTCACACCATTTTTGGAGACTATTACTTGGTAGGCTGCATGCAGCCTACGTATTACTTGTGCAATCATCGATTCGCTCCGCAGGCCTTTGAGTGTGCCAAGTTCCTTACAGTAGTAGTAAGATACACACACACACACACATATTTCCCTATTGGCTCGCTCGACTTTAAAAATTCATACCCCAACAAAAACAACTCCAAGTAAAATTCTCTCTCTCTCTCTCTCTCTCTCTCTCTCTCTCTCTCTCTCTCTCCACGTGTCAACAATGTGCAAAGAATTTGCTCTTTGTTCAGCATCATCTATGTCATAGACGGGTGATGCTACTCGTGCCTATTAAAAGGCTGGATCGTCATAGGGGCATCCATGCCACCTACACCCACATGGAACCCCCAACACGAAATGTTAGAATATAAATGCTTAGCTTCAATACCTGCCAAGGGTTTAATCTGCCTCTTTGAATAAGAACATCCCTTATTTGTTCTTTCCACAAAGAAAAGTTTGTCCCATGAAACTTTTTAATGCTGAAAAACTCCTTTTCAGACATGGAAGAGGATGCCAAGATGCAAATGAAGAAAAATCCCAAATGCTAGTGCTTGCAAGAGAGAATCACACTAAATACCAGGTGTACCCAAATGTGTGTGCCACAATAGAGTGAAATATCACCAAAACTCAAAGCTCAAAGTAGCAAAAGATGCAATTGACTCATGTGCATGTACTATGCATCCATATGAGCAAATCTGGCCCAAAAGAAAATGCCAACTACAATGGCAATCCAAAATGCCAATAGGTGCCAAATGGCTCAAGCATAAACACCGTCCATGGGCATATGCATTACCAATAATATCTCATCCAAGAGAGCATAACACTATCAATGCATCACCTGCAATGTGTCAAAGCTGTCCCTGAGCATAAAATAGCATCCATGTGCAAAGCGTCCATAAAAAATATCATCCAAGGCAATTTGGGCCTATCAGTGCATCCAATAAGGATCGCAATGCATCCAAATGGCCTATAAATCATCCACTGCAACCCAATGCACACCACAAATGAGCACACAAGGCTCAACGTGCAACCAGAGTGATCTGCATAAGGTATGCTCAAGAATTCATAGTCCCATGGCAATGACCGCTACTGAAAATAGAACCTGAGATGCCTCAAAACATGGGCGCCATTGCATAATCGGACTCAGCAAGAAAATTTGCAAATATCTCTCTTTTGCTGGAACTCCAAAATCCCAACCGATGAGTGAGAAGTGGGAGTCAACACTTATCCACTGCCATGTGGCATAAATTTAAGATTTCAAAACCTTAGAATGAAAAATGCATAATAGAGAGATGAAATCCAATACACAGAGATATATAACTCTAAAAATACTCCACCGAATTGCGCAAGAACTAACAAGTAGGGGTTTTTAGGCGTCCAAAACGCAATGGGACAGACGGTTTTAGAAACCATGGTCCCAATCACTGGGTCCAATACACAAACTAAAAAACGTTTTTGGAAGCTGAACTGTTTGTAAACTCCATCGGAGTGCGAATGATGAGCAACATAGAAGTTTTAGGACCTCCTGAGTTCACCGGAACTGACAGATCTGGAAATGGTTGCTCCAAACTTGAGTTCCAACACCCGAGCAAAAAAAATGTAGAAACTGACACAGTGAGTCAAAAATCCAATGAAATGATCCCAAATTCAAGAATGAAGGCGTTTCCAAGCTCTTGAAGTGAAATGGACACCAAAAGCAAGCAATAGTTGCCTCTACAAGTCAATACGGAGTCTTTGTTGTCGAACGGAATAGGGAAAAGCTAAAAAAACGACTTTTTCTTTGAAAACACTTAACAGGCTCTCAAAACAACTTTGCAAAACCAAAGTGACTTTCCAAAGGTTCCTCAAGGTCTCTGCTCACTTAGATGCAAGTAAAATCACCCACAAAGCTTCCCACAAAGCTTCTCCTTCTTCCTACAGAGCTGCTGAGCTTCCAAGCATTCATGCATGCTTAGCTAGATCACCCCAGCTCTGATACCAGTTGAGAGTGCTCTCAACGGAAGCGGAACAGAAGAGGGAGAGAGAGAAACAGAGAGCCACACAAGTTTTTGGTAGGTGCAGAACACCCTAATCTTCTTTTACATTCATTTATATATGTGTTTGAGTATTGTACATAACCGGGGTAAAGGCACATTGACCTTTAACCCCCACACAATGATACCCCTTCAATAGGTTAATATGCCCTTTCAATAGGTTAATATTGGCCCTTTCAAATAAGGGATCAATCACCTTAATCGAGGTATGGATGCCACGTGGCATTAAAAATCCCATAAGCACGATTTTTAAAATATCACCCCCTCCAAGCTAAAAGGCCCCACTCCCTCCTTTTCTAGCTGATGTTATATCATCTATTGAGAGTGAGCTATCGAGTATTCGTGGTGGGGCACATGATATCCCTGCTATCCTCCATCTTGTTTTAGACCTAGAGTCCATGCTTGCATCATTCCATGCTTTAGGTAGAACATCAGACTTAGAGATTGGACACGCACTCATACCATATCCTAGAGTCTTTTATATGATGAGGTCAAGAGATTGCCTGGTATTAGGGATGCTGCTATCTTAGATATCTTCTTAGATAGGCATTGCAATAGGCCAGCAAGGGGGAAAGCCCTAACAATATCTAGATGTTCTCAGCCATTGATAGCATCACATATCTATAGTTGATATGTGGCTGCTAACAATGGAATAATGCCTAATAATCATGAGATCCCATTATACTTTGGCATGCACTTGTATGACGAGATTGTATTGGGACGTAGAGTGGACTACTCTAGTGTACGGTCTGGTGGTGGAGCTGGTAGTGGGAGGATGTAGGACCAGCAACATGGAGGGCATGGTGCTGGTGGACTAGATGTTCGAGGAACATTTGTTACCTCATCTTCTATACAGGAGGTAGGATCTCACATCACTTTGGGTGTGAGGTCCGTTGCTGGGTCCATTCAGCATATGCTCAGCACTATGTCACGACGACCAAAGACTCATCCTATTGACATGACATGTATAATTTTGAAATGTTTTCTTATTTTAAGTTATACTTTGAATTTTATAGCTCTTATGTTTGGTTATTTCCACATGTAGCATGTACCTTCATCGGCACCGCCTGGTACTAGCGTAGACATTAGCTCATCACATGCAACTGTTGTTGAGATATTGAGCTCCATTCGTGATATGCCAGGGTGATTGTTGTGCATTTATGTCACTGACTTGTTAGCTGCAGATGTAGTTGGTACACCGCCCATGAATAATAGCTGGATGACAGCTATCTTTATGTACCCTAGTTAGTGGCTCAGTTAGTATGCCACCTTAGTTAGCTGAGTTTGGTTTGAGACCCACATATAGGGTTCACCTATTCTTTTGTACTTAGAGTTCTTTTGGCTTTCACAACTAAGAAGAGGAAAACTGTTTTCAACCTCCACCTTTGTGTATATTCCCCCATTGTGTATGTGAGAAAGCTGCAAGTGAGACTCCTTCCTTCTCTCCCACTCTACAACTGTAGCTACTATTGCTCTCGCCACTGTATGTTCCACTTATTCATTTTCATGCGACATAGAAAACTTCAAGTGCATTAAGGTGGATTTATACTTATAGCATGTGCACATGATATCTACGCAGGCACTAGCATCGTCTAGTAGTGGTGCAGATGTTGGCTCATCACATGCAATTGTAGCAACTGTTGCTCCTATCACGGTATGTTCCACTTATTTGTTTTCATGCTTCATATTTAACTCTCGGTGCATTAAGGTAGGATTTAGACTTATAGCATGTGCACATGATATCTACGTAGGCATCACCACCTTCTATGGATGCTCATAAGTTGATGCACATTATTGAGAGATTGAGGGACGAGTTAAGTGAGACACGAGATCACTTGTGTGACACTCAGACTCGCCTTCAGGATTAGGTTCAAGATACACAGGCTCGCCTAGATGATGAGACCACTAGGCATAGGATTGCAGAGCATAGGGAAGAGCACTTTTGCATGCAAGTCCGTCATTTTGAGGAGCGTGGTGGCAGTAGGGCAGCAATTTGGATCCATACATAGCCTTGTATCCATAGCATATGTCACAGTTTTTAGAATGCCCGAGACTCACATACAGTGCCAAAATTTGTTCATCATATCTCTTGCACTTTGTGTGCGATAGGCTTTGATGGGATAGGATTTTATGGACTTGGTTGTGGGCATCTATTCCATTTGGACTGCATTGTAGGATCATTGACTATTAGGTCTAGATGCCCTTGTTGCACAACAGATGTCCCCCTCGTCACATATCGGGCTTTGGGTATGGACTCATTATATCTTGGAGAGCATGTTGTGATGGACCCAGTGACTATCAGGACCGCTTCTGAGATGACACAGAAGGACAATGAGAGGATTGCACGAGAGGAGGGCTATTTTGACATTCCAGAGGGCATTGAGGAGCCAGAACCTATTCCATGGATGCATCAGGACTTTGATGATAGTGAGTTGGCTCGTGTATTGAGAGAGAGCCATGAGGAGGTGATTCTGCAAGGCAAGTGGTATAGAGGCACTAGAGTAGGAGTAGTGCATATCGGATGCTAGGAGGTCGACTCATTTAGAGTTCGAGACACGAGTTAGAGCCAACTATTGTTTGTGGAGTATCAGGCATCGGATGCTGCAGGAGCATGTAGGATGTAGATGCAGAGGATGCAGTATGCATGTTACAAGGTAGAGAGCCCCCTATTAGTGCATGATGGATCTCACAGCATGCCATGATAGCGAATCGAGTGGCAGGTGGAGAGCATCAGAGGGTAGCCCGGAGACCCCAATCAGCCATCGAGGTGGATGATTCAGAGTAGCTAAAACCAAAGTTGCTGGGTTAGCTCTATTATATGTATTTATTGTTGTGGCATTTTTTTGTATATGCTAAACCCATAGTAGTTGGGTTAGCACAATTGTACAACCTTATATTTTATAGACATATATTGGGTTTTATGTATTTCCTTTTTTTGCTAGTTTCTCATGGATGTAATTTTTTGTGTATGTATCCTCTTGTCATTCATGAAAATCTTTAATGGATTATATTCATTGTGTACATTTGTATATCAATCGTTTTGTTAAGCTAATATGTTGTCATTGCAATGGTTGTAAAAAAGTGATTTGAATTGTTATATGATCTTGATATGTGTTTCAATTGTTGTTTGCATATGGATTCAAATGTTGTGTTAAGGGGTGCTAGATTCAAATGTTCTTGTTTACATATGGATTGAGATATAGCTATGCCAAACATATGCAATGATATGGGGCATTCATGTTTTTGCAAAATATGCAACATTTGGGAAGGACATTGGCACGTCCAGGTGTCTAATTAGTGTAAACCTTTGCACGGTATATGGGATTGATGGTTTCCATGTTTGTGTAAATTTGGATGTCCATAGGACACCAAATGTGGGTCCATAAAGGTCAAATTCCCCAATTTGACATGTGCACCTCATTACATATGTGAAGGGGCAAAATACCT
The DNA here is from genome assembly GCF_047967505.1 of Dipteris shenzhenensis. Lineage (NCBI taxonomy): Eukaryota > Viridiplantae > Streptophyta > Polypodiopsida > Gleicheniales > Dipteridaceae > Dipteris > Dipteris shenzhenensis. Next base: position 29,985,657 of record NC_141604.1, read on the forward strand.
AACAAGGAAGGACATTGGTTTGTCCAGGTGTCGAATTGGTGTGAAAATTTGCATGGGCCTTAGACACAATGGTTGTAATGTATGTGCAAAGTTGGATGCCCATCGGACACTGAATGTGGGCCAAGGAAGGTCAAATGCCCCAATTCCAAATGAGTATATCACATGTGTGTGAATTGGCAAAACACCTAACGGGGAAGGACATTGGCATGCTCAAGTGTCAGATTGTTAAGAAACTTTGTGCAGGGCTAAGTCTTAATGGTTTCCATGTTTATGAAAAGTTAGATGTCCATTGGACACCGAATGTGGTCCAAGGAAGGTTAAATGCCCCAACTCCACATGAGTATCATGTACACATATGTGAAGGGGAAAAATACACAATGGGGAAGGACATTGGTATGTCTAGGTGTCAAATTGGTAAGAAACTTTGCAATGGCCTTAGTCTTGATAAATTCCATGTGCTTACAAAGTTGGATGTCCATCAAACACTGAATGTGGTCCTGGGAAGGTCAAAAGCCCCAATTCCACATGAGTATATCTTATGTGTGTGAAGGGGCAAAATACCTAACAGGGAAGAACATTGGAATGTCCAGGTGTTGGATTGGTAAGAAAATTTGCAAGGGCCTTAGGCTTGATAGATTCCATGTGCTTACAAAGTTGGATGTCCATCGGACACCGAATATGGGCTCGGGAGCGTCAAAAGCCCCAATTCCATATGAGTATATCTTATGTGTGTGAAGGGAAAAAATACCTAATGGGGAAGGACATTGGCATGTCCAGGTGTTCAATTGGCATGAAACTTTGTACGAGTCTTAGGCTTGATAGATTCCATGTGCTTGCAAAGTTGGATGTCCATCGGACACCGAATGTGGGCCCAGGAAGGTCAAATGCCCCAATTCCATATGAGTATCATGTGTATGTGAAGGGGAAAAATACCTAACGATGAAGGACATTGGCATGCCTAGGTGTTGGATTGGCATGAAACTTTGCACGGGACTTAGCCTTGATAGATTCCATGTGCTTTCAAAGTTGGATGTCCATCAAACACCAAATGTGCACCCGAGAAGGTCAAATACCCGAATTCCATATGAGTATCATGTGTATCTGAAGGGGCAAAGGAAAAATACTTGATGGGGAAGGACATCGGCATGTCCAGGTATCAGATTAGTGCAAAACTTTGCACGGATCTTAGGCTTGATAGATTCCATGTTCTTGCAAAGTTTTATGGCCATCAAACATCGAATACATGTGGGCTCAAAAAGGTCAAATGCCCCAATTCCATATGAGTACCATGTGAATGTGAAGGGGCAAAATACACAATGGGGAAGGACATTGGTATGTCCAGGTGTCGGATTGGTGTGAAAATTTGCATGGGTCTTAGGCTTGATGGTCTCCATGTGCTTGCAAAGTTGGATTTCCATCGGACACTGAATGTGGGACCGGGAAGGTCAAATGCCACAATTCCATATGAGTATCATGTGAATGTGAAGGGGCAAAATACACAATGGGGAAGAACATTGGTATGTCCAGGTGTCAGATTGGCATGAAAATTTGCATGGGTCTTAGGCTTGATGGTTTCCATTTGTTTGCAAAGTTGGATGCCCATCCAACACCAAATGTAGGCCCAAGAAGGTCAAAAGCCCCAATTCCACATGAGTATATCATATGTGTGTGAAGGGGCAAAATACCTAAAATGGGGAAGAACATTGGCATGTCCAAGTGTCGGTTTGGTGTGAAAATTTTCATGAGCCTTAGGCTTGATAGATTCCATGTGCTTGCAAAACATCAAATGTGGGCCCGAGAAGGTCAAAATCCCCAATTCCACATGAGTATATCATATGTATGTGAAGGGGCAAAATACTTAATGGGGAAGGACATTGGCATGTCTAGGTGTTGGATTGGTGTGTAAATTTGCATGGGCCTTAGGCTTGAAAGATTCCATGGGCTTGCAAAGTTGGACACCAAATGGTGAAGGGGCAAATCATGCAATGGTGAAGGACATCGATATGCCCATGTGTTGGAATGGTGTAAAATTTTGCACATGACTTAGACACAATGGTTTTCATGTCTGTGCAAAGTTGGATGTCCATTGTACATTGAATCTAGGCCTAGGAAGGTGAAATGCCCCAATTTCACATGTGCACTTGGTTACATATGTGAAGGGGTAAAAATACACAATGGTGAAAAACATGCAATGGTGAAAATTACATTCGACTCAACGTGTAATGTTGAAATACATCTAAAAGTGAAATCATATCACTGATACAATCAACACTACTTGATAAACACATGAAATGGTAAAGCTTTGCAATGAAAACTGCTCAATACATAAAATGGGCAACATAAGGAATGTAAATCCTTAATAAAATGACATGGAACAAAAAACCAATACAATGAAACTATAGATCCTCAATACAAAGAGACTATAGAGCATCAACACAATGATACAATATAAATTTTAATAGTACAATACACTACTCCTCAGGATCTTCTCTCATGGCAATAGACGCAAGTATCCTCTGATCATGATCCTGTACTGCAAGTCACCAATGTGGAGTGGATCCAGCCTTGCAAGATTGGATGCGATTAAGTTGGGGACCTTGATCACAAAGATAAGATGGGAATACATGCATGCATTGACATCAGCCATGTATTGCTGGAACTCAATTATGCTGCCACACCTATGTATCTGCTGGAAGTAGTAACCACCAACCACCATGCTATGAGCATTAAAAGAAATCCCATGTCCATCCACTGAATCATCATTGAGCACACTCTTTACCAAAGAGCATGGCAACAAGTAGTAATCCACACCCTCTGCATTGCCCTAAGGAGCAATGATAGCAAAAACATCATCAACAACCAACAAATCTGTCAACTCATCATAATCCTTGCCAAATGTGAACCCAATACCCTGAACATCAAGCACTACCTCCCAACGTTGGTGGGGAGAAAGCACATGCTGTGTCCATGGATCAGCCCATGCTATCATGGAACATCCTCCCCAATCAGCATCAACACATGCAGAACAGAAACATGCAAACCGTCGAGACAAGATCGTGGGATCCCTAGAGCATGTGCTCCTAATAGAATGGAAATCCAAAGTACCATGCATTGATCGACAAGCATAAGAAATAGACCAATCAATACTCCCAACATCCACAGACCAGAAGACGCACCTCACCACCCTTAGATCTGTATGTGATCGATAAGAAGTAGCACTAGTACTCAAGTGCTGTCTGCACCACTCAACTACCTGCTGTGCATCCCCAAACTGATCAACACCATACTACAACTAGTGGCACCGTAAAGCATGCTTCACAAATGCATGTAGCTACACCATCATGCTCTCCCTTCCCATGCCCAGTCTCAAAGTAGCTCCAAATCACTAGGATGCTAGTGTCATGGTGCCATCTACACAACCAAAAAAACTGTCTAGCAAATTTGAACTATGCACCACATCCATCAGACCAAATCTAATGCTACTGCCACCCTTTCCTTCAAAGCACTCTATAAGGTTAGTGCTATGCACATATGATCATGTGATGGTGCTATGCACACATGATCACATGATGTTGAGCATGAACTCTCAACACCTTCCCTCAAGATCAACATCATGAAATAGGCCTTCCCTCAAGATGATGATTCTAGGGAATCGAAGAAGCACTGAGCATTACATTCCATCACACCCCTTTAATGGGAATGTCCTTCCTCTGCGTCAAACCAAGAGCTAGTCGGTGTTTCTCAAATAGCTCTTTACCGAGTGGTTTGGTAAAGATGTCTACAACATTATCTTTGCTATCACAATGCTGCAGTGTGATGTCACCAAGTAACACTCTTTCTCTGATGAAGTGGTCTTTGACATCAATGTGCTTTGTCTTGGAGTGATATACTCGATTTTTGGCCAATGCTTGAGCCGATTGATTATCACAGTATATTGTTGTTGGCTTTGACTCATCAAAGTAATCTGTTTCTGAGAATAGTCTTCTGAGCCATATAGCCTCACATGCACCTGTAGTGAGTGCTCTATATTCTGCTTCAGTCGAAGACAAAGAAATAGTTGGCTGTTTGTTTGACAACCATGATATAGCACCTTGACCAAGGAGAAATGCATATCCCTATGTCGATCTCCTGGTCTCATGATCTCCGGCATAGTCACTGTCACAGTATCCATGCAACCATGGATGACTTCCTCTGTATTCTGTCCCAAACTATCTTGTACCTTTGATGTATCTGAAGACTCGTTTGGCTACATTCTAGTGAGACTGTTTTGGATTTGCCATAAACTGTGCTAGTGAGCTTACCACATAACAAATATATGGCCATGTGATTGTCAGATATATAAGAGATCCGATGAGCTGCATGTAGTATCTGTCATTGACTATAGGCTTTTCTCAATCTTTAGTAACTCTGCTCCATGGGAGTGGCTGCAATCTTGCAATCTGCCATATGAAACTTCTTCAGGAGACTGATAACATACTTGAGCTGACTCATGAATGTGCTATCTGAATCTCTCTAGAACTCAATTCCAAGACAATAGTGCATAAGTCCAAGATCTTTCATGTCGAACTCTGCAGATAAGTCTTGTTTCAGTTTTCCGATGAAGCTATCATTGTTTCCTATCATAATCAGATCATCAACGTACAAAAGTGCAATAGTAATGTCTTCCCCTTGAACTTTGTAGTAGAGAGTATGATCTGCATTGGATTTCATGTATCCCAGATCAGCAAAATACTTGTCGATTCTGCTGTACCAACTTTTGGGGCTTGTTTTAAGCCATAGAGTCTTTTCTTGAGATGGCAAACCTTATTCTCCTTTCCTAGTTCAACATAACCTGCTGGTTGTTGCATGTAGACTTCCTTGTCTAGATCACCATTGAGAAATGCATTCTTGACATCGAGCTGGTACACATTCCATCTATTGAGTGTCGCTAGTGATATCAAGAACCCTATGAAATCCATCTTTGCTACTGGAGCATAAGTCTCATCATAGTCTTGACCATATTGTTGTGCAAATCCTTTTGCAACTAGTCTAGCTTTGTATCTCTGAATACTGCCATCTGGATTGTACTTTTGCTATGGCCTTCTTTCTTGGTGGAAGGTCGCATAAATCCCAAGTATTATTCTTATACAAAGCATCCATTTCTTCATTCATAGCAGTTTGCCATTCTGGCTTGTCTAATGCACCTTCAAAGTACACTGGCTCTTCTGTAGCTATGATGGTAGTCAGAAGAGCATAGTTGGTGGTTTCCACCTGAATTGCTTTGCCTTTCTGAGCATATGTCAATCTGGCTAGTGGTCTGCTTTCCTTAGTAGACCGTCTAAGCTACTGTGGCTCTACTTGGGGTGTTGCTGGCAATTCTTGCTCTTCTTCATCAACCTGTTCTGTAGATGACTGTGAAGTCGATGCTTATATCTCCTGTGTAGGTGAGGTTTTCCATTCTGATTCCTCATCAAAGATTACATCTTTGGAGATAATGACTTTGTGGTTAATGGGATCATACAATTTGTATGCTTTGCTTTCTTCACTGTAGCTAACCATTATGCATTTGTGTGACTTCGCATCCAATTTCCTGCGATGATCATCATGTATGTGGGCATATGCTATCCAACCAAATATGCAGAGATGCCCAATGTGTGGCTTGTGTCCAGTGAATGCTTCATAAGGAGTCATACCCTGTATCAGTTCGGTAGGAAGCTGATTAAGCAAGTAGTTTGCTGTAGCTATTGCTTCTACCCAATACTGATTCGGATGATGCTTTTCACTAAGCATTGCTCTGTCATGCACATTCGTCAAAAAACGCAGTCCTAGATGTGTTATTCAAACTAGTACTTATCGGATGGGGGCTCTAGTTTGCAGGCAAGTCCGTCTCAACTAGGTTGAGGTGTGTGCAAAGTATTGTCACCATCAGATATGATTTGCATGGTCGATCATGCATTATATATCGTTTTTTCCCTAGTGGTATGCACATCCGCAAAAAAACAAGCCCTTGGGTATGTTATCTGACCAAGTACTTATCGGATGGGTGTGCCTCTTTGACAACATTTTTTAATACCACGTAGGTTGAGGTATAGGAAAAGTATTATGCCCATCGTATATGCTTTGCATGGTTGATCGAGCATTAAATACCATTTTTGCTTTAGTGCCATGCACATCCGTAAAAAAACACGCTGCTAGGTGTGTTATCTGATCAAGCACTTATGCGATGGGCGTGCCACTTTGCATGTAAGTCAATTCCACCTATTTGAAGGTGTGTGCAAAGTATTTTGCCCATCGGATATGCTTCGCATTGTCGATCAAGCATAACACACCGTTTTTGCCTTAGTGTCATGCACAACCATATAAAAACACGGCCATAGGTGTGTTATTCAAATAAGTACCTATCAGATGGGGTCTCCACTTTGCATGCAAGTCTGTTTTAACTACATTGAGGTGCGTGCAAAGTATTGTCACCATCGGATATGATTTGCATGGTCGATCACGCATTATACACCATTTTTCCCTAATGATATGCACATCCGCAAAAAAACACGCCATTAGGTGTGTTATCTGACCAAGTACTTATTGGATGGGTGTGCCTCATTGAGAACATTTCAATACCACTTAGGTTAAGGTGTACGAAAAGTTTTGTGCCCCTCGGATATAATGTTGATGCTGACTTTGATTTTGTTGCTGATGATGTCCACTTTTCTGATATGATCTACCTCTACCTTTGCCTTTACTTCTTTCTGAAGCTGTGAATGCCTAATCATTAGAATGACCTTTACATGCTTGAATGGCCTGAGTCCTGAGTTCGTCACCAAGTAGAACTGACTGAAGTCCTTCCAGTGTTGGAATTTGCTGTTGGATGGCAATACTCTGTACTAGATTCTTGTATCCTTCTCCTAGTCCATTCAGAATGACTTGAACCATTTCTATGGGGTTCATAGTCTCTCCTGCTGCTGCAAGTTGATTGTTGTAGTCTTTTATGCAGAGTACATAAGCATGACCGGTTTCACTGTTGTTGCAGAAACTTTGGTTGATCTGGTTTCTCAGGGTGAGAATCCTGGATGTGTTCTTGGACTCGTAGAGAGCTGCAAACATATCCCATGCTTCTTTCGATGTCTTGACTATGTTGAACTATCCTAGCATGACATCTTGCACATTCTGCTTGATCAAGTGATAGGCATACGTGTCTTTCTTATCCCATTCTATTTGAGCTCAGGCAATGGCAGGACCGGTACAAGTGTGAAAATTTTTTGTGTAGATGTAGATCCCGTTGCTGGTGCTCTAACAACAGATCGAGTAGAGCTACTGGTGGCTAGATTGTCCAATGGTCTAGGTGTAGACCCATTGACATACTCCCATTTGTCCTGAAGCACAAGAATGGTCTCCATTTGGTATTTCCATGTACCATAATTGGAGTTGTCTAACTTAGCAGATGCCTCCAAATTGACTAGTCGACATGGTGCAAGAAATGTACTCAAAAGTTTCGTGAAGATCTCTGTATGAATCAATTGCAAATACATTGACTATGCCAAGTGAAATCTCTGTACCGTCGGTGAAGATAGAACTGCAGTATATAAAATCTGATCTGTATTACAAGGCTTGTGGTAATGATGTTGGGAATAGCCAAGAGGCTTTATAAGGCTGAAATGATGTGCACGATGCCATGAGATAGCCGAATAGGCTTTATAATTGTGGCATGTGTGTGTGAAATCAAATGCTATCTGCCCACTGAAATAATCTGCAATGCCTCTGAACTCTGAATTCTTCTTAGTAAACTGATGAACGTAAGGTTTCAGGTAATGTAATGATGTGAAACCGTATGTGAGAGTATGGACTCGCTTTGAGTAGGTACTAGTCGAGAATTTCAGGCATGCTTAGATTGGCAACTTGGGGAAATTCAAAGCATCCCCTCTATGGCGATCTAGTCTACTCTAATCTAGATCTAAACCAACCATCGATCGATGAAAGAACAGCAAATAATTCCTTTTCTTTTGTTCTTTTTAAGTGCTAGGTCAGATGCATCGATGTAGAAGCAAATGTGCATGAAGGAAGTGGTTTTGTCAGTGAGGCTCAAATGTGAGTGTAACTTGCACCAAAATGTGCATGTGATGTGACGAGCGCGTAGAGCACGAAATAACGAGCAACTTTCCTTTGACAAAATATGAAGAGGGTAGAGGAGAAGAGTGGAGATGAGGAGAGAGGGCACAGCTAGAGAGCACACTACAAATGACTAACTGTACACTAGATTTAGTTGAAAAAATAGAATATATACAAACCCTTTTAGGGTTAGGGTTAGGGGATCTAACCCTTTCATTTATAGCACTCTATAAGGTTAGTGCTATGCACATATGATCACATGATGGTGCTATGCACACGTGATCACATGATGTTGAGCATGAACTCTCAACACCTTCCCTCAAGATCAACATCATGAAGTAGGCCTTCCCTCAAGATGATGATTCTAGGGAATCGAAGAAGGACTGAGCATTACATTCCATCACACCCCTTTAATGGGAATGTCCTTCCTCTGCGTCAAACCAAGAGCTAGTCGGTATTTCTCGAATAGCTCTTTACCGAGTGGTTTGGTAAAGATATCTGCAACATTTTCTTTGCTATCACAATGCTGTGATGTGATGTCACCAAGTAACACTCTTTCTCTGATGAAGTGCTCTCTGACATCAATGTGCTTTGTCCTGGAGTGATATACTGGATTTTTGGCTAATGCTTGAGCCAATTGATTATCACAGTATATTGTTGTTGGCTTTGACTCATCAAAGTAATCTGTTTCTGAGAATAGTCTTCTGAGCCATATAGCCTCACATGCACCTGTAGTGAGTGCTCTATATTCTACTTTAGTCGAAGACAAAGAAACAGTTGGCTGTTTGTTTGACAACCATGATATAGCACCTTGACCAAGGAAAAATGTATATCCCTGTGTCGATCTCCTGGTCTCATGATCTCTGGCATAGTCACTGTCACAGTATCCATGCAACCGTGGATGACTTCCTCTGTATTCTATCCCAAACTGTCTTGTTCCTCTGATATATCGCAAGACTCTTTTGGCTGCATTCTACTGAGACTATTTTGGATTTGCCATAAACTATGCTAGTGAGCTTACTCCATAACAAATATCTGGCCGTGTGATTGTTAGATATATAAGAGATCCAATGAGCTGCCTGTAGTATCTGTCATTGACTCTAGGCTTTTCTGAATCTTTAGTAAGTTTCAAACTATGTTCCATGGGAGTGGCTGCAATCTTGCAATCTACCATATGAAACTTCTTCAGGAGACTGTCAACATACTTGAGCTGACTCATGAATGTGCTATCCGAATCTCTCCAGAATTCAATTCCAAGACAATAGTGCATAAGTCCAAGATCTTTCATGTCAAACTCTACAGATATGTCTTGTTTCTATTTGCTGATGAAGCTATCCTTGCTTCCTGTCACAATCAGATCATCTACGTACAAAAGTACAATAGTAATGTCTTCCCCTTGAACTTTGTAGTAGAGAGTATGATCTGCATTGGACTTCATGTATCCCTGATCAGCAAAATACTTGTCAATTCTATTGTACCAACTTCTAGGTGCTTGCTTTAAGCTGTAGAGACTCTTCTTGAGATGGCAAACCTTATTCTCCTTTCCTAGTTCAACAACACCTACTGGTTGTTGCATGTAGACTTCCTCGTCTAGATAACCATTGAGAAATGCATTCTTGACATCGAGCTGATACACATTACATTTGCTGAGTGTTGCTAGTGATATCAAGAACCGTATGGAATCCATCTTTGCTACTGGAGCATAAGTCTCATCATAGTCTTGACCATATTGTTGTGCAAACCCTTTTGCAACTTTGTATCTCTGAATACTGCCATCTGGATTGTACTTCACTTTGTATACCCATTTGTTTGTTGTGGCCTTCTTTCTTGGTGGAAGGTCGCATAATTCCCAAGTGTTATTTTTATACAAAGCATCCATTTCTTCAGTCATAGCAGTTTGCCATTCTGGCTTGTCTACTGCGTCTTCGAAGTACATTGGCTCTTCTATAGCCATGATGGTAGTCATAAGAGCATAGTTGGTGGTTTCCACCTGAATTGCTTTGCCTTTCTAAGCATATGTCAATCTAGCCGGAGGTCCGCTTTCCCTAGTAAACCATCTGAGTTGTTGTGGCTCTGCTTGGGGTGTTGCTGGAAATTCTTGCTCTTCTTCTTCATCAACCTGTTCTGTAGATGACTGTGAAGTTGATGCTTCTATCTCCTGTGTGGGTGAAGTTTTCCATTCTGATTCCTCATCAAAGATTACATCTCTGGAGATAATGACTTTGCGGTTGATGGGATCATACAATTTGTATGCTTTGCTTTCTTCATTGTAGCCAACCATGATGCATTTGCGTGACTTCGCATCCAATTTTTTGCGATGATCATCATGTATGTGGGCATATGCTATGCAACCAAATATGCGGAGATGCCCAATGCGTGGCTTGTGTCCAGTGAATGCTTCATAAGGAGTCATACCTTGTATCGGTTCAGTAGGAAGCCAATTAAGCAAGTAGTTTGCTGTAGCTATTGCTTCTGCCCAATACTGATTTGCAAGATGCTTTTCAGTAAGCATTGCTCTGGCACTGTCTGCTAAAGTCCCATTCTTTCTTTCAGCTATTGCATTCTGTTGAGGAGTATCTACACATGTGAATTGTCTTCGTATGCCGTGATTTTTGCAAAAGTTCATGAATGCTGAAGACATGTATTCACCTCCTCTGTCTGATCTCATGACCTTGATCTTGCTGCCTGTTTGGTTTTCTACCATGGCTTTGAATTCTTGAAATCTGGAAAACACTTTAGATTTCTCTTTCAGAAAGTAGACCCAACAATATCTGCTGTAGTCGTCGATGAAGGTCAAGTAGTAAAGTGAACCATTGATGCTGCGGGTGTGGGCTTAACCCCATACATCTGTATGTATCAAATCAAGAATTTACCTCGTGCATGAGAGGTACTTCTGAAAAAGTTGGTTCGCTTTTGTTTGCCGAAGCAACATGCTTCGCAAACTTTTCCAAGAAACTATAGCTTCGGAATCCCAATTGCCATATTTTGATTCCTGAGATCTAACAAGTACTTGAAATTGACATGACCATATCTCGTGTGCCATTTTGCAGATAGTGGCATCTATTGCATTTGAGCTGACATGGCATGCTTATCTCGTACTGTAGCTAGCATTCTGTATAAGCATCCTTCCTTGACACCTTTTGCTACTAGCTGACCTCTTTTGGATTTGTCTCTGATAGTGCATTCATCACCGTCAAAGATGACTTTGTAGTTGTGTTCCGTCATTTGACCTACTGACAAAAGGTTCTTGCTGAGCTTCGGAACATAGAGCACATCTTTGACTAATCCTTTTGTACCAGTGAAATTCTTCATAGGGATAACACCTGTCCCTTGAACTAGATTTGGTGTATTGTCTGCTGTGTAGATGACATTCTTCTGACCTTCTAATGGTTTCATCTCTATGAACCATTCCTGATGATTTGTCATGATGATGCACCACTGTCGATGTACCAAGGATCCTATTCCACTTGGTCGACTTGATAACTGAAATCCTGTTTGGGATTGAAATCAGTGTCTAGGTGCATTGTATCAGTGTGATGCAATTCCTCGCTTCCAAGAAACATATTTCCATGTTCATTTGCAAAATGACTGTGACTAGAATGTCCACCACGATGATTTCCTCTTCCTTGGAAATTCCCTCGATTACTGCTGGATTGACCGCCTTGGTCGTACTGCTTCTTGTGGCAATCTCTTTCATAATGTCCAAACTTGTGACAGTAGTTGCATTGAATGTTTGACACATTGGTGGATGCATTCCCTCGTCCTTGAAATCTTCCTTGATTGGAATGATTTCCTCTTTGTTGATTCTGATGTTGCTGAGGATGATGCTACTGCTGATGCTGATTCTAACTTTGATTTTGTTGCTGATGATGATGACCACTTTTCTGATATGATCTACCTCTGCTTCTACCTTTGCCTCTGCTTCTATCTGAAGTTGTGAATGCCTGATCATTAGAATGACCTTTACGTGCTTGAATTGCCTGAGTCCTAAGTTCTTCACCAAGTAGAACTGACTGAATTTCTTCTAGTGTTGGAATTTGCCATTGGATGGCAATACTTTGGACTAGATTCTAGATTCTCGTATCCCTCTCCTAGTCCATTCAAGATTACTTGAACCATTTCTACGGGGTTCAAAGTCTCTTCTACTGCTGCAAGTTGATTGTTGTAGTCTTTAATGTGGAGTACATAAGCATGACTAGTTTCACTGCTATTGCAGAAACTCTGGTTGATTTGGTTTCTTAGGGTGAGAATCCTGGATGTGTTCTTGGACTTGTAGAGAGCTGCGAACATATCCCATGCTTCTTTTGATGTCTTGACTGTGTTGAGCTATCCTAGCATGACATCTTGCACATTATGCTTGATCAGGTGATAGGCATACTTGTCTTTCTTATCCCATTTTGCTTGAGCTCGGGCAATGGCAGGATCTACTACTGGTGTGGAAACTGTTTGTGTAGATGTAGATCCCGATGTAGATTCCGTTGTTGGTGCTGTGACAACAGATGGAGTAGAGACACTGGTGGCTGTATCGGCCAATGGTCTAGGTGTAGACCCATTGACATACTCCCATTTGTCCTGAAGCACAAGAATGGTCTCCATTCGGTATTTCCATGTACCGTAATTGGAGTTGTCTAACTTAGCAGATGCCTCCAGATTGAGGTTGCTAGTCGACATGGTGCAAGAAATGTACTCAAAAGTGTCGTGAAGATCTTTGTATGAATCAATTGCAAATACACTGAATATGCCAAGTGAAATCTTTGAACCGTCGATGAAGATAGAAGTGCAATATATAAAATCTGATCTGTATTACAAGGCTTGTGGCAATGATGCCGGGAATAGCCAAGAGGCTTTACAAGGCTGAAATGATGTGCACGATGCCGTGAGATAGTCGAATAGGCTTTTACAATGGTGGCATGTGTGTGTGAAATCAAATGCTATCTGCCCACTGAATCAATCTGCAATGCCTATGAACTCTGAAGTCTGCTCACTGAACTGATGAACATAAGGTTTTAGGTAATGTAATGATGTGAAATCGTATGTGAGCGGATGGACTGACTTTGAGTAGGTACTAGTCGGGAATTTCAGGCATGGCTTAGATTGGCAACTTGGGGAAATTCAAAGCGTCCCCTCTATGGCGATCTAGTCTACTCTGATCTAGATCTAAACCAACCGTCCATCGATGAAATAACAACAAATAATTCCTTTTCTTTTGTTCTTTTTGTGTGCTGGGTCAGATGCATCGATGTAGAGGCAAATGTGTGTGAAGGAAGTGGTTTTGTCGGCGAGGCTCAAATGTGAGTGTAACTTGCACCAAAATGTGCGTGTGATGTGACGAGCGCGTAGAGCACGAAAAAATGAGCAACTTTCCTTTTTGGAGCGCCCTCAAATTCTTCCTGGATCAAGAGATACGACTTAATCTAGGTGGAGGGGCAAAAGGAGTGCAAATGGTGCTCAATGATGATGTGTCACTGTGAGTCACATGCAGTGATGATGTGGCACTATGCTTAGCAAGAGGTGTGCTAGTGGAGTCTTGTGTTGAGGTGGCAGGAGTGGTCACATGAAGTGATTGTGAAGCAATGTGTGTGCCTGTAGAGGTCAGTGCTGACTGGATTGCTGAGGTGGCACTGCTGAGGTGGTAGAGGTGATGTGGCCATGCTGACGTGGCACTGATGATGTGGTAGATGACATGGCACTGATGACATGGTAGAGGTGATGTGTGCAAGCTGATGTGGCACTGACGTGTGCAAGCTAACGTGGCACTGATGATGTGGCAGATGACATGGCACTGATGATGTGGCAGAGGTGACATGTGCAAGCTGACATGGCACTGATGATGTGGCATTGATGATGTGGCAGAGGTGATGTATGCAAGCTGACATGGCACTGACGTGGCAGAGGTGACATGTGCAAGCTGATGTGGCACTGACATGTCACTGATGACGTGTGCAAGCTGACGTGGCAACTGACATGGCACTGATGACGTGACAGTTGAGGTGGTAGGTTGATGTGGCAACCTCATGAGGCTACTGATGTGGCAAGGTGGATAAGCTGATGACGTGGCACATGGGCCATGTGTCACTTGGCTGACCACACCTCAATGTGTGGTGAGGTTGAGGATAAAATATCCTCCCTCGCTGCCATGTGGCGCTATGAGGGCGACCGAAATCTGTCAAAGATTCTATTGATTCTGCTGACAAAGGTTCACGGTCGACGATGCTTGGAGGTCGTCCGTAGTTCAAGCGGCATTGTTGGAGTCGATGGCCTTGGAGCTCTTTGCATGAAGAGCTGGCTGGCATCGGCGTTGAAGCAGGCACTTTTATAGAGGAGCCTGCGGCTATGGAGTTGAGTAGCTATGGAACCGCTAGGAGTCGAGGCTCTGCTGTGAGCTTTGGTGCGGTTGTTGTTGGCTATGGAGCCGTTGTTGTAGAGGGAGCCGCTGGCGTGGATGGAGCGCTGGTGGCATTGTGGATTGCTGGCCGAGCCGTGGAGAGCTTGTGGTCGAGCCATGGAGAGGTTGCCGCTGGTGTGGATGGAACTACAGGAGGCGCTAAAGAGTTGTTTGCATATCGTGGAAGCTTGTTGGAGGCGGCTTTGAGAGGCTTTTTGGAGCCTTGTTGCAGGGTTGAAGATTTCGTCCGTGTCGATGGAATCCTATCGTTTGAAGCGGATGCATTGTTGTGCAGGTGCTGTCTGGGGGAGCTATTGATGATGGAGGCTAGTCGTTATATGCATCTCTAGGAGCTCGTTCATTGCAAGTTGTAGGAGGCGCAAGAGGTAGCAGTGCACAGATGGAGGAGCCATTGATGAAGCTTGGAGCTGGTGGTTTCGTGTGCTAGTTGCAGTAGATATAGAAGTGTGAGCTCGTGAGCTAGGCGTTGGAGGCTGCTGGGAGCCTTGGAGCGCCAGTGGCTCGTAGTTAAAGAGGTCCGTCGGGATTCTAAAATCTTGGTGGTCGACTATGCTTGGAAGTCGCAGTTGTAGAGGCGAATCTGCAAAAAGTGTTGTAGGCTCCCTTTGTTGGATCTACCATGAGTGGTTCCTCAAGAAGAGTGGTTCCTCTTTCATCCAAAATTCTCTCAAGGAAAAGAAGAAGAACTCTCAAAGAGATCTCTCTCAAAAAATGACTGAAATCTCTTTCTAAGCCTCTAAAGATCAAATGACAGAAATCTCAAGAACTCTCCCTCACAAAAGGATCTCTCAAACTTGCAAAGAAACAATGAAGCGAATGGAAGGAGATTAACAAAAATCTATCAATCTCTCGTGGACGAAATTCTCTCAAATGGACGGAATTCTTTCATCAAAGAAGTTCTCTCACCAGAAGTGGACTCTCATGGAGAACACTCAAGAGAACTCTCAATCTCACAATCTCTCAATCACTCTCATAAGAAGGATGGCGCCTCAGCGGAAGGCAGAACCATGCTCTGATACCATGACAAAATATGAAGAGGGGAGAGGAGAAGAGTGGAGATGAGGAGAGAGGGCACAGCTAGAGAGCACACCACAAATGACTAACTATACACTAGATTTAGTTGAAAAAATAGAATATATACAAACCCTTTTAGGGTTAGGGTTAGGGGATCTAACCCTTTCCTTTATAGCACTCCATAAGGTTAGTGCTATGCACATATGATCACATGATGGTGCTATGCACACGTGATCACATGATGTTGAGCGTGAACTCTCAACATCCTTTTTGGAGTGCCCTCAAATTCTTCCTCGATCAAGAGATATGACTTGATCTAGGTGGAGGGGCAAAAGGAGTGCAAATGTGCTCAATGATGATGTGTCACTGTGAGTCACATGCAGTGATGATGTGGCACTGTGTCTAGCAAGAGGTGTGCCAGTGGAGCCCTATGCTGAGGTGGCAGGAGTGGTCACATGAAGTGACTGTGGAGCACTGTGTGTGCCTGTAGAGGTCAGTGCTGATTGGACAGTTGAGTTGGCACTGCTAAGGTGGCACAAATGATGATCTCAGTAAGGTGACATGGCAATGATGATGTGGTAGATGACATGGATGGATGACATGGTAGGATGATGTGGCCTACTACGTGGCACTGATGATGTGGCAATTGAGCTGGTAGGGTGATGTGGCAGCCTCACGGGGCTGCTGATGTGGCTTGATGAGCTAATGTGGCAATCATGCCACGTGTTAAGAATTGAGAGGCTTATCTACCACATGGCAGATAAGATGATGTGGCACACATGCCACATGTCACTTTACAACATGACATGGCAGTTGTGGCTAAGGCTATCTGCCACGTGTCAACCAATGGCTTCACTAACATCTACGAAGATTTCAACAGAATCTAAGAAGATTCCGTCCGCTTGCGGATTTTCATCACAGCTATTCGTTGGAGTCTTGCATCAGAGCCTTAGAGGCTTCAGAGATGGCGACGGTTGGCGGTCGTGCTGCTGGGGAGCCGATTGAAAGAGCCATCGATGGGCTGCCTTAGAGGTGCTGCAAGGCCTTTGCTATCGCCTGTCTTCCATTGAAGGAGAAGGCTCGTGAGTACGTGGTGGTAGTTGAGCTTGTTGGGTCCTGTTGATGGCCGTAGAGCTCAGAGCGCTGGCTACTACGAGCTGTGAGTTGTAAAGAAGGGGTTGCCTGCGATGGGTGAGCTCGACTGTTGACGATGCAGGGCTCAAGGGAATCCCGTAGCTGAACTCCTACATTTCTATGCTTGTTGATGATGGCAATTACCTCCACAGCTCAAAACTCTATCTCACTCAATTGGATAGAATACAGAGGAGCAGCTCTCTCTCTCTCAATAGATGGAAATTCCTCACATGAATGGAATTCTCTCTTTCAATGAACAGAAATCCTTCACTCAACAGAAGTGAATGGAATGAAAGACTACCTCTCAATCTCTCAATCTCACACTCTCAAGGATTGCAACGCCTCAGCGGAAGGCAAGGGAGCTCTGATACCATGACAAAATATGAAGAGGGGAGAGGAGAAGAGTGGAGATGAGGAGAGAGGGCACAGCTAGAGAGCACACCACAAATGACTAACTGTACACTAGATTTAGTTGAAAAAATAGAATATATACAAACCCATTTAGGGTTAGGGTTAGGGGATCTAACCCTTTCCTTTATAGCACTCTATAAGGTTAGTGCTATGCACATATGATCATGTGATGGTGCTATGCACACATGATCACATGATGTTGAGTGTGAACTCTCAACACACGTGAGATCCTCTTTCTCAATGCCTTCTTGAAAATTGGCGATGCCCTACAATGCTCCTCCTAAAACTGCTCTATGAATGCCTTGTTGCTCTCATTAAGCAAACGATCACTTTGGGGTGTGCGACCACTAGAAGCCCATAGAGCATCAACGTCATTGGCATCCAAACTCTCCCTCCTGATCATGCCCACTCTCATTGTACGTGGTGGAATGTGGAGTAAGCGAGATGTAGCACAAACATGACCTACCATGTGGGGTCGAATAATAGCACCCACAATAGCACGACGTGCTGCCAAAGCATCTGCAGTGTTCCTCTTCTTGATAGACACATAAGAATGATGAACACTACTAAGGACCTCACTACATGCTGTCCTGTCTCTACATGCAATCCTAGCAAGCTTTCTACACTCTACCAACTTAGGATGATCAATCAAGCAAGTGAGAAGAGTAGACTGAGAAGCAGGAGTAAGATCAACAAAGCAAGACTCTACGATCCTATTAACATGACGATGAATGGTTGTCATTAGTAAGACACGTGCTCTCGATCCATCACTAGTGTTAGGTGGGGGAAGGGGATCATATGGCATGAGTGGTGGAGGAGGAGGAGGAGATGGGGGCAAGAGGAGGGGGGTTGGCTCATTGGCAGCATGGATTCTAGCTCTCAATGCTCTCTTTCACTCACGAGCCTTCCTCTTTCGCTCTTCCTCTACAACATCAGTGGTAGGCAGTCTCCTTTTCCTATCGACTCTATCAGCTCTACGGCTTTGAGAACCCATTCTCAATCAAGCTAGGAATCAGTAGGGGAAGGCAATAAGGGCTTCAAAGTAGAAGGAGGTGTGAAGATTATGGAGAGAAAATAAGAGCAAGGCTTCAAACTAAGAAGGTAGAAGGAGGTGTCAAGCTTAGGCAATAACGGCAAGGCTTCAAACTAAGAATGAATGAAATGAGCCTAAACAATGTGCCCTCTTATAGAGGAAAGTTAGACACCCCTACTTAGATTGGATTGGATTACATTTGATTTCATTTGATTAGATTATATTTGATTTATTCTTGTAATAGCAATGAAATTAGTGGTTGTCCTAATTTGACATAATCTAGTAATTTGAATGGATTGGGTGATTTCCTTAATTTTTGATAATCTAGTAATTTGAATGGATTGGGTGTTTCCCTTAATTTTTCATGATTTGAATCAATTGAGTATATCAGTGAAAAAATGCTAATTTGATTGCTTCTTAAAATTAATCTATACATACAACTATACAATATATGATTAAATATAAGTTTAATTATTTGATTCTAATTTAATTAAACCAGCTTACCGCGGGAGAATAGGATCTGACTATATGACTATTCTAATGTAAATTAAGTGGGCATAACATTTTAATATGTGATAACATAATACATCATTTTTCATGTAACAAGATCATGCATGCATGCATGCCACGTGCATCCTGCATGCATGCATGTACACTGCATCATGCATTAGACTATCCACCTTCCATGCCTTGCATGCATGAGAGCGCATGATGACATGGCAGGATGTTTTGTACATGCATGGAGGGAGATGCTGGTGTGGCAAATTGCAGATGACATGGCATCATGCATGCTCATGACGTGGAACCTACCAAGATGATGATGTGTGATTCTTGTATGAGGTGGTAGTATGAGGTGGCAAGTATGAGGTGGAAAGCATCAGGCGGTAGAATGAGGTGGTATAATGTAGGGGCTGATGTGGCCTATGATGTGGTATGATGAGGTGGCATGTGAGCCCCAAGTGACACTAGGCGACCTGTTGCTGACGTGTCCTCAATGCCCATGTGGCATGTTGAGGTGGCAAGGCCACTCTTGAGGATGATGATGTGTCAGCCTTCCACATGGACAAGATACCCCACCAAAAATTTTGCCACTAGGCTTAGTAATTCCCCAAACCTACACTTCCATGCCTAACACCAATCTTGTCTAGCCTTGGTATTTGGCTAGTGTGGCCCTTTTTACATACATGAACGGGTTTTCACTTGGGGAAGGAAAAATTGACTCTTCCCTTATCCAAATTTCACCAAATTTTTTTTAATAGCTTCATCAAGTCAAAGTGTAATATACGTGTAATTTTGGGTGTATTAAAAAACTTCTACAAAATACTATATTGTTTTCTAATTTCCTTTACCAATCCTCAAACAAGTTGAAGTAAATTTCAAATGTAGATGCCATAAAATCTAACCGTTGGATTTTAGATTTAACAATTTCTCCACATACCCTTATGTGTCCATTAACCCCCTATCAAATCAAACGTAAAAAATAATTCAAACTTGGCCAAAAATGGTGCACCAAAAAATACATTAAGAAAATTATTAAACATAAAAAATCTATTTTAATTAGATAAAGCTTTCAAAAAAATCTCCAAAAATCAAGTTAAGATCTAGCATATGTGATGTGTATTCCTATAAATTTGTAGCACCATTTCATTTATAATGAGTAAGATATTAATGGTTTAATGTCACACTATGTATTGGCTAAAAGGTGTGACCAACCCTATGACCTACAATGACACCAGTGGAAAAGTGGAGTTATATATTTTTGATTGGACCATGTCATTGTGTGCATAAATACATGTGTAATGTTGTGTTAGAAGACTTGAAAGAGTGAATCCTTAGGGAACTAGGTGAGATTACCCATTTACTATGCAAAATGGCATGTTTTTCACCTGTGAAAAGTTCGGGCAATGGCCAAAAGGTGGACACCCTTAGCTTGCAACCACCCTTAGATGTCTCATGATGAGAATCATTAAAAATGTCTCATGACAAGGATAATTACAAATATAATAATTGTTATCGATTTGACCAACCCAACTTTGGTAGGTCCATCTCCACTAGCATTGCGGTCTCTGGCCCCTTAGCTGGAGTCATTTGACTCGTGGTCAGAAAACAACACAAATGGGATGTGACCAATGTGGAGGTTGAGTGGACAAACTCCATTTCAACCTAGAGAGTAAGGCTTCGAGCAAGAAAGAGCATGAGTTAGATACGCAGATCATTTCCCTCAAGCAAGTGAAACACATGCTGGAGCATCGGCTTTAGTTACTCAAAACAATACTTGATCCCAGCTTGGATCAAATAGAGCCAACCAAGATCCAACCACCCCACCTCTAACCCATCCACTATCCCAATGTCCCCACTGACATGAAAGCCTCATGGGTGGAGCAAAAACAGTGATTTGTAGCAGATCCTCAAGATCATCCAAGAGTAAGCTAAGCTCAACGAGGAGATAATCGATTTACACATGGGCACCCAAGACATCTACCATGAGTTGCAGAGTTTGCAGGGGGAATTAGTGATGCTATTGCACTGCCTCATCTTCTAGAGCCAAGTGGTCCTAGAAGCATGCTTTGGTGTCAGTGCCTAGCACAAATTTTCGTGTAGGCAAACATACCATAACCTCCATGGTATCTAGCCAAGTTATCCCAATTCATACATGGCCATGCCTAGAATCAGGCTGCACTACCTCGACTTGTAGCTCCACCTCTACCTTTGCCTACTCCAATTAGAGAATCCCCCCACTAGCTAATTTTGATGATGAGGAGGAGGTGGTACACACATGACTCTCTATCTATTGGAGGTAATTGTAGAAGGTTCAGCACTCAGCATTATTCAAAATCTTTTTGAGCATGACTTTCACCTCGATAAAAAACTACAGCTGTGACATAATATCATAGTAGATCCATGCGAGACAAACTCATGTGTCATGGACTAAGTTCGCACCTTTAGCTCCATGGTAGAAGAATCTCAAAGTCATGCGTAGATCGCATCACATCCTTTTGACTTGGCTATTGGTACATATGTAGATCCCACAGATAGCACCATTCAAGTCATTTATGTCTCTAAATTAGCATTGTTTTAGTCATTTGGGTTCTCGGCCCTAGCATTATCTAAATTCAAGATACATAGATCCCACAAATAGCACCATTCAAGTCATTTCCATCTCTAAATTAGCATTGTTTTAGTCATTTGGGTTCTTGGCCTTGGCATTATCTAAATTGATATATATAATTATTCCTCGATAGGCATCTAAATAGATTACTCTAGCCTTATGATGGTACTGCGGATTTTCATCCATCGCTTGAGTGTTCCAACGTGTTTTTGGGCTGGAAAACCTAACTCCAGTAGGTCCATCTCTGATAACACTAAGGTCTCCCATCCCTTAGCTGGAGTTATCTAATGCCTAGTTGGAAATGCAAATGTCAAGCCTTTATGGCTAGGCAACATTTGTCAAGACTCAGGGCTCTATGGCCATGCTACATCATCAATTTAGGACTGCTACCATGGGGTTGTTTAGTAATCAATAGCTTAAATTTTTATTAGTTAAATGCTCGACATCATCAGAAGTTGCAAGAACGAGTATTTATAGGGCATTCCGACCCATTGTAAAGAGGATGCTAAACTGTAGTTGCCTTTGTAATACAACGTATTCTCAACTCTGTGAGCTCTTGCATTGAGTGGTTTGGACTTTGTGGTGGTCCAAGAGGCATATTCTTCATATAAAGCTAAACTTTCCTTCCTATTATCTGTGTCATTTCTATTCTTTGTGTTCTACATCCGATGCCATGTGTTTAAGTTGTGACCTGACCTAAACATATTTATGTTGTGTTTAAGTTGTGACCTGACCTACATGTGTCACATTAAGCCTTTTTCTAAACACTTTATTCCAAATCTTTCACTTTATTATAATGTATGCATTGTTGGAGGTATATCCACAAACATGTGGTAGTGGTTGCTCTTGGCTCTAATGAGTCACTTTATTCCAAATCTTTCACTTGACAAACTCAAGTACCTTATGTTTTCCACCTGTATCATGGTATATAGAGCATCCACATCTCCTCATCATTGCAAAAGCAATTCCTTCTTTACCCCATCATTACTTCATTCTTGCTTCATTTTCGTATTCTTTTACTCTACAATGAAAGACTATTATGCAATGACCTTAAGTTCTCCAAGGTTCTTATGCTTGCATACAGTAGAAAGAAAATATTGAAGATACTTGCACCGCTATACATTTCACACTCAACTTGCTAGTGCATAGCAAGAATATTACATCCTTAGTGCATCAAAAGCTAGATCCTTTGAGTGCATTATACAAACAAGTAAAATTGCTTATGTTTAATGAAATGTCACTCATAGGATGAAGAGATTTCAACTTTGCAGATCTTCACATGAGATCCTTGAAAATAAATTTGGATGAGTACTTTGGATATGTGGACATCAGCACTTGTGGTGATTTCTACCAAGCAAAGCCATTGAAAGATGCTTGGGCCTTTAAAACGAATGAGGACACATTGGACCAAAGCAAAATGTTATGAAATAAAGACAACAATTAGACAAAGAGATAATGACTTTATGACAATGTTAAACTCATTTACAAAATGTACTAATATAGAAGAACAAATCGACTACATAAACAACAAATGTTTCCATCCACCACCCCAAGATCATACCTTTCTTCTATAAAAACATGCAAATGAGCAAACACAATGAGTCTATCCTTCAAATTCTATAAGGCAATACTGATGTGCTAAGAGCAAATAGATCATTTTATGGAGGCAACTTGTCACAACCAAAAAATATTGGGAGGTCTTAAAGCAATCGACGGTTTAAGAACATCTATACAAGCGAAAGAGGGAATGGTCATTGACCTATGTCCAAGAAAGATAAACCAATAATATGGACTTGTAAATGGAACAGATGGAGTCTTCAAAACTATTACCTCATACAATGGCAAAGAAATTGTATGGATACTATCCTCATAGTACATAAACATAGGATTTTTTTAAAGATTTTAACAAACATAGGATTAAACAGAGTACATCAACATAGGATTAAGCACAAGACTATACAATAACATAAGTACGTACACCCCACAAATAAACCAAGAATGGACTCCTATTTTTCATATTGCAAAGTAAGTTCAAATAAGACCATTAAAACAAAGCATTTTAACATGATAGCAATTTCCTATCCAACCTTCAGTTGTAAGAACAATAGATTGTGTGTGAGGACTCACTATGGAAAAACTAGCCACCACCACTACCATCATTAATATGTTTAAAAAATGATAATCTTTACGTACTAGACTACAAAAAGAGAACTTTAATGTAAATAAAGATGTCCAAAATGAAATGCAAAGACTGAACATTACAAAAAGATGGTAGACATTAAAAAAACTAAATTTAAAATCTCAAACTTTCAATATAATCCTTCACCAAATTCAACATTGACCTACAAGAAACACAAAATTTAATACAATGAGATATGATTTGCTTTCAAGAAACCCAAACTCAAAACTTTCAAGCATTAAAGACTCTAAGTTTCAAGCACTAATCAACTTCTCATCATGAGGATCTTGTATTTTATTGAGCAAAAGTATAATGATGCATCTTCTCACACATATGCTCTAAAAGGGAAAAACTTTGCAAAAGCACATATTTCCAAGTTTGATAGACACTACATAATTTTTACAAGCAACCAATAATGAATATAGACACTTTCTTGCACATCTTTAAAAAAATACTCAAAAAATACATCATGAAAAGAGATTTTAACATCTAAATGTCTAAAATGACAATAAATTCAAAGACGCTTCAAATGCTCATGGAAAACTACAATTATCACTTGCGTATCCATGAACCCACAACACTTTATGGCATCCATATCCATCAGCCCGCAAAACATACAAAAGAAAAAATTAAGTCGAGCAATTCCTATGCATATTGTACGCATCACTCTATCACTTACATATGTGCCTAACTTCAACTTCTACAATCGTACAAATTCCATTCAACACATATACTTCTCTTCCCTAATATTAAACACCAAAAAATTTACTTCTCTGCAACTCAATCCGACTTCTTCTGCTTGCAACTCAATGAGACTCTAACCTCCATTACTTCATAATAGCTCTGGTTCTTCCGGGAGCTGGAGTGCCATGAAGGCAAAGGCAGTTGTAAGATTCTGGTTTCCAACCCAGCTCTCGGGAGAGCTTCCATACTTGTAAATGGGACACACTCCCCATGACCCGTCTACATTCTGCATCCCACTCCAGCTCTATCGATCTCTCTTGCCCACGGCAATGCCACACTTTGCGCACGCCAACATCCTCATGGCTACCTGCAGCGCATCCCCTTCCAATCCCATAACCTCCCTCACCTGCTCTCTTAGAAGCTCCATCACCCCCATGTCTCAGAAATGGG
This sequence comes from Dipteris shenzhenensis, assembly GCF_047967505.1. Taxonomy (NCBI): domain Eukaryota; kingdom Viridiplantae; phylum Streptophyta; class Polypodiopsida; order Gleicheniales; family Dipteridaceae; genus Dipteris; species Dipteris shenzhenensis. The sequence goes on from NC_141604.1 coordinate 30,010,159, forward strand.
CCTCGTTCAATTGCACTAGCCATGCCAGGAAGAAGAGAAAGGCCTCAGCAGATGAATAGTACAAGGTTCCGCGCAAGTATGCCCTATGCAGTAGCACGTTGCAGATGAATTCCTCCAAGGTCCTCGTCAACTCAGCTTGGCCTGGAAGGTAGAAGAGAAAAACTATGTTGATGGCAACAATGGGATCCACCACCCGGGGCCTCAACGAATCAAAGTAGACTTGCAGAATGCCATCCTCATCGACGAGCTCCTTCATCCTTTCCACCACAGCAGCAACAACCATTTTCCCGTTTGCTTTGAAGAATTTGAGGAGGACAGACAGCGTGTTGGAGGTGGTGTCCATATCGTCGCTCGCGAAAATGGGTGTGAATGTATTGTTTCATAGAGTAATCAGGAGGATCTCTTGCTTGCCTCTTTATATTATGATCGCCGAAGAAATTAAAAATGATGCCTTTGACGTCTTGAACAGGTAGAAACTGCACATCGTTGAGAACATCGAACAAGGGACTTGTAACTGTTCCCATATAGGAAAACCTCACAAACTAGGTAAAATTGAGAAATTTCCTAGATAGAAGTATGCATTCTAGGCAATCTCATTCTCTACATAAAATGCAACGTGTATCTACGAAAAGAGGTGGCCATCTAGGAAATTAGACGAGTGTGGTACCTAGGAAATCTAAGTCTCTATCTAGGCAATCTCATTCTCTACATAAAATGCAACCTTTATCTAGGAAAAGAGGTGGTCATCTAGGAAGTGTAGTACCTAGGAAATCTAATTCGCTAGATAAAAACTTATACCCCTATCTAGGAAAAGAGGTGGTCACCTAGGAAATTAGAAGAGTGGCATGTTTAATTCCACTCCTTACATAGGAAAAGTTCTTTCGTCAAGAAATTAAAGGGCTATTAGCAAGTTCCATCATATTTACTATATAGGAAAAGCTTCTTGTCAATCTAGGAAAACAAATGACCACTCAATAAATAACCAAACACACATTTGTTATACATAAAAGCTTTTTTTAAATGTCAATATTAAATTTGACATATAAAAGATAACACAAATATAAAATATGGCTTTCTTATTGGAAAACATCATTGAGGGATTTCCAAAATTTAGGTTGATTGCTTTAGTGCACATTAAATGGAGCCAAAATACATGGACGTAATAAAAGATAACTTACTGGAGGTCAACCTAAGATATAAGGATATTACTATCACCAAGTAGAAATAAGTATTAATGCCAAAATTTACAAGCTTCTCTCAGAGTCTGTGGATGAGATAGAGTCATGTGTAAGTACAGAAGCCACATATTGATGTAACAATATTTTGAAAGGATTGAACCGCCCAATTTTGGCACGTAGGCCCTACATTCTAGATTGAAGTAAATATAATAATGTTAATGGAAACATGCACGATGTGATTGGGACCAAAACTTGTAAGTCTCTATTTGTGGTTAAGATGGAGGGACGTGATATTTTTTTCAAATGGCCCAGTTTTGGCATGTAGTCCTTTGTTGAGATTTTTCCATGATTCATGAAGAATGTTACCATGACCATGCACATGTATGTGATATGATGCATTCCTAAGAGCATACTCATGCCTACTGGCTAGTTTGATGAACCAGGTTTTGGCAAACGAGCTGGATTGGCGGATAGTTAGTTGTTGTGCTTGGAGTACATGCAGCCACACATACTTTACACTGTAGTAATTTTGTTAGGAATAGGAGGGCCATGCAGACGTCTCACACCAATGGAAGGGCATGCATAGCAAGGACGTGCAACACTAGACCCATGCTATGGCACAGACTAGAGTATGGCCTCTACTCCAATACACGTCTACTCCATATGGTGCAAACTTCCAAATCGGCGGGTGTGGCCACTCTAGTATTGGCCATACTTGTTGACCTTCAAAAAAGGAGCCACTGCCGTGGCATCCCTGAGCAACATAGAGCATGCAACCTCCTCTAAAAAATCTGCAGCTCGCCGCCGTCAACACCCACCTACAACCTCTTTTTCCCCATTCCTCTGTTGCTCTCTTTCATCCATGACCACATGAAGTTGCTACTAATGGATGCCATCATAAAGCACGGGCCTTTGCAAACTATCTCTAATTTCTACGTTAAGCCATGGAGCTTGGAAATTGTAGAACCACTATATTCAATTCACACATGGAGACGAGGCCAGGTTCCATGAGATTTCCATTTGCCCATTTATTTGTTCTAAGATTTGTGCGCTCTTTTGTATGACGACCTACAGCAAGGTGACATCCCTTCCCCTATTGCATTCAGAAGTGATATCCATAAAGAAGCAAGTGGATGTGGGATTGCTACATCTTGCTAGTCATTACCTTGGGTAGTGTGCAATCGATCGATTGAAAGGCTAATGGCAGTAGAACTTCCTAAATCCAATGCCCAAGTTGGTCGCAAGGAGTATAGTGGCATGTTGCATAAATTACACAATATGTTATCCAATGAAACAAATTAAATAGAACTCATCGAATGAACTGTTTGAATGATCCCACTTCAGGGTAGTCAATGACCTTATCAAGTCACCCCACATGACCTTATTGAATGATCCCCCCTTTTGATGGGTGTATCCATGCAAGGAAGGAATACATGCAACTTGACAAATGATTCCACTATTGTGGATGCATCAACTTATCAAAAGAGCTTATCAAATGATCCCATCATGGTGGATGCATGCAATGAAGGGGCGATTGGTAAACTTATCAAATGATCCCACTATGGTGGATTCATGCATGGAAGGGATACATGAACTCATCAAAATGATCCCACATTGTTGTGGGTCTATGCAAGTGAAATCTGGGTGTCTGAATTGGTGACATGGCAATACCTCAATAAGAACTTCCTAAACCTGAAGCCCAAGTTGGTCACAAGGAGTATTGTGACATGTTGCATTTTTGCACAATATTCTTATTGTAGCTGGGGATGTGTTAGAAGATGACGATTGCTCTGACGGACCACATGATGAGGATATGTGCCATCGATCACTTGAACCCATTGCTCGTGCTCTCGCAAGGCTGCTACAACAGCTCGGGCAAGTGCACAACAAGATGATAAATGAATGATCCCCTATGTTGATGGGTGTATGCATGCAAGGAAGGAATACGTGCAACTCAACAAATGATTCTACTATGGTGGGTGCATGAACTTATCAAAAGAGCTTATCAAATGATCATACTATGGTGAATGCATGCAAGTTGCGATACATGAACTTATCGAATGATCCCACATTTTGGTGGGTCTATGCAAGGGAAGTATGAGTGTATGGATCTGTGAAATGAAGATAAGTTTGGCATGAACTTATTAAATGATCACACTATGGTGGATGCATGCAAGGAAGGGATCCATGAACTTATCAAATGATCCCACTATGGTGGATGCATGCATGGAAGGGATACATGAACTTATCAAATGATTCGACATTTTGGTGGGTCTATGCAAGGGAAATCTTGGGTGTATGTATCGGTGACATGAAGGTAAGTCTTGGATGAACTTATCAAATGATCCCACTAAGGTGGATGCATGCAAGGAAGCTGCAATACAATAAAATCTATTGCTACTTTGTATGTTGTTTTGGTTTTCTATTTGTTTGTTGACTTCATCATCTAAATGCACTATTAACCATTTGTTGGTGGTAATCTTCATAAAATAAAAGAACTTTGAAAAGAGAGAATATCAAAATTGAGTAAATGCTTTTATATGTCTATATGCTTATGTGAATGCCTGCTTTATGCTTTATGCCTATTTAATGAAGCATGGCCTCTCAATGTTCAATGTGATTTCAGGTGGTTTGTAAAAAGATTTGTCCATCCTGATGTGATAAAGTTTAAGCCATGCATATCCAAGTTTCAACTTCTTCTTAGAGTAAGGTACACACCTTATATCAAGAAGTTAGAACATAACTCAAATATTACATTCTATTGAGAAACTATAAATGTTTTCATTGCTTCATAACAAAATAGTCTTTCTCAATTCAAAGTATCTCCCCCCCATGTCAACCTTTAAGGGCCTGAAACAGAGGTTTCACTTGGTGAAATCGAAATGGTTTCAGGCATTTCATTGAAATGGGTTTCTGACCCCTCTGAAATGGTTGCTCATAACTTCTGATCTGATGGAATTGAATCCTAAGGTCTTCCGCTAAGGATAATAGTAACATTGAAATTAGTATTGATGCCAACATTTGGCAAGATTCTAAAATGCTCTAGGATTGTCTCTACAGCTTTGGTAATAAGTATATATATCAACAAGTTTTTGGATGAAAATATTATGGTTAGGGAGTTGGTCCATGTATATTTAATGAATGTTGGTCCATGTATACAATGCATCTAGGATCATGTAATCGTTGTGTGCAAATTTGAGTGATAGCCATTTATCTTTGATTACCTTTTCATCGGCAAATCCCAAACACCACTTCGCATGGCATGTGCCTTTCTTGCTTTTCACCCCATTTTGAAAGTTACTAAACTGGCATATCTTTGAAGAACTTTTCATCGGCAAATCCCAAACACCACTTCACATGGCATGCCATTTAGAATCAAGTACTTTCTAATGGCTTGTACTTTTTTCTTATTAATAGGGATGTCATCAATAGATACAATACATCCAAGATTAAATAAAGGGGGCTTTCGGAATTTTGCTTAATTGTAGCATTGAAATGTCTAATATATATAGAGATGTTAGTTGTCCTTCCAATGATGGGGTATACCATTGAGTATGACCTTCCAAAGGTTTGTTTAATGGTACTTGGGTTGAAGGGGAAGGGTAAAAGGGGTAAAGAGCAAACTAGGAAGGGTTTGTTTGATGGTACTTGGGTTGAAGGAGAAGGGTTAAAGGGGGAAGGTGCCAAAATGAAAAAAATTCCCCCCCAAATGTTTCCTCTGCTACGGTCTACCTTCAAACAGCTCCTCAACGGTGTACTTGCCTATGCTTTCTATGCCCTCAACCCTGCTTTGTACTTTCCCTACTGTTCATTGTGCATGCGGCATGCCCTGGCTTGCATTATACCAGCTTCCCTGCTCAGGGTGACTCATCGAGTCGTCATACTGATCAACTCGCTTCTTCTAAGTTGTCATACATCTGCAAAACTGCGCAATATTTGCATTGGTGCTCGTGTGCGATAACGAGAAGCTCTCATATATCTGTTACGGAGTAGCTGCAATACACTGGTGACTGCGCCCAACCTCTAGGACTGTCCTATTCGACTTGCAGGTAGCTTGCTTCTTTGACGTTCCCCTAGTGTACATGTGCATAGTAATTAGCAGTAGCCCGGCGCAGTTGGCAGCATCAGAAGCTTAGTTTCTGTTAGTAATTCTATGGCCCATGAGCAGAGCAACAGTGCAGCACTAGAAGCTTTCGTCAGTAATTTCATGGCCCGTGAGCAAAGCATCAGCGTAGCAGTGCAAGATTATAGTACAGTGGAGGCTGGCTCCTAATACGATTGCGATGCGGTGATCAGCAGGGCAGCAATTTCAGAATATATATTGAGATATTCATCATCAATCCAATGTTCCAGCATTAGAAACTATAGTTTCTATAATCAACGAGTAATCCTTAAGGTGCCCACGAATCACGATGTTGTGCCTTTCATGCCAATGATGCCACAAATGTCGATGCATTATGCATTATGCTTTTTTTTTTCTCTCTATGCATTATGCTCTGTCTCTATCTCTCTCTCATATATGCATATGCTTTGTCTATGTTTCTCTATGCATTATGCTCTGTCTATGTTTCTATATGCATTATGCTTGATGTTTATGCCTTATGCTTCTATGCGTGCCTATGCTTATACTTCTACAATTGTCTATGCTTCTATATGCACTTGCCTATGTTTCTATATGCTTTATGTGAATGCTAGTATATGCTTTATGAATATTTAATGAATGTCTATCCTTCTGTATGCCTATGTGAATGCCTATGTCTGTGCTTTATGCTTTATGTGAATGCATATGTTGAAGTGAATGCCTATGTCTATGCATCTATGTTTATGTAAGCCTATGTCTATATGCTTGCGTATATCCATATGCCTATGTGAATGCCTCTCGGGGGGGTCGCTCATCATATGTAACCCTATCACGTGAGTTCAACAGAAGGATATTTTTTATTTCTAAAATTTACAGAAATAAATATACATAAGGGACTATTTAAAATAGTTTTGGAAAAAATTTACAGATTTGTATAGAAAAGGGGTACATTTTATTAATGAAAAAATTTACAGATAAGGGAATTTAAATATAGGCCTTGAACGCACGTGATATAGAGGGTTTATACATAGTGACCCCCCTGAGGAATGCCTATATGCCTATGCTTCTATGGAAATCATGCTTATGTTTCTATATGCTTTATGATTTATGGATCTATTCTTTAAATGTTTATGAATGCCTTCTTTATGCTTTATGCCTATTCTTTAAGTTTACGTCTTTATGCTTTACGCCTATTATGCTTATGTTTCTATATGCCTATGCTCTTTAGTCTATGCTTCCATGGAAATTTTTCTTCTATGCCTATGCTTCTTAAGTCTATGCTTCTATGCCTATACTTCTACAGTTGCCTATGCTTGCCTATGTTTCTATATGCCCTAGTGTACGCTTGCCTATGTTTCTATATGGTTTATGTGAATGCTAGTATATGCTTTATGCCTATTTAATGAATGTCTACCCTTCTATATGCCTATGTGAATGCTTATGTTTATGCTTTATGCTTATGTGAATGCATATATGCCTATGCTTCTATGGAAATTATGCTTATGTTTCTATATGCCTATGCTTCTATGCCTATTTAATGAATGCCTAATTCTATATGCTTATGCTTTAAATGTTTATGGATGCCTATTTAATGAATGTCTATCCTTCTATATGCTTTATGTGAATGTCTATGTCTATGCATCTATGTTTATGTATGCCTATGTCTATGCTTCTATATGTCTATATGCCTATGTGAATGCCTATATGCCTAATTCTATATGCCTGATTTATGCTTTATGCTTTATGGATCTATTCTTTAAATGTTTATGGATGCCTTCTTTATGCTTTATGCCTATTCTTTAAGTTTATATATGTCTATATGCTTATGTGAATGCATGCCAAATGCTTTATGCCTATTTCATGAATGTCTATCCTTCTATATGCTTTATGTGAATGCCTATGTCTATGCATCTATGTTTATGTATGCCTATGTCTATGCTTCTATATGTCTATATGCCTATGTGAATGCCTATATGCCTAATTCTATATGCCTACTTTGTGCTTTATGCTTTATGGATCTATTCTTTAAATGTTTACGGATGCCTTCTTTATGCTTTATGCCTATTCTTTAAGTTTATATATGTCTATATGCTTATGTGAATGCATGCCCAATGCTTTATGCCTATTTCATGAATTTCTATCCTTCTATATGCTTTATGTGAATGCCTATGTCTATGCATCTATGTTTATGTATGCCTATGTCTATGCTTCTATATGTCTATATGCCTATGTGAATGCCTATATGCCTAATTCTATATACCTGCTTTATGCTTTATGCTTTATGGATCTATTCTTTAAATGTTTATGGATGCCTTCTTTATGCTTTATGCCTATGGTTTAAGTTTATATATGTCTATGCATATATGTTTATGTATGCCTATGTCTATGCTTCTATATGTCTATATGCCTATGTGAATGCCTATGTGCCTATGCTTGTATGGAAATTATGCTTATGTGTAGGCATGCCTATGCTTCTTTAGTCTATGCTTCTATGCCTCTTTAATGAATTCCTATCATTCTATATGCCTACTTTATGCTTTGTGTTTATCCATGCTATGTCTTTGTGCTTATGTCTTGTATTATATGCACCACAGTAAATGTTAAGTTATAGTGAATGAGAGCCCACAATTAAATGCTAAGTTATAGTGAATGAGAGCCTACAATAAATGTATGGTAGCATAAGCCTTTGCAATTACATGTGTGCATTTACTTTTCCTTAATTTTAAAGTAATTTTAAAATATCTAGCAAGAGAGTTATCAATGTAGCAAGGGAACGTGAATTCTTGTTTGGATATGTTGTATGATGGTTTCTTGGTTAAAGCTAGTGGGAACATTCTAACTTATCTCATCCTTGGGTCCTCATGCTATCTCAATACTTGCTTTATCTTTTCTATTGTAGCTAATATGATATCTAGGATACTTTGTAAGAAAAGAGAGTGTTGTACTTTATATTATGATATGCACTTATGCTATGCTAGACACGTATCTATGGACCTATGTGTAGGATCTAAGTATCAAATGTGACAAAATCTCACGGGTATAGTCCTTCTTTATCCATGGAGTCGTTGCTAGGGTCCACTCTTGCATGGCCTATGACGGCTTACCTACGGTTTTACCATGGGTGAGGTTGCTTTGATGATATCTGTTGGGAGGTCGTCTATACAACTGGCACTAGTTGCCCATACTTAGGACCCTACTATGAGTTTTTATTTTATATGTTTTCTATCTTTTAGAGTTCTCATTTTTCATTAGATATTTTTAGAACCCCTTGCAAGTAGCTTTTGAATTGTAATAAAGAAAAAGATGCTATGCTTATATGTTGATTATCATATAAAGAAAAAGATGCTACACTTATATGTTTCCATCTTTGCTGTTATAGCATTGGGACCATTACAGATAACTCTAAATTATTTTACATTAAAAATGAAGGGTCTAACATGTGATTGGTTTGCAAGGTAGGTCATTCAAGATCAATAGTCTCTTCATCCTAGGCAAGGAATGCTCTTCATTTTATCTCCATGTGACTAGCCAATTACTTGCCTTCAAGTGGGGTGCTTTGGGACCAAGCATCCCATCATGTACAAAATTGTCATGTGGAAGGTGTTGAACATGAACTTCATTTATAATCTACTGTAAATATCAATTAGAGTATCATGGCAACAATTGATCACCACATCTTGTACATGCATGGTACCCACTAATCGAGAAACCTACATGTATACATAAAAGTAGTATGTATGTATCATCCATACATACATAAATGAGTATGCATGCATGGATCCATAAAAGTAAGTGTATGTGTATGATCCATGTTAATCAGCAAAAATAAGACAATCATGGTACCCACTGGTTGACAAAACTACATGCATACATAGAAGATTTCATAGGGTTTAGAGATTATCTATTAATGGTGCCATATATATGCTAATATTTTTGCCTTGTATTTCCCTAGATAAGAAGGGAAAGCATAAGGTGTGCCTTCTTTATGGTCAACCATGGAGGGATCTTGTAATTAACCAAAGCTAGTAGCCATGTTTACCAAGATATTAAGCATAGTCCACAAAGATTCACACTATCCATGGCAAGCCTGAGATACAAGCTTTGTGGCTCCTTTATGAATTATTGCCTATGTAAATGGTCTATGCTTCCATGTAGAAAATCAATAGGAATCACTAAGTATTATATGTGGAATGATGTCTAGAATGGCATGTCATCAACAATTCAATTTTGCTATGTACTTGCACATGATCATGTGGCGATCCTCTCAATGATAGGAAGAGGGGGTGGGGGGTCACTATGTATAAATCCTATATATCGCATGTGTTCAAATCCTATTTTAAAATCCCCTTATCTATGAATTTTTCATTAATAAAATGCACCCTTTTCCTATTCAATCTATAAATATTCTCCAGAATTCTTTGTATGGCACCGTTTTGTAGTGAAAATGTGAGATCATAGTCACACATATTATTGAGTGACCGCCACCTCAAGCTTGGACTACATACCACCATCTTGGATCAAAATGATTCAGATGAAAGATAAAAAATTCTTCAAAGTGATGGATTAATTAGCTTAACTTATCTTTACATACCTAAGTCACATTGTTTGGAAAGAGCAAAAGTATCATGTTCATTTGTTTAGAGGTTAGTAGAGTCTATGGAAAAAATCCCACTTCCATATTTTCTCACTATAGCATTAGGACCAATACAGATAATTTTTTGCCTTGTATTTCTCAAGATAAGAAGGGAAAGCATAAGGACATTTTGGAGTATACCTTTGGTCTTGGCTAGTCTCGTTGATCAGCCATACGTACTCAGAATGGTGATGAGTTCATGTTTTTGAGCTTTAGTCACTTAGCCACATCCTATGAGCTGATAACCACCATCCACAATCACACCAAGTGCATTCGGCTTCTTGATCTTCCCATTGAGATGACCAATGACCATGGAGGGATTTTGTAGTTACCCAAAATTGGTGGCCATGTTTACCAAGATATTGAGCATAGTCCACAAGGATTCACGCTGTCCCATGGGGAAAAATACTTTACTAAAATTGATTTAAGATCAAGATATCACCAAGTATGAATTAGGGAAGAGGATGTCCCTAAGACATCATTTCGTACTAGGTATGGACATTATCAATTTAAAGTAATGCCATTTTAAGGGGAAGGGAAGCACCTTCATATGGGATGAACCTCAAAAGAGAAGTTTTGAAAAATTAAAAGTAGCTATAGCAACAGCTCGTGTCTTAAAAGTAGTGGATCCCAATGAGCCGTTCGTGGTTGAGATAGATGCTAATGATTTTGCTATACTTTTACAAAAAGGTCGACCAATGGAAAAAAGTTAGATCGTGCCCAATGGAATTACCCGACATATGAGAAGGAACTATATGCTATAGTCTATGCTTTAAAAAAGTAGAGGCACTACTTATATGGTGCAAAATTTGAGATCATCTTTGAGCAAGAGAGCATTAAGTGGATTTGTAATTAGCCAGAGCTTAAAGGTACAAAAGCTAGATGAGCTAAGTTAATGCAAGAGTTTGATATACAATTGACATATAGGAAAGGGAAGTTCAATGTGGTAGTAGACTCTCTTAGCTGAATGCCAATTGTTTATGAATTGAGTTTTACTCAATTTCAGAATGATTTCCTAGAGTCCTTAAAGGGGAAATGTGAGTTTGATCCTCACTTCTCTGAAATATGGAAAGAAATTAGAAATAGGGATCCAACTAATCGAGAGGCTTTCACACTGAGGAGTCACATGGAAATGGTGACACACCACAGGTTGGTGATAAAGGACTCAAGTGTAAAAAATATACTATTGAAGATGGCTACCTCCTACTCTACAAGGGTAGAGTATGTGTCCTAGATAATAGTGACATTAGGTGCTAAATTCTGTTTGAATGTCATGATAGTCCAAGTGCTTGAACCCGGGAATTCAGAAGACATATGTGCTTCTGAAAAGACAATTCTTTTGGCCTAGAATAGGTAAGGACGTCCAAGATTTTCTATTGAAGTGCCAAAAATGCCAGCTCAATAAGGCTGAACGCCTTAAGGTAGGAGGTCTCCTACACCCATTGGAGATTCCATCTGACAAATGGGAAAGCATCTCCATGGATTTCATTACCTAGGACACAGAGGGGGCACAACTCTGTGTGGGTAATTGTGGATCAGTTGACCAAGATGGCTCATTTTATTCCTGTTAATGAAAGTGTTAAGACTCCAAAATTACCCACGATATTTGTGGATCATATCTATAGACTGTATGGGCTACCAACCGGTATTGTTAGTGATCGGGATAGCAAATTTAACATCCTTTTTTGGAGGATTGCGTTTAAGAGATTAGAAACTTCATTGAATAAGCGCACCGCGGATCATCCATGGTCAAACTGAAAGGGTCAATTAGATCATTGAGGATATGCTTCGAGCATATGTAAGTAAATGGCAAACTAATTGGGAATACTATCTGCCCATATTAGAATTTTCATATAATTGTGCCAAACATTTAGCTACTATAGGTTTTAGTCCATCATAATGATGTATGGATTTCAACCAAGAGCCCCAATGGTAGTGGGACTCCAAAAAGAGAAGGTTCAGGTGGCCAAAGACTTTCTTGAAGATATGAATCAAATGCTTAAGTTAGCTAAAGATAGCATAAGAAGAGCTCAAGATAGAGCACAAAGTTATGCAAACCCCCACCGTAGAAGGTTGGAGTTTGAAGTAAATGAGAAAGTCTACCTCAAGGTACCTGAATCTTCAAAATCTCTAAAGATAGAAAAATGTCCAAAGTTGTCTCCTAGATATGGACCATTCACAATACTTAAGAGGATTGGAGAACTCGCTTACAAATTAGCCTTATCTGAGGGATGTAGAGTACATCCAAATGTCAACTATAATACCTTGACCATGGTATAAGGTGGGAAACCAAGAGGGCTTAATAGCACTTGCAATTAGTGAGGCTTTGAGGGCTTTTATCCAACAATCTGAGTTTGTCAAGAGAACATTTCTTCATGTGATTTTAGCATTTCTCAACATTATGAGTTTTTCAAGAAATTATTTCTTCATGTCATTCATCCATGATGATGCTTGATAGTTTTGATTATGCCTACCATCAAGATTATGTGGATAGCTACCTCTAGCGGGCCTCTAGCTTGATTAACATTTTTGTATGACTTGTATTGTGAGGATTTCCCCCCCAAAGTCAAGGTTTCCCAAGATGTAGAGCTTCTCCACATCTACTCTTGCATAAGAATGCGAGAACCCTAAGGAAACATGTAAATATACGATGTGGGTTCAAATTGATGGGTTTTTAATTCAAAATTTCAAGGTAGAATTATAGAAATGAATGTACTATAGTCATTTCCAGCTTTGTCTTCAATGATTTATGTGCTTGTGTAGTATCCTGCCTCAAGTTCTTGCTAGCATAAGATAGGGTTGGCTTGAAATCTAACACACCTTCTATCGGAATCCGATACTCTATTCCTTGCACTTCCCCGCCCAATTCTTCTAGAATTCTGAATGAATCTAGTGGGAATTGTACTATTGTAGAGCATATGTTGGCAAACTTTGTGCATATATCTATTTGTGTCTTGTTGTCTTGGCTTCTTGGGTCAATCGAGGGTCAATCCTTTGTGAGGAACCACTGGCAATCTAGGTACAATGTTGGATGGTGACATTTGATAGTCTATCTACTGCTGCCCCTTTCTCCTTTTGATTTTTACTATGAATAATAGCATAAGCCTGATCCACCTTAGACATTGGGCCTTCTAATTGAATTTGTAAAAAAATCTATAGTTATGGGGTGTTTTTCATACCCCTTGAACACACATCATATCTAGGATTATTTATAGTGAGCCACGGGTTATAACATGACCAATGGAGCATCTTTAATGACCATGTATGGTTGTCACAACATCCATTTATTATGGATGTGTTTGTCCTATGAGGTAGCGTGTTAGCATTTGTAGCCATTGCATTGCAAATAGGTACACTTCAAAGCATGTTTGATGTGTGGAAATGTGACAAAAACATGGCATCAATACTTCTATGTATGGAAGTGGGGGGTGCTTGTTAAGCCCTCTTAGGCATATAGGAATTTTTCCTTGGGGAATGGAATATGTTCCTTGAGAATGGGAAATCTATGAACTCAAAGTCCCTTTTTATAGTCTTTAGACGATCCACATTTGTAAATAATTTTATTTTCTTACATGTAAATTTACTCTTATTTTGCATTCAAGGCAGAGAAATACTAGAACTATGGCATACCTTGGTGAATGGAGCATTGTGTAGGTGTGGGAACATGTTTCTTTGATTTTCTATGTTTGGCATCCCAAAAATATTCAGAGTTTTTATTACTTTAATGGAGCAATCCTATATTTACTACTTTCAAGGTATAAAAGACTAAGTGTAGTGTAATTGCCAATTGTGCTTTGTAATGCCCTCCATTTCTTTTGGTGCTCACTTAACTGACATGAATATCGTGCTATACTTTTGTAGAACAATAAAAAAGAATGAACTCCCAGTATCTACTCTGATGCAAGGGAACATGATACATTGATCATCTTGGGGGCATGCCTTGAATATTTGAATGGGTCATCTAAAGTCCCTTATGCCATTTCCAAGGTTCCTTCGTATTCTTGGGCGAGACTTTAGATTGAAAACTTGAGATTTGGATAAGGATGGACACAGGGAAAAGAGGGGGTGTAGGAGCATCCTTCTTCTATGTACTGACATTCAATTGAACATCCTCTTTTATTGACTAGCATTCAAATAATCCATCTATATGACTTTTCAATGCTCAATTTTATACGTAGTTTTCAATGCCATCCATGCTATATATCCATAATTTATTCTTGGGTACCACCTTCAATATTCAATGTTGGTCATTTTCAAAAGGACTTAGGTAAAGAATTTGAAAAGATATTTTTTAATTTTCAAGGGGCCTTCAATTTCTTGGATGATCTTATCTTGACTTTAGACTAAAAAAGGGAAGGGAGGCAATGCATGAAGTGCAAGGAGGCACTGCATGAGCATCCTCCTTTTATTAACTAACATTCAATGGAGCATCCTCCTTTTATTCGTCCACGCTAACATTAAATAATCTGTGTATAGGGCTTTTCATGCTCAAGTTCATAAGGTAATTTGCAAGGTCATCCATGCTATATCCGTTATCCTTGTTGAATGGCTTTAATATTCAATATCGATCATTTTCAAAGCAATAGGTTAAGAGCCAAATTTGTGTAAATTTCAACCTGAAATGTTTTACAAAATGTGGGCTTTTTCTCACAACATGCTGCCTTTCAAGCTTACATCAAACATGGGCTTAATGGTTTCATGAAACATGAGCTTCTTGTCACAACCTGCTCTCTCTCTCTCTCTCCTCTCTCTCTCTCTCTCTCTCTCTCTCTCTCTCTCTCTCTCTCTCTCTCTCTCTCTCTCTCTCTCTCATTTCCCATCATGGGGATATTCTAGCTTTCTATGTATAGGGTTGACCATTGTTCCCACTACTTTCCTTGTGTATGTGAGTTTAGGTGCCTAAGCATCTACATAATGGGGCTACATTCTTTAAAAAATCATAGCGTTCATAATAGTTTCTGTGTAGAAAATTCACAAGCCCACTACAAGGTTTTGACATAGCCTAGCCTAACCTAACCTACCTTGGGCTAGCTTGATCTATGTTGGTGTAATCTAATTCTTTGTTACATAACCTATCCTATCCTTACCCAAGCTAACATAATCTAGCCAAGCCCAACCTATCGTAATGTAATATAATGGAGATGGGTGAGGGATTTTCACTGAGTGAGGAGGGAGAGAGGCGAGGGGATCATGGATGGAAATGGGAAGGGGAAGAAGGGGAAGAGAGGCATAAGGGGGAGAAGGGTGAAGGCTGAGGGAGGGAGAAGACAGGGACAAGAAGGCAGAAGAAAGAGAGGGCTATTGAGAGGGGAGGGAGAAGGGCAAGGGAAGAGGAGAGGGAGAGGGGTGAGCTGGGAGCTATTGAGAGGGGAGGGAGAGAGGTTGCTAAGAGAAGAGGAAGAGAGGAGGGAGGCATTCCACAGGGAAGGGAGAGAGAGGAGAATATGGGGAGGATAGGTAGGTCTACATTCATTCGTGGGGGGAACTAATACTAATTCTAATTTGAAATCAAGTTTCCAAGGGGAGAAAAAAACCTAGGGTTCAAGTTCAATCAATAGCAGAACCTCCTTGGGACTTCGAGACCTAATAAGAGCAGGGGTTATCCAAAAGAGGAATCTCCATCAATCAAGATTTTTATATTTTGTTCTCTCTTTTCAATATGAAAATTTCTCTCTCCAAAATAAAAAGAAAAAGGAAAAAAAGTTTATAGGATTTTGTGGAGTTTCAAAAATAAATAGGCAATTCCCATAGTTTTTTTGTTCTCATGCACCTACCCCACACTTTCCCACCACCCATGGTCCTATTGGGGGACACACTGCCTAGGGTCCATAGCCATGGTCAACTCACACACCCCATACATACTCATCGATCCATGTCATTGAAGGTATCAATGCTATATATGACTAAGGCTGATTACACATCAAACCCACACCTGCCCAAATAAAGATATTCTGGTGATGCACATGCGAGGTTCCATACACCGCCATGTCCGAATGGATGAGTTGTTCAATTGCGTCGCTAGAGGTAATGAGTTCGAGCCTCACCAAACCCATTGCATTGAATTTTGGTGATAAAGAAATCCTTGGCCTAGGCACTTGGGAAGGGGGTCTTTCCTCCTTGAAGTTTGGGGGACAAAGTCTTGGCCATAAATTTGGTGTGTAACCAGCCTAAATATGATTAGCCATGTGAACACTCAATCATGAGATGAATATAATTTGCCCAACCCGATTTCAACCATTCATTAGCTGAGGTCTATCCTTTATCAGAATACCTTCTAGTCCTTGACGTTCAGCAGCTCATTAGTAGTTGCAACGGCTTCAAGAATGTCATCCTCGATATGGATGGAGTTTTCCTACTGTTGCATTCGACGTCGACCCACAGCTCCCGAAATGTTCTAACGCATGTGAAAGTCTCCCTCCTGGTATTGACTACGAGACGTGGGAAGCTCTCCTCCCAAGATGCTCTCCCTGCTCATGAACGTGGATGTGTCCAAGATCACCAAGCTGATTCAGCTTATATGGGAGTCCCTCGCCCTGGTTCCTAAACTTGTACATATGGTATTAAGGGGCAAAGCGGAAAAAATAGAGCAACCTGTTCAGAGAAGATTTCGATTGCATGAGGAAAAAATGCCCTTCGATCCTAGTTGACAAAATATGAAGAAGGGGAGAGGAGAAGAGTGGAGATGAGGAGAGAGGGCACAGCTAGAGAGCACACCACAAATGACTAACTGTACACTAGATTTAGTTGAAAAAATAGAATATATACAAACCCTTTTAGGGTTAGGGTTAGGGGATCTAACCCTTTCCTTTATAGCACTCTATAAGGTTAGTGCTATGCACATATGATCACGTGATGGTGCTATGCACACATGATCACATGATGTTGAGCGTGAACTCTCAACACCTTCCCTCAAGATCAACATCATGAAGTAGGCCTTCCCTCAAGATGATGATTTTGGGGAATCGAAGAAGGACTGAGCATTACATTCCATCGCACCCCTTTAATGGGAATGTCCTTCCTCTGCGTCAAACCAAGAGCTAGTCGGCGTTTCTCGAATAGCTCTTTACCGAGTGGTTTGGTAAAGATGTCTGCAACATTTTCTTTGCTATCACAATGCTGCAGTGTGATGTCACCAAGTAACATATGCAACCAAATATGCAGAGATGCCCAATGTGTGGCTTGTGTCCAGTGAATGCTTCATAAGGAGTCATACCTTGTATCGGTTCGGTAGGAAGCCGATTAAGCAAATAGTTAGCTGTAGCTATTGCTTCTGCCCAATACTGATTCGGAAGATGCTTTTCACTAAGCATTGCTCTAGCACTATCTGCTAAAGTCCCATTCTTCCTTTCAGCTCTTGCATTCTGCTGAGGAGTATGTGCACATGTGAATTGTCTTCAAATGCCGTGATTTTTGCAAAAGTTCATGAATGCTGAAGACATGTATTCACCTTCTCTGTCTGATCTCATGACCTTGATCTTTCTGCCTATCTGGTTTTCTACCATGGCTTTGAATTCTTGAAATCTGGAAAACACTTCAGATTTCTCTTTCAGAAAGTAGACCCAACAATATCTGCTGTAGTCGTCGATGAAGGTCAAGTAATAAAGTGAACCATTGATGCTGTGTGTGTGGGCATAACCCCATACATCTGTATGAATCAAATCAAGAATACCTCGTGCACGAGAGGTACTTCTGACAAAGTTGGTTCGCTTTTGTTTGCCAAAGCAGCATGCTTCAAAAACCTTTCCAAGAAACTGTAGCTTCGGAATCCCAATTGCCATATTCTGATTCCTTAGATCTAACAAGTACTTGAAGTTGACATGACCATATCTCTTGTGCCATTTTGTAGATAGTGGCATCTGTTGCATTTGAGCTGACATGGCATGCTTATCTGGTACTATAGCTAGCATTCTGTATAAGCATCCTTCCTTGATACCTTTTGCTACTAGCTGACATCTTTTGGATTTGTCTCTGATAGTGCATTCATCACCGTCGAAGATGACTTCATAGTTGTGTTCCGTCATTTGACCTACTGACAAAAGGTTCTTACTAAGCTTCGGAACATAGAGCACATCTTTGACTAATCCTTTTGTACCAGTGCAATTGTTCATAGGGATAACACCTGTCCCTTGAATCGGATTCGGTGTATTGTCTGCTGTGTAGATGACATTCTTTTGACCTTCTAATGGCTTCATTTCTGTGAACCATTCCTGATGATTTGTCATATGAGATGATGCACCATTGTCGATGTACCAAGGATCCTATTCCACTTGGTCGACTTGATAACTGTAATCCTCTTTGGGATTGAAATCAGTGTCTAGGTGCATTGTATCAGTCTGATGTGATTCCTCACTTGCAAGAAACATATTTCCATGTTCATTTGCAAAATGACTGTGACTAGAATGTCCACCACGATGATTTCCTCTTCCTCGGGAATTCCCTCTGCTGGATTGACCGCCTTGGTCGTACTGCTTCTTACGGCAATCTCTTTCATAGTGTCCAAACCTGTGACAATAGTTGCACTGAATGTTTGACACATTGGTGGATGCATTCCCTCGTCCTTGAAATCTTCCTCGATTGGAATGATGTCCTCTTTGCTAATTTTGATGTTGCTGAGGATGATGCTGATGCTAATTTTGACTTTGATTTTGTTGATGATGACCACTTTTTTGATATGATCTACCTCTATTTCTGCCTTTGCCTCTGCTTTTGTCTGAAGCTGTGAATGCCTGATCATTAGAATGACCTTTACGTGCTTGAATCGCCTGAGTCCTGAGTTCTTCACCAAATAGAACTAACTGAAGTTCTTCCAGTGTTGGAATTTGCCATTGGATGGCAATACTCTGGACTAGATTCTCATATCCTTCTCCTAGTCCATTCAGGATCACTTGAACCATTTCTGTGGGATTCATAGTCTCTCCTGCTACTGCAAGTTGATTGTTGTAGTCTTTGATGCGGAGTACATAAGCATGACCGGTTTCACTGCTGTTGCGAAAACTCTAGTTGATTTGGTTTCTCAGGGTGAGAATCCTAGATGTGTTCTTGGACTCGTAAAGAGCTGCGAACATATCCCATGCTTCTTTTGATGTCTTGATTGTGTTGAGCTGTCCTACCATGACATCTTGCACATTCTGCTTGATCAGGCGATAGGCATACTTGTCTTTCTTATCCCATTCTGCTTGCGAGCTCGGGCAATGGCAGGATCTGCTACTGGTGCAGAAACTCTGTGTAGATGCAGATCTCGATGTAGATTTTGTTGCTGGTGCTGTGACAACAGATGGAGTAGAGCTACTGGTGGCTGGATCGGCCAATGGTCTAGGTGTAGACCCATCGACATACTCCCATTTGTCCTGAAGCACAAGAATGGTCTCCATTCGATATTTCCATGTACCGTAATTGGAGTTGTCTAACTTAGCAGATGCCTCCAGATTGAGGTTGCTAGTCGACATGGTGCAAGAAATGTACTCAAAAGTGTCGTGAAAATCTATGTATGAATCAACTGCAAATACACTGAAGATGCCAAGTGAAATCTCTGTACCGTCAGTGAAGATAGAACTGCAATATATAAAATCTGATATGTGTTAGAAGGCTTGTGGCAATGATGCCGGGAATAGCCAAGAGGCTTTACAAGGCTGAAAATGATGTGCATGATGCCATGAGATAGCCGAATAGGCTTTACAATCATGGTGGCATGTGTGTGTGAATCAATCTGCAATGCCTCTAAACTCTAAATTCTGCTCACTGAACTGATGAATGTAAAGTTTCAGGTAATGTAATGATAAGAAATCAGATGTGAACATATGGACTGACTCTGAGTAGGTACTAGTTGGGAATTTTGGGCATAGCTTAGATTGGCAACTTGGGGAAATTTAAAGCGTCCCCTCTATGGCGATCTAGTCTACTCTGATCCAGATCTAAACCAATCGTTGATCGATGAAAGAACAGCAAATAATTCCTTTTCTTTTGTTCTTTTTAAGTGCTGGGTCAGATGCGTCGATGTAGAGGCAAATGTGCGTGAAGGAAGTGGTTTTGCCGACGAGGCTCAAATGTGAGTGTAACTTGCGCCAAAATGTGCGTGTGATGTGACGAGCGCGTAGAGCATGAAAAAACGAGCGACTTTTCGTTTTGGAGCACCCTCAAATTCTTCCTGGATCAAGAGATATGACTTGATCTAGGTGGAGGGGCAAAAGGAGTGCAAATATGCTCAATGATGATGTGTCACTGTGAGTCACATGCAGTGATGATGTGGCACTATGCCTAGCAAGGGGTGTGCCTGTGAAGCTCTATGCTGAGGTGGCAGGAGTGTTCACATGAAGTGCCTGTGGAGCACTGTGTGCTTGGCAGGGGTCAATGCTGACTAGACAGCTGAGGTGGTAGAGGTGACCTGGCAATGCTGACGTGGCAGTCAATGATGACATGGTTGATGACATGGCACTGATGATGTGGTTGATGATGCAGTTGATGAGCTGGGCCGTTGATGTGGTAGTTGCTGACGTGTCAGATAGGATTGCCACATGGCAAAAATTTGAGACGCTTATCTGCCACATGGCAGATAAGATGACACGTGGAGGATAAGAGCCTGGGAAGATGCCACGTGTCGAGTGGCTATCTGCCATGTGTCGCTTGGAAGAAAGTCGATCCGAATCTTGTAAGGTCCTGATGGAATCTTCAAGATTCCATCGACGGAATGCCGTTTGGAGTCTGCTGTTGTTGCTTCTCATGAAGCTTTGTTTGAAGATAGGAGGCAGAGGCTTCAATGCTGCAAGGGTGCCTTGAGTCGGCTATGAGGATTGTGAAAGGTGTGTTGGAGCCGTTTGGAGCTATGAGTCATCGGAGATGGCGCAGGGAGTTGCAGGAGCCGATGCTTTGGCTTGTTGCAAAGCTGTTGTGAGTTGGCCGCTTACCGCCTGGAGGTTGCAGTGCAGAGCCGCTATAGGCTGTGGCGCTAAGCCGATTGTTGTCTACTGTGGTGGAAGCTCATAGTCCGTCCTTCAGTTGGAGCGGCTTAGCGGCTCAAGAGCCCATTGGCTGGCGAGTGGCTGAAGCACAGAGCGAAGAATTTGTTGTAGATGGTTGTCAACTTAGTCGATGTCGAAGAAGCAGATTCACATAGGAGGATAGAGTAGTCCGCCGACTTCTAGATGGAGCTACTTCACAGTGGTAGGCAGCTTAGCTCACAGCCGCCCTTGATGACACAACCATGGGCTACAAAAGGTTGATCGTCTCCTATCTGGGCACACTAATACGATAGGTGGAAAAGAACTAGTTCCGAACTGTCGCCTGATGGCAGTTTGCAGGAAGATGCTTGTTGGGAGGCTGAATCAAGGAGATAGAAGCAAGTCGAGGCCTTGGCTAAAGTTCCTCAGATTGCTCCGATCGTGAGTGGTTGGTCCCAAGTGGGAAAGCTTAACATGGCTGTCAAAGCGAAGCTTAAGTAGGAGCTGAGTCGTTGAAGCCTCACAGCAGATTGGACTACGTAGATGAGCCGAGAGCCAAGTTTGTTACAGCATGCCAAGCCTAGTTGCTGGTCTTGGTTGTTTGTTGAGTGCACGGCTATGATGGACCTCGTTGAAGAGTTGCACGAGTAGATTTGTTGATGAAGACCGGCCAAAAACTCTCTCTCCCAGTCATCAAGGATACAAATTTCTCTCAAAGAACTCTTCAATGAACTAACACTCAAACTCTCTATCACAAAATAGTTCTCACAATATCACAAAAGGAATCAATGGACGGAAATCTTCTCTTAATCTCTCATGGACGGAATTCTCTCATGAACTGAAATTTCTCTCTCTCAACTAGAAAACTCTTTCTCAAGAATGAAATCTCTCAAGAACTCAAAGAAAGAATAATGGACGGAAATTTCCTCTCAATGGATGAAAATTTCTCTCAAATGGAAGTGAAGGGAAGGATCTCACAATCACTCAAGAGAACTCTCAATCTCACAATCTCTCTCACTCTCACAAGAATCGCAATGCCTCAGCGGAAGGCAAGGGAGCTCTGATACCATGACAAAATATGAAGAAGGGGAGAGGAGAAGAGTGGAGATGAGGAGAGAGGGCACAGCTAGAGAGCACACCACAAATGACTAACTGTACACTAGATTTAGTTGAAAAAATAGAATATATACAAACCCTTTTAGGGTTAGGGTTAGGGGATCTAACCCTTTCCTTTATAGCACTCTATAAGGTTAGTGCTATGCACAAATGATCACGTGATGGTGCTATGCACACATGATCACATGATGTTGAGCGTGAACTCTCAACACTAGTAAACTTTGGGGAAAATTTTATTGTGAGCTTTTTAATGCGAGCTTTTTTGGAAATTTATCAAAGTTTGCGAGCTTTTTTAGAGTCCCATAAAAAAAGACCTACTAATCAAAAAATAACAAAGTAATTACTTATCCTGTATCTATGGATTTATCCTAGGAAATACCAAAGCAATTAGCAATTCTATGGACTAAAAAAGACAAAGCTATTAATCCAAGTAATTTATATTGCAAGTCAGTAACAAATGATATCATATATAAAAATGAGCCATCACAATACCAACAAATATGTATTATGCATTCAAGTCTATGGATTGTTGCTAAGGCAACAAAGGTTTAATGAAACTTCAAGTAAGCATATGCCAATTTTCATGTAGTTCTATTATTTGAAAAGGCCAAAGCAATTAGTAAAATGTCCCACATTAAGAACATTGTGTTGACTCAACACAACAAATTTTGAGCAAAAAAAAGTGTCACATCAAAAAGTGGGCTATCATAACACCAACCAAGTTTATATTTTGCATTCAGGTCTATGGATTGATCCTAGGTCAGCTAAGCACTGATGAAACATCCATAGTGGAAAGGGTTGTTTGATGAATAAGCATGTGTTGATTTGGATCCAATCCCAATACACGGATGAAGATGTAATAGATATGTTTGCATGCCAGGTAAGGTTTTTGACCCAACTCTCTTTTTTGAAAATCTGGACATGTACACATGGGTTCAGTCTTGATGTGCACATCGTAAGACATCTGAGCCTTGTCAGACCCTGTTGTTCTCAAATGGAAAATACTATGATGAAGAAGCTCCATTGTCATTTCTCCCATGACAATAGCGTGCATAGATTGAGCACTAGCTATTCTTTTTGCAGCCTCCTTAGATATGCCATGCCTCCATTTTGTGGTTCTTACCAATGTGTGTTGAGCTAAATTCCTTGGTATGGATGCCGACCCTCCATGTGCATCACAAAAATTAGTTGGCATCGGTGCTGATCCTTGAGGTACATTTGGTGTCCTCCAATTTACATGGGGTTGATCCACTATTTGCAGTCTAAAACCAGCCTTGATGAGATTGCCTATCTCCTCACTTGTGATGTTTGTTTCCACATCCACCTTCCACACAGATGGACGTTCAGGAACATGCATGATATTATGATCTAGGTGCCATGTATGAGTTATATCATCATTACAAAACCACATCCATTGTGCTTTTGGTCCTCCTACCCCTGGATGCCACCGTTCAGAGTAGAAACAGGGTGCCACCACTCCTTGTGAACTGCTTTGTATATATCGATTACACTTAACCTTTCCATCTATGAATCCAAGACACTTCACTTTAGAGTTTTTGGAGGTCCTTCGAATTGCCCAAAAGGTACGGTGGATAGGCACCTCAGCATGTGGCGATGGTCATTAATTCCTGCACACTGGTAGACAAAGCCAACATTATTAAATATTATACCACAACTCTCTTGATGATAGCAACATGGATACATAAGGATGGAGGGAAGTTATACCTAGGATCATAAACATGACATGCCATTGTGCTCAACCCAATCACTCGATGGGTGTGATCAAATTGTACCCATGAATTCCTCAAATCACCATTTCCTCCTCTTCTCATGCGATTGACAAGATCCACACCAAATGCTGGACCATTGGTTGACATTTTAAAAACAAAACATTTTTCATCTGGCAAGCCTTGCCCTGGAAAACGACTTCCATGGAAGAATGAATACATAGACCTTTTCTTTAGTAAAAGAAGGCTGTCATAACCTTCCCCAATAGGTAACCTTGCCTTCTTCTCTTGTGCAACAATCCGTTTGAACCTGTAACATCACAAGTCAACTATTTAGAAGGTCTTTATACCATTCTAAAGTTAAGTAAACTAAAAATCACGTAGCTACAAACAAACATACCGTTGATTCTCAACTAGTGGTACCAATTGCTCAAGAAAGTTGGTCAACTCTATATCTCCCACACTTGCCCCTTCATTATTGTCTCCTCTCATCAATGATGAATTCAAGAGCTCCTTGGCAACACTCATTTGAGCTTTGCGTGGTCCAGCATTTTTATCCACCTTCAAAACATCTGCAACAAGCTTCTTTGTTTTCTCTATCATTGCCTTAGATGTTCCTGGCTGCACGGGGTGCTGATGTTCACCAACATGGACCATCAATCTAGTCATTGTTTCATCAAATGGCATTACATAATATAGTATGCAATTACAAGTATCAATGCAATAAGCAGGCTTACGACAATAGTGACAAACAATCTTGTTCCTCTCCTCTTCAGTCAAGAGTCCAAGAGCAATCTTCTTTTGTAGGTAGCCTCTAAAAAAGGATGTGTTAAACTTCTTATTGTTTGCAAAATAAGGGCAAGTAATTCTATGGCATTCTAATGAGCCAACACAGTAGCTAAGCCTTACTGTACATGAGATAGCCATGTTGGTGGTTGATGGTTTAGTCCATATGTGGCCATCAAATTTTTGCTCCATGCCATTCATGCCATTGATGTTTCCAAAAGTTGGAGGAAATTCCAATAGCATACTTCCATTATATACCCTTGGTAATTCAGTGACTTGCTTCCTTTGCTTTATATTTGCAATCCACGTTTTGAGTATATTGGCTTGCTTGTTCTCCATGATCCAAGGTATGATGCTTTTGCTAATCTGACATTCATCTTTTGAATGGTCCTCATTTGAGCCTTCAAGGTCAATGTGTGAAGTCTGCATCATCTCAATGTCAACATCAGTCCTCGACTTATAAGCATTGTGGTACATACTAGGCTTCTCAATGGGATTTAACTCTTCAAGATCCACGTAAGGAGATGGTTGAGAGGTTTTCTTTCCTTCTTTGCCAAACTCTTCGGAGTAAACTCTACTAGCAACACAACGTGATGATGAACCAGGCTCTTCAAGATCACTAATAGTACTTGCTGCCATGGTTGTATTGTGGATGAGAGCATACCTTTTTGTCAAGGAGGCATCCAGTACGTGATGCTCTTGACCATCAATATCCCACTTAGATGAAAACTTTACCTTCATTGTTGCTTCACCTTCAATGACTGCCTTAAGGCAGATGAGCTTGTGTGTATGGGGAAGAAGGCTTTGAAGGAAATGTTTACTAACAATCCTTCTTCCATCCTTGAGCGGGATAGAGTGTGATAGATTCACTCCTTCAATAAGCCATTCAATAGAAGCCTCTTCTGTAGCCATTTTGGATGACACAACAAAAGGTACCAAAGACAGAGGGAGCTCAGAGAAAGTGGTTATTAGAGATACAGACAATCTTGAGAGCAGAGGGATGGTAATCCAACATGGCAT
Source organism: Dipteris shenzhenensis (assembly GCF_047967505.1). Taxonomy (NCBI): domain Eukaryota; kingdom Viridiplantae; phylum Streptophyta; class Polypodiopsida; order Gleicheniales; family Dipteridaceae; genus Dipteris; species Dipteris shenzhenensis. Next base: position 30,035,634 of record NC_141604.1, read on the forward strand.
TGAGAGCAGAGGGATGATAACCCAACACGGATCATGAAAATAAGAAGGGATGAAAGAGAGAAATGCAATGTGATGCAAAGCTAGAAGGCAACCAAAGAGACTTAGAAAGTAATGGTGGGAGAGAATGAAGAGGAGAAAATGACAAGAGAGTAGTATCAGGATGCGTGGTCACGAGAAAGCAGAGTGCAAATATTGAAAATGGATAGAGAATGGGTAGAGGATTGTGAAACAGGTGGTGTTTGAGATAATTCCAATGTCGATGATGCCCTGACACCACAATGAGAAGTAGCCATGTGGCCGTCATTACAACCCATTGAGCTGGAATGATGGTGAGAAAGGTGGCGGCCGAGATTCTTTCACAAACTTGGATTATGCCAGGATGCCACAATCTTAAGCCTTAAAAGCCACATGCTATTATAGGGACGATTAATGATTGGAGAGAGATGGAGGAGAGACTCCTTCAAAACAATGTGGGCTATCTAGCATTCAAAACAACGTGGGCTATCTAGCAGGAAGACAGTGGGTACATCATCAATGCACGCTGGCCGATCGCACACTGATGACGCTTTGGAGACATCCTTGCTTGCAATGGTATCGAGGGATGTAGCATTAGTTTGCCCCAGGTTAGCCTTTCCACCGCACTTCAGCATCCTTGCCTCGACTCCAATGCCTCTATTACCGCTTTGTTTCGAGGTAAGAACTTCACTATTACATCGCCTCCACCTTGCCCGAATTCCATCACCTGCCTTTTGGAAGGCTCAAAGGATCGATGAATCTACTAGCAATCGTGCCAGTAGCACCAGGAGTCCAAGTCCAAGCTGCTTCACCACTGCCCCCCCCTGCTTCACCACTGTCCAGGATCGATTTCTCCAATGCCAAAGCTGCGGCGATTCCTCCATCAAGGCCGTAGGCATGCGATTCTCATATCTGGCGCAGTAATAATCTATACTTAATACTGAGGTCATGCATTTAGAGCTGCCCCCTGCTTTATAAATATGGGCCGATGCATTTTAGCGTAACTGACTGTTAGAAGTTAAAACAAACACGCTTTCGAATTGAAGAGGGGGGTTGCCACTAGCTACCGTGCTGTGTAATTGGGTTTGTTTGTTTGGTTTTGCGAAATTGCGAAGGCCGTTTTGTGTTGATGAAGGGGAGAGAGCTATTAATAAGGATGGATGGTAGTGGGAATCAGTCAAGGATGAGGACCGTTATTGTTCATTCTGCAACTGTGCAGTGGAGAAATCTGAGCAAGTGGAGGTCTTTGATCACAGTCTAGAGGATCAATCTCTTTACCTTCTACCCATCACTCTTTTCTCCATCAACAGGGCGCTTAATAGCATATATCTATTGTACAGCTCTCGAAGCTGTCGATGGTTTAACGCCAAAACCCAAAAGCTCTAAACTTTAGACTATGCAAGTTTAGAGCAGGGCAATGGTTTAACAGCAGAACCGAAAAGCTCAAACGTAAGGATATGCAAGCTTAGAGCAGGTCGATGGTTTAACAGCAAAACCCAAAAGCTCAAAACTCTAGACTACGTAGACAACCTAAAGTAGCTACATCAATCGTGAGCACTCCACATAGCCGAGCCTCTAAAGGCGACCAGACAGACTCAACTGTCTCCCACTGCTCAAAGGCAACTCAGCTACAATGGGCAGATCCAGATTTTATGCGGCTAGATGACCCTATCGAATTAGCTCTCTCCTCCCTCTCTCCTCCCTCCTTCATCCCCTCTCTCGGCTCTCTCCTCCCTCCTTCCACTCTCCTCCCTCCTTCCACTCTCGGCTCTCTCCTCCCTCCTTCCACTCTCCTCCTTCCTTCCCATCCTATCGATATTAGCTCTCTCCTCCCTCCTTCCACTCTCCTCCTTCCTTCCCATCCTATCGATATTAGCTCTCTCCTCCCTCTCTCCTCCCTCCTTCGTCCCCTCTCTCGGCTCTCTTCTCCCTCCTTCCACCTTTCCACTCTCCTCCCTCCTTCCACCTTTCCTTTCTCCTCCCTCCTTCGTCCCCTCTCTTCGTCTCATCTCAAGAAGCTTTGTAAAGGCGTGTCTTAGGGAGTCGGCTCTTCTAAAAACTCACACGACTGCCAGAGCAACAGGTAAAGTGATTCGTATGACTTCTCTCAGCAACTTCGTATGGCAGGCGTAGGTAAGTATACAAGCTTTGTAAGCCTTCCCTTCCATAAGCCAGAAAGCAGGAAATGAAGCACTAGTAGCAAAGTCTTACAGATGATGCAGAGTTTTGGATTAGCTACATGCCCAAGTTCAGGGAAAAAAAGGGGGGGGCTCAGCAGCCCCCCAGACTCTATGAAACCGAAAAAAAGGGGGGGGCTCAGTAGCCCCCCAGAGTCTGCCCTAGACTCTGGGGGGCTACTGAGCCCCCCCCTTTTTTTCGGTTTCATAGAGTCTGGGGGGCTGCTGAGACCCCCCTGCAAAGATGCCAATGGGAAATTCAGCTGGCGTTACCTCCTTTGCATGGACCTGTGGATGGTGTGTTCTTGGAACCAGGTCTGATCTCTTGCATGCAAGCATGAGTGCAGTGAGTGATGGAGATTCCTTTCATGACTGGATGCATTTCATGTTTCCACAGTCTAAGCCATTGAAGCTTGCCTAGCGGACAGATGTATGTAGTTATACAAATTGAGCTCAACTAGTTATAGCCATGCCTTCTACGAATCAATCAGCTAGTAAACATGTGGAGCCACTAGTAGCAAAGTCTTACAGATGATGCATAGTTTTGGATTAGCTACATGTTTTGTGCTAAACATCTTTTGCTTTGAGTGTGTGAAGGGTTGTAGATGCCATGTGGAAAACCTCTATATTGTGTTTGTGTCGAAGAGGTGTGCAATGTGTTCCTTTTGTGGTGGTAACCTCTTGTAATTTCTATTTAGGTAGTCTAAGTCTCTATGTGACTGCTGTCCAACCCCATTTTTGTTTATGATATTGATGAAGCACTTGTTGTTTTGTCGCATCACCTGTGTTAACTCATTGGATTGCATATGGTTTTTCCAAATGGACGAAAGCATGCCCAAGTTCAGGGAAAAAAAGGGGGGGGCTCAGCAGCCCCCCAGACTCTATTTAGGTAGTCTAAGTCTCTATGTGGCTGCTGAGCCCCCCCCTTTTTTTCGGTTTCATAGAGTCTGGGGGGCTACTGAGCCCCCCCTGCAAATATGCCGATGGGAAATTCAGCTGGCAGTACCTCCTTTGCATGGACCTGTGGATGGTGTGTTCTTGGAACCAGGTCTGATCTCTTGCATGCAAGCATGAGTGCAGTGAGTGATGGAGATTCCTTTCATGACTGGCTAAGTATTGGATGCATTTCATGTTTCTACAGTCTAAGCCATTGAAGCTTGCCTAGCGGACAGATGTATGTAGCTATACAAATTGAGCTCAACTAGTTATAGCCATGCCTTCTACTAATCAATCAGCTAGTAAACATGTGGAGCCACTAGTAGCAAAGTCTTACAGATGATGCATAGTTTTGGATTAGCTACATGTTTTGTGCTAAACATCTTTTGCTTTGAGTGTGTGAAGGGTTGTAGATGCCATGTGGAAAACCTCTATATTATTGTGTTTGTGTCGAAGAGGTGTGCAATGTGTTCCTTTTGTGGTGGTAACCTCTTGTAATTTCTATTTAGGTAGTCTAAGTCTCTATGTGACTGCTGTCCAACCCCATTTTTGTTTATGATATTGATGAAGCACTTGTTGTTTTGTCGCATCACCTGTGTTAACTCATTGGATTGCATATGGTTTTTCCAAATGGACGAAAGCATGCCCAAGTTCAGGGAAAAAAAGGGGGGGGCTCAGCAGCCCCCCAGACTCTATGAAACCGAAAAAAAGGGGGGGGCTCAGCAGCCCCCCAGAGTCTGCGCTAGGGGGGGGCTCAGCAGCCCCCCAGACTCTATGAAACCGAAAAAAAGGGGCTAGCGCAGACTCTGGGGGGCTGTTGAGCCCCCTAGTGCAGATTCTGGGGGGCTGCTGAGCCCCCCCCTTTTTTTCGGTTTCATAGAGTCTGGGGAGCTACTGAGCCCCCCCTGCAAATATGCCAATGGGAAATTCAGCTGGCGTTACCTCCTTTGCATGGACCTGTGGATGGTGTGTTCTTGGAACCAGGTCTGATCTCTTGCATGCAAGCATGAGTGCAGTGAGTGATGGAGATTCCTTTCATGACTGGCTGCATTTCATGTTTCCACAGTCTAAGCCATTGAAGCTTGCCTAGCGGAAAGATGTATGTAGTTATACAAATTGAGCTCAACTAGTTATAGCCATGCCTTCCACGAATCAATCAGCTAGTAAACATGTGGAGCCACTAGTAGCAAAGGGGGGGGCTCAGCAGCCCCCCAGAGTTTGCGCTAGGCAATCCAACTCCACAACTACAGTGCATAGGTGTAATGATCGGCCAAAGTTGCAAAACATTTGGCTCAAAATGTTTATCATTGTAACTTCACAACAAGAGTCAGTGTGCTAGCATGAAGTGGTTGCTCTCTTTCTTTCAGCCGGTAATTTAGTTCTTGCTTTGCATCCATTCGACCCTCTTCCTCAGCTTTCGTTGTCCTTTACTTGGAACTCATGGTAGTATTTCAAATTCCTAGTCCACATTAATTTGCTCAGGTGAGCGTCTCACCTAGGACAGCATCCTCAAAATGTTTATCATTGTAACTTCACAACAAGAGTTAGTGTGCTAGCATGAAGTGGTTGCTCTCTTTCTTTCAGCCGGTAATTTAGTTCTTGCTTTGCATCCATTCGACCCTCTTCCTCAGCTTTCGTTGTCCTTTACCTGGAACTCATGATAGTATTTCAAATTCCTAGTCCACATTAATTTGCTCAGGTGAGCGTCTCACCTAGGACAGCATCCTCAAAATGTTTATCATTGTAACTTCACAACAAGAGTCAGTGTGCTAGCATGAAGTGGTTGCTCTCTTTCTTTCAACCGGTAATTTAGTTCTTGCTTTGCATCCATTCGACCCTCTTCCTCAGCTTTCGTTGTCCTTTACCTGGAACTTATGGTAGTATTTCAAATTCCTAGTCCACATTAATTTGCTCAGGTGAGCGTCTCACCTAGGACAGCATCTTGGAGTCATTGTAGTAATGAACTTGTGTATGTATATACAGCTATGTTGTTTATGGAGTTGGATTGCCTAGCGCAGACTCTGGTGGGGGGCTGCTGAGCCCCCTCCTTTTTTTCGGTTTCATAGAGTCTGGGGGGCTGCTGAGCCCCCCCCTTTTTTTCCCTTGCTAATGTATATTCTGTGATCAACCCATGAACTTGGGCATGCTTTCGTCCATTTGGAAAAACCATATGCTGCCCAGAGTCTGCGCTAGCGCAGACTCTGGGGGGCTGTTGAGCCCCCCCCTTTTTTTCGGTTTGCAAGTGCAGACTCTGGGGGGCTGCTGAGCCCCCCCCTTTTTTTTCTGCACTTGTTGTTTTGTCGCATCACCTGTGTTAACTCATCGAAAGTGACTGAAGCCCTGATGCTTGTGGGAGAGGAAGTAAATCCAAGAGTAGTAGTTGAAATCATCGACAAGGAGCATGAAATATGAAGCACCTCCCAGGGAGACAGCCAGCATGGGTCCACAAAGATCAAGGCGAACGTTTGCCAGAGGAGCCGTGGCTCGTTGTGAAGCTTGTTTCGAAAAGAGTTCCCGACATTGTTTCCCAAGAATGTAGGAAGGATAGATACCGTGTCTAGTGCCAAGATCTGGTAGCCGATGACCATCTATTCGTGAAAGGCACGCCCGAGGGCTTCGAGATGGAGGTGACCCAAACGGTAGGGCCATAAATTCCTAAGAAAAGAATTAGTAAGAGATGAAAGGGCAGTGAGTTTATAAATACCATATTGAGAAGTGCCATGCCAAACCACTTGATCTGTGGCTTTGTTTCGAATATTGACACAATTCTCCTCAAACTCCACCTGCATACTAGATTGACACGCTTGGTGAATTGACAGTAGCTGAAAGCCAAGCGAGGGAACGTTAAGGACCCGAGAGGAAAGTTTCTCCCCTATGCCGTCCGGCACAATATCTAGTGCTCCTTCAGAGACACCAGGAATAGAGGTTTTGTCACCAAGACAGAGCCACCCTGGATGGGTGGTAATGTCTTGCATGAGAGAACAAGAGGGAGACTTGTGGTTGGAAGCACCACTTCCAGGATCCACTCTCGAGCATCTGTGATGTGAATTACTAGAGACTCTAGGGAAGAAGGATCAAGCATCTCAAGATGGATGAAGGCGGGGGTTGGTGTAAAGACTGCGGTTGTAGCAGCTGCATTGGCTTGTTTTTGGTTAGATGGCTTCAAGAACCGCTCTTCCTGATTCAAGACCATAGGTACAAGCTCCTTCCAGGTAATGGTGTTGAGGCGGCCAGACATGATTAGAAAGGAGTAGAAGGCAGAGTACTGGCTGTCCAGGACCACACGAGTGTGATAGCCATATCTTTTGAGGAGAGCTCTTTCCCAATGTGAAGTATATCTTGATGGAGGCCCTGCATTTTATTAATGTGTTCCCGCATAGATGACAAGGTAGCAGGATCGAAAAGACGGAGCTGGATCTTTACAGAAACACGCTTCATGGGGGTCACTCGGGGACAATGAGTTTAGTTGGAGCTTACCATTGATTGATCGGTCATGGAAGGAATTGATAGCTCAATCTAAGAGGTAGAGTTTGATTTTACTTTTCCGCTTCCTATTATTGAATTAGGATTAGCATTCATTTAAAGATATTGGTATCGAGGACTTCTTTCAAGGAATTGATATGTATCTCAATTGTCTTAAGGGTTTGCATTGCAATGTCTCAAGGGTTACAAATTTCACTATCTTAAGGATTTGAATCATTTATATATGCTTATGCATTTTATATTCTACTATCTTAAGGATTTGAAACATTTTGTATATACAGGTTTCATAGTAGTGAGCATTTTCATCCTGACAAGATGGCACCAAGGCGAAAGAAATCAACTACAAGAGGTAATTCTAAAACTTTTTGGTACTGATAAACTTGGCATATCTATGATGGACGTGAGCAATATATAACTCATCCTTGTTGGTTGTGATATGTATTCAAAGGAACTAAAACTTATGCATTGAGATATGGACCATCAAGAAGATCTATGAGTGAGGAGTGTACGTCTCGTACTCCACAAAATGATGCAAATAACCCACACATGGAGACACTTGTAGAAACTGAGGCTACTATCACTCGAGAAGAGTCATCATCTCATCTCGTGAATAGTCTTGAACAACAGGAGGTGCAAGAAGAGCCTCGAGGCCAAGGAGAGCAAGAGAGTGCAGAAAAGACAAAAGAAAAAGCTCCAACACATGTAAGAGTACTTGGGAAGGAGATTCAAATTGGACTTTTGCAAGATGTCCTTGATCAGTTTCGGATGCAAAGAAGAATTGAACCCCCTCTGATTCCTCTCTGTAGATTGGTTCTTAATGAGGCTATTCGAACATCAACGTCTGAGATTACTGTTTTGAGAGATAGTTTTGATTCTAGAGGCTATGCTATAAATAGTGCACCTTTTCTAGTATCCTTGCAACGGCCAGGAAGTGATCAATTTTTCTATGTTACGGCACTTGATCGTCAAGAATGGGGACCTATTTGGAATCAAATAAGTGAGGACTTCGACAACCAGCTAAGTAATGAGTGGCAAGACTTGAAGGGGAAGGGATGCGTCAATTTTACGAGCAAAAACCTATGAGCAGGTTTATCCGAGCGTGTTTTTCAAGAGATTTTTAAAAATGTTTTTCTTTAGGAAACATGGTTTTTACACTTTTATTTTCACTAGAACTAGATCCCTTTATCATAAAAATATACAGACTAGTCACTCATTCATTTTTACACAACATAATTTTCTTATTTAGAGACATCCCTTTGTACCCCTGTTATTACCTTAAAAAAGTGTTGATTCCTTTAAGAAACATTCCTCATAATCACTCTCAATGTAATAATACTATGCATATATAATTACTTATTAACACATTTATATCATATGGCAATATCTTTTTAGTGTTTTTATAGCATATTTATGGACATGTTTCTAAAGAAGTTTAAATTACTATAAATAAGTATTAACTTGGGCTTATATATCACTCTCATAAAATACATGTAATATTTAATACTATATATGAAAGATTTTCCAAAATATAACTCCATAAATGTGCTCAAATGGGGTGTTCCGATCAATTTGAGTGGTTGAATGACTATATTTGGACATTGGATATAAAAGTTATGTCACTTTTAAAAGTGTTGTCCAAGGTAGTTTCGCCAGCGAAACTACCTTGGGAGACTTGCTTCAAAGGGGTTTCGCTGGCGAAACTACCTGGATGGCTTGCTTCAATGAGTTTTCTTTGAAGAAACTCTTTCATGAAGATAGGTTGAGAGAGGGTTTTCAATGTCACCCCCTATTAAGTAAAAGTTGTAAGAAGGATCATAAGGGAATTTTCATAGAGAAGTCTACTCTACATGTGGGTTTCTTCAAAAGCCATCCCATTATGCTCTCACCATTCCTACAGATTCACCTAAAGATTTTTGTATAAAATAGGCATTACTATAATACTTTGCATATTTCTAAGTGAAACTATGTTTTCTTCTGATTGATTTTTGCCATATTTATGCATAGTTGGAAGCTTTTTTTTTCCTTCGCTCGGACGCTCGGAAGATTTCGCTCAGAAAATGCTCGTCCTCAAGGGGAAGAAATTCCTCGTTTGGGATGGAAATCATAGGTTGAAGGCATGGTTTTCTCGGATCAAAGACGGTACTCTTTTGATAAATCTATCATGCATAAGGAAATGTTCTATTATAGTTTGCATTGCACATGATTATGTCATGCTTACTTGTGGAATTGATATGTTGTAGCTTATTCAATAATGCCAACTCGCCATATCCAAGTGAGATGCCAATTCATAGAGGTGCAGAAATCTTAAGAGGGAGAGCTACTTCTTGCCTTAAAATCAACCAATGAGTAAGATAACTTTTTATAATACTTCTATGTATAGCTAGTTTAACTTCTTCTCTTTAGAAACTAAGTCTATTGGTATTTATGTCTTTAACTTCTCCTCTTTAGAAAGTAATCCCCATGTGAATATATGTTGGTATTGCAGACTTGTTCGAGCGCATGTAGAGCATTCATATGGGCACGAGGTCTTCCTCTTTCAAAAATTTGGCATGGCAGATAAATCCTCACTTCTTGAGTTATTGAGTGAAGAGGATAAGAGATGGGTGGAAGTGGAGATGGCAATAGAAAGGAAGAATAGTAACCCATGGTACACAGCACCAGCTATTGTCTTGGCACAACTTGTTTGGAAGGTATCTGCGCGAACTATAAATATCCCTTTGCTCTATGAAAGGTGTCCCAAAAAGGATAATGTTTTGATTTCTTGTTTTCATGGAAGGTTGATTTTTCACGTGCAATCAAGAAAGCTACTCAAAATCTTAATCAATCGAAGATGGAGTTTGGAGGAGTATACTAATAAATTTATTAAGGCTATTAAGAATGTGGAAGTCATCTTTCGTGATTGAGCATACAATGTTTTGATTTCTTGTTTTCATGGAAGGATGATTTTTCACGTGCGATCAAGAAAGCTACTCAAAATCTTGATCAATCGAAGATGAGTCTGGAGGAGTATACTAATAAATTTAGTAAGGCTATTAAGAATGTGGAAGTCATCTTTCGTGATCGAGCATACAACATGGTACCTGTTGCCAATCCCGCAAATGGTGATGGCTACTGCGAGCTTCTATTTAGTTATGATTGGAATCAAAAGGGTGCCACGACTAAGGACAAAGTGCATATATTAGCCTCATCACGTCTCAATCCTAATAGGTAATGTCAATTAATGTTTTTGCACAATCACTCCATAGTGATGCTAATATTTTTTTCCTTTGCCATGATATTAATAGGAAAAAAGAGCTTCTACAACAATTGATGATGGCACGTGGAAATGATCCAGTTGCATCTGCTAAGTATGGGGATGCCCAAAAGTTTCGACTACATGTGAAAAAGGAAACATATTGGCAATACTTGTTTGAGCGAGGGATTTCCCTCATCAACAATTTGCAAAGCCATGATTTGGAATTGCCCGATGGGTTTGAGACATTTGCTCGAGAGCAAAGACGACTTCACCTCCAAGAAGCCTTCCCTATGCTTTGGAAGGATATGAAGTCTACTCTTGAAGTAGATAAGCAGCCAGAAATGCAGGAGTCATCCTTACGCTTGGTGTATAGGTGGTACAATAGCAACCCTCTCCTTTCTCTTAGGATTAATAAACTGTTTTACTCATATGTCTACATTCTTTCATACATAATAGGTGGATACGGTCTTTGCATGATACCAATTCATTTGCAAGGATGCCATATGAGGTCATGGCATGGGCAAACATGGAGAAAGAGGGAAGCATGTATCCCTTATCTTGGAAAGATAAGGGCATAACGATTTGGGAGATTAATGTGTGTCCTTGGTGGTTGGATTACCCATTGGGAAAAGTACATCCCACTGAGAAACGTGAAGGTAATACTCCAAAGTTCCCTATTCCATAGGCATCTAGACCAATGTCTATATATGCGGGTATCTACCATATACTTAAGTTTGCAACATTTGCTGCTCAGTCTTTGAGAAGAACATGGAAGACAATATGGATGAGGATGAATTGGATGTAGAGAACCGTTATGTGGATATCACATTACGACCTAGATCAACGGACGAAGAGTCAGCTATCAAGAAAAGACCTGTGAGACCTCTACTCCTCATACTTATGTAATAGTTAACAACTTACACTAAAGAAAATATAGCATAACCTAGAGTCTTGTCCTTTGTAATTCTTATAAGCAGGTTCTATCGGAGAATGTAGAGTCCTCTAAGACTCGAGAGCTGAGAACAAAGCAACGACTCGATTTTCATGCTTCAAGAACCAGTTCCATTAATCAACAACCGAGTTTATCTAGTGAGTATCACTCCTCTCTTTCTTGGTTATGATTTTTTGATTTTGCAGCCAAACTGAAGCTTTCAAGCTAGGATTTGATGCAGATGTAAAGTTGTTTGCATATATGGATGTAATTACAGAGGATATCATTCAGTTGTCGAATGCACCAAAGCTGTAAGTGTTTCTTTTTTTAAGAAATGCGTACATTTAAGAATCTATTTTGGAATATAAGTCATTGATCTAGGGAGATTGAATTGTACATTGTAGGGTTGATGAATTTTTAAGAAAAGTGAAAGCACCAGGTCTGTCACACAATGGTAATTCTTGTGTCGAGGTGGTTCGCTTGGTATGGGCAGATTTTCCTACAAGTATGGCAGTGGAACTCATAAGTAGTACTACATGCCCAGAGTGGAATAGATTCTCCCTCAAGCTCTCTGCAAGGGTGGCAGAGTTTGCCAATGACTTCGTAGCAGACTAGGGGTGGTACGTGACTTGCTCTCTCCCAGAACATTGGGGCTATATATTTGCACATGCGAAGAAGGCCGAGTTCGAGCTCCATCGATCATATACAGTGCTTCTTGACTTTGGTTATTTACGTGATGATGGAGAGGAGGTACATTAAATCACCTAAATGTTTGTTTATATTGGTCTAATAAGCATGATTTGCTTGTATCTAACTTGAGGTGTCATCATCCATTAGGTTCGCAATCTACAAATGGGTATCTTCTAGTGTGGAAAATCTGACCTCCCACACATGGATCGACAAGCAGGTGCAAATGTCTCTAATAAGCTTTTTCCAGCAAAGACATCAGTGCTACACGAGTGTGACCGTAAACATGTCGCAAAACGGACACAAGTTGCATCAACTTACTTACAAGGAGGGGCAGAAAGATCAGATTACTTGCACGAGTAAGATCCTATACAAGCACAGATTGAATTTATGGGGTATAATTGAAGTTCTTTCAAGGAAAACAAATATGGATTGTCAAACATCCTCTGATCCCTTTTAGTGCTTCTTGTAGGTGGATACTCAGAACATTCACAGACCCTGGTGATTGCATCATCAATGTCTTTGCAGGTTGCTTTGGGATGGCAAGGCTTTGTGAAGAGTTAGGTCACCATTATCTTTCCATAGAGAATGACAATGTTGTTGCTGACATGACAATGTTGTTGCTGACATGTGTCTGCGATCAATCAATACAGAATAGCATTTCCATAAACTATGTAGTATTGACAGTAATACTTGTGATCATCACTTTTGATGCTCTTGTTGAGGTTATCATGTAACACATACTATGTCCTTGGTCATGGTGGTTGTGTGGCACAAGAGTGTCTTTATTGCTCTATGCTTTTTGCTCTTTTTTGGATCCATAGTTAGAGGTTATTGTGTGGGGAATGCCCTTGTCAATATGTATGCCCATTCCGTGAACCTAGATGATGCAAGGGCAGTGTTTGCAGAGATGCCACAATGGGTTGTGGTCTCCTAAGTGCGATGATTGCTGGTTGTGCTCAGAATGGGCATGGCAAGACATCCCTGCAACTGTTCAGGTGCACAGAGAATTTTATGAACTAACCTATTGGGATGTAGTGTCATGGGGTGCTTTGATTGCAGGATGCACTGAACATGTGCATGTTGTTCTTGCTCGAGCTTTTTGGGAAAATGCAACATAGTGGCATGAAGCTAGATTCTATTGTAGAGATTGTTTTTCCAAGTTTCGCATCCTTGAAACTTTTGCAGCCTTCCTATATGTCAAAACCTACCCTAACTTCATTTCAGCTTGAGTAAAAAGTCCATAACTTGGGTATAGACTATAGCTTTTACTTTCTGGACATGTCCACCCGACTGTATGTCAAAACCTCTCTTAATTTCATTTCAGCTTGAGTAAACAATCCATAACTTGGGTATAGACTCATGAATCATTGTCTGGCTACTGAAAGCACTAATCATTGCTAGGGAGTGTTTAATCTCATTTCATGAATGTCCTACCTATGAGTCTGTATTTGTTCCTGCTTTCATATCACACATTTTTTGGAAGGAATGTTGATTTTCCATTGCGGCAATGTAATGATTTACAGGTGCCACAACCAATGTTTCATTGTCCTGGCTACTGAAAGCACTGCAGCCTAATCATTGTTGAGGACTATTTAATCTCATTTCATTAATGTCTTGCATTTTAGATAAGCTTGGTTGAGCTATAGAACAATATGAAGCCTATGTGTTTAAATTAGATTTTTTGGCTTTTTTGGTAGCGTTGGCAGCGAGCAGCCGTTGCTGGTGTACATGTTTGTACCCTTTTTTTTTACCTGAAGCAGTTGCTCAGCATAATAGATGTAATTAACCATCAGGTTTTTTATTGGTAATCTATTTGCCCTAGTACTACGAAACCACAAGGGCATTAGGTTTTTCAGAGTTTATGGGTACACATGCACTTGTACGGTTAATACTTTCAAGCAATTAGATTGGATTAAGTGTTATATTTTGTACATATTATTGTACACATCATTAAAACTAATGGAGAGAAGATGAACTTTGTTATGAGCGGTGTTAATACAATAAGCTTATCATCTCTTGCTTAATATTCGATATTTTTATTATAATGTTGTGTGGCAAGGATCTTTAAATGTAAAAGCTAAAAATATTCTTACATTTTCAGCTATTATGTTTAAGAAGTGATGTTGTGAGAAGTATCTTGAAATCCAAATTACGAAATTGCATTTTAAAGTAGTAGTTCTGCAATGAATGCTTCATAAGCCAAATTTAAAATAAGTGGTAGATGGTGAAATATTTAGAATGATGTTTTTTTTTACAGAGATGAGTACTAACTACATGCGAAGTGAAGGCGCTACTCTCTACGATGCATGGGAGCCTTAGAAGAGGGTAGAGTAATCTATGCTACTATCGTTAGCAACAGATGGGAGTTGGATTTTGTTGTGGGGAATGCTCTCATCAATATGTATGGCAAATGCAGCAGCAGAGAGGATGTGATGGTGGTGTTTGTTACAGAGTTGCTACAGTGAGATGTGATCTCCTGGAGTGCCCTGATTGGCAAGGAGGCATTGCGACTCTTTGCCTTATGGATTTGTGAGCCATCGTGACTGCCCTAGCAGAGGATTGAATGATTGTCCATAAAGGGCATGGCAAAGAATCTCTGCAACTATTTGGCCAAATGCAGGTTGAAGGTCTCATGCCAGAGACAAGATCACCTTCATCTGCGTTGTGGATGCTTAGCTTGTATGACATCCCTAGAAGAGGGTCGTGTGACCCATGCTACTGTTGCTGGCAATGATGGGAGTCAGATGTTATTGTGGGGAATGCCCTCGTCCATATGTATTGCAAGTGCGTGAACCTAAATGATGTAAGGGCAGTGTTCACAGAGATGTCACAGTGGAATGTGGTCTCCTGGAGTGACATAAGTGCTGGTTGTGCTTAGAATGGGCATGGCAAGGCAGCCCTGCAACTGTTCAGTGGAATGCAGGTGAAAAAAAGTCTCTTGACCTCTTTATTTGTTGATAGTGCACTGTGTGGATGGGACTTCTCTTCATGTTGGTTTTCGATTTCTCCTCATCTCCTCCCAATCTAAGCCGTGATACCTTCATTTTGATTTCAAAGAAAGGTTTTTCCAAATTCCATGCACACATTATTGTACACACATAGTATTGCATGAGGATCCTTCCATTACTTCATAAGCCTTACTTTATGAAGTTGTCATGTCAGGTTCATTCATATCCATAAGCAAGGCCCTCTCTCTCTAGGTGACATCAGTAGATGTCGGCCTCTAACACCCCCTCTCAGCTCCTGGATGGAATAGAGATGCTAGCGAGATGAATGAATGAAAAGCTCACAATATTCATGAAAATTGAAAAAAAGCTCGTGACAAAAAGCTCACAAAAAAATCACACCCGTAAACTTTGAGAAGGTTTTTGTGTCGGTCGCAAGCCCGGCTTGAATTTCTTTCAACACATGATTAAGGAGGCAAGAATGAAAGCTTCGGAAAATTTGTTCGTGGGATGACACACACTGGGTTGCAGACTCTCTAGGAATCACGAACTCAATATGAGTTAGCCAGATAGAGAGAAAGAAAGGTCAAATGCTAGAGACTATTGCAACTCCACATGATAGCATGTAAGGTGTCCTCCATATAGCGAATCCGCCATATGTGATGAGTAGAACAAGCATGCTACCCTGAAACATATAGTCAAGGGGGAGGCAATAGTAGCAATGTGACCACAATCATAGCAATGCGTCTATCAGTGGAGAAATGAGGGAGATGATTGTTTCAATGCAATTTCATCGTGACTCACTCAGTCATTAATGGGCCTATTTTTCTGCAGTTTGGGTACACAAACCTTTGGACCTCCAGAATGTCCTTAATAATATCTAATGAAAATTATGTTCAGCCTCCGTGTCTTATCCAGCTCTATGCAGAGCTCTTGGTACTTCATGCTCCCCTCCACCCTCGGGGGGGTCACTATGTATAAACCCTCTATATCACGTGCGTTCAAGGCCTATATTTAAAGTCCCTTATCTGTAAAAAATTTCATGAATAAGATGTACCCCTTTTCTATACAAATCTGTAAATTTTTTCCAAAACTATTTTAAATTATCCCTTATGTATATTTATTTCTGTAAATTTTAGAAATAAAAAAAATCCTTCTGTTGAACTCACGTGATAGGGTTACATATGATGAGTGACCCCCCCGAGCCTCCACCTCCATACAGGGACTCTCCAAGCAATGTACTTGAGCTGCAACTTCTCATAGTACACAAGTATAAGTGTATTCTTGACATTTTCCTCATTGGTGTGGTCCAAGCGCCTCTCCATCTAGTGGAGGTCCAAATGAGGATGCCGAGAGTCTTTCATCTCTACTCATGTCCAAGGGGTAATAGATAAATGTGTCCTCCTATGGTTTATGTCCTTCCTCTCTACTCATGCTCAGGAGATTTAAAGCATAATACCATGGGCTATACCTTGCACTAGTACTGGCAATATTGTTGCCTAAAGTCATGATAAATGAATACCCTTAAGGTATACTTAGGTTCCTAGTATTCAAATTTATGTCATTGACGGATACAAGTCATAATGGGCAATGTGGTCCCTACACCACACTTTTAAGGGGCAAGGAAGGCAAGTCCTACATGCTCCAAGAGGGTCTCTAGATAGCATAATGAAGTACAAAGCAATATAGATGTGGTCATACATCTCATTTACTATATATGAGGTGGTCCAAGGGATACCTTGGTACCATTTAGAGCTTCAATCTATATAAATTAACTAACATATGGTAGCATAAAATGCAACTAGAACTATGTAGCCTAGGGAGGGCCTATTATCGAAGTACTGTAGTGCACATAGGCTAACAAATAGAAAATCTCCCTAGCTCCAAGAAGTGGTCCACACCTTTTTCAAGTAATTTGCACAAATATATATAAAGAATCTATCACAGTTCTGGTCTCAAACCTTTCATTCATTGAGACCAATATCAAAGATGAGGCTAGAACAAGACCAGTTAAGTCCTAAACATAGTCCCCATACAAGGAAACTACAAATATCCCCAAGGGGAGATTTAAAATGTAATCTTAAATGAAATCATTTTAACGTATATATCTCTATCATAGGCTAACAATTATCGAAGTACTATAGTACACATAGGCTAACAAATAGTAAATCTCCCGAGCTCCAAGTAGTGGTCCAAACTTTTCATGTAATTTGCAAAAATAGATATATAAAGAATCCATCCCACTTCTAGTCTCAATCCTTTTGTTTGTTGAGGCCAATAGTAAAGGTGAGGCTAGAGCAAGACCAATTAGGTCCTATACATAGTCCCCATGCAAGGAAACTACAAAGATCCCCAAGGGGATGTGTGTGTGTGTGTTGGGGGAGGGGGGGTTGTACGTAGGTCTTGTTTTGCTTGGGCTGACCACCCCTATAATATAAACTGCTATTTCTAAAGGGGGGGAGGGGGATTTTAAGTCACAAAAAGAGAGGATAACCTTAAATTAAATCTAAAAGTGACACATGGCATGCTATATGTAGGATCTTAAAATTTTATTGAACTCTATATACCTCACCTTTATTGGCATCAAATTCTATGCCTCAATGTAGAGCTACAAGGCCCTAAAAATTAGTTACATACCTCTATCCTAATGACAAACACAACCACACATTGGAGTCATCAATGTCATCTGCATCTCAAACTAGTATATGTGTTGGAAATCCATTGATCCACACACTGAAGTCTAGATGACCTAGTGTTTATCATACAAATAAAATGAAATGGTTGGCATTAGGCAGCTAGCCCCCCCCACTGGACTACCGAGAGGTATCTACTTACTAGTGGGTTCTGGTGCTGCGTTACCCAACTCATATCTCTAAGGTTGGTTTTGGTCAGGGCCATAATGATAGTTTCCCTATGGCCCACAAGGATGCCATGTTGGAAGATGATCTTGTTCCTCACTTCCCAAACCGCCATATGTACAATTGCTCTTAAGTACGACCAACATGCTACCAGAGTAGACAAAAAACGGGTGGCATTCCCTATGAGAAATTGGTTTCCAGTGTGAACATAGGTAGCATTTCTCCATCAGTCCTGATTCTCTAATGGCCGCTTCCACCCTGAACCATATGCTCCTCGTCACCACACAATTCCACATAAGATAGCAGACTACTTCTTTTGATTTTCCACACAAGGGACAACAAGGGTTGATTACAAACTGCTTCACGAGTTTCCCTCAAAGTGGTAGCCACTGGTTGATGACCTTCCATAGCAAAAAACTCGCTTTACCTGCAACAAACTCCTTCCAGATTCCTTTGAATTTGTCCTTTCACCATGCTTTCTCTCTTCTTAGCATCCATTTATGGTTTAGTTCTGGGATTACCATGCTATCTTGCATCAAGCAGCCATACCAATCTGGCTGAGTTTTTGTGAAAGAATTGCTTCCCTACTAGCCACCATTGGTTAGCTTTCTAGTCCACCAAACAGGCAAGTGTTTGTTGGCCACCAATCCTTTTCATATTGGGTCCTCTCCATGACATGTCTCTTTGATTAGTGTTAAAGACATCCTATTGGAGGA
Organism: Dipteris shenzhenensis; assembly: GCF_047967505.1. Lineage (NCBI taxonomy): Eukaryota > Viridiplantae > Streptophyta > Polypodiopsida > Gleicheniales > Dipteridaceae > Dipteris > Dipteris shenzhenensis. Next base: position 30,053,620 of record NC_141604.1, read on the forward strand.
GTACATGTTTGTGAAACTTTGGAGATGAGTTGTGAAAATGTGAAGAAAGTAGCAAGTGCTTTTTAACACGTAGCTCAAGTTAGCTTCATGCAACCCAAGTCCAATCATTTCATGTCTCAAATGAAAACAAACTTTCCACAAGTAGGGCATAGTGCAAGATGATCTCAATAAAAACTTACTTTTCCACATTTAATAATTCATACTAGTATATATGGAATCCTTATTGCATGCAAAAATCTTTACATTGCAAGGGGGTTGCATTTATGCATAGTTATGAGCTCTATAAGATGAGAAGAAGAAATGAAGAAAATATATCAAATGGTGGTCTTATGCCTTAAAAATAGCAAGATCTTGACACTCTCTGGAACAACATATTCTCTCATAAAATCTTGAAGAAGATGGTGCTAAGAGAGAAACAAAGGAGACACACATGTTGAATAGCTATACACTACATTATATTACAAAAAGACACATATACATGTTCAATCCTTATAGGATTTGGGTTAGGAATTGTCTCATTAACCCTCTCTAATCTACAAAGGACAGGTGGCATTTAGACCATTGTCAAGAACCTCGTTGGGAGAAACATGGTATTCTAACCATCACAACTTGGCTACCCATTCTTTATGGAATCAATTTCTTACATCATGAGTTCTACATTTTTATGTGGAGTGACTTATTTGATGTTATCAACATGGGTCTATGCAAGCATCCATTTCTAATTTAATGCGCATGAATTGTTAACTATTTTATAGAACTAATATCGATAAAGGAGGTCTAACTACCTTATACTAAGGTATATATTTGGAAATTCTCCACCCTCTTATAGACATTCACTGCAACTACATCACCATGCTTGTCAATCTAGTAGCTAGAGACTCCCCCTTTAGAGGACATCATAGTAGAGCCATTGGGACTAAACAACAAACCAAAGGATGTTAAATTGACTTGGGAGGAAATGGGAGGATGTAAATTGTCTTGGGAGGAAATGGGAAACAAGAAATTATCAACCCACCCTCTTCTCCCTTGACTCTCCCTTGAGGGCATAAGAATAGGTCCTTAAAGGATAACTAAGGGAAATGCCTAGTAAATTTACAACTATTACAAGATAAAATTTTGGAATGAGTAGTTGTAGAAGGTAATGCATTCGTTGAACACAACCCTAAGGGAGAGGCTTTGAAGAGATAATGAATCCCCAATATTACAAGAGGCTTTGAAGAGATAATGAATCCCCAATATTACAAGAGATGTGCAAGACAACCTAGCAAATCATTATGGTCCCAATCTACATTGGTGAAGTTATATGGGTTACTTGTAGAGCAAGTATTCATGGAAGGAAAAATCAGCCAATGGGCTAGCATAGGTAGGCTTTCAAAATGACCATAGGATTTACTAACTCTAGGCTTTCTTGAGGAGAGAAGAATTTGTGGGAAGAGTCATGATTCATGGATCTCATGAAAAGCCTTTGACACAATTTTCCATTGGAGCCTATAAAAGATGATAGTTAAGTTTGAAGTTTCTACGTAGTATATGCATGCTATTTATAGAATGCATGAGAGGGTGAGATGCAAGATCAACATGAGGGAGACAAATTTAGAGGAATTACCGAGTGACATTGGGTCAACGAAAGTTTCTTTTTCTCCCCCACAATTTTTTTTCTATGCAATCACACTTAGAGGAGTTGGTCATGAATTATATATCCTAAATTTACATTTGAGGACCTACCATTGGGTCACAAATACTTTAGTACTCTTAGCCAAGAATCAAGATGATGCTCAAAATCTCATGGTTACGCTAAATGAATTTTGTTTCCTCAAAGGTTGCAAGTAAGTAATGGCAAAACCAAGGTCATGCTACTTAATGCATGGTAGAATGTGGAACCTTTGATCACTTTCTATGGAAAGTCCATGTACAAGGTCAAATCAAATACCTTGGTGTGGAGATTTGTTTTACAGCCAGCCAAGATGTGCAAAATAAGACATTGGAACATGTGGATGGGGGAGTGAATAGGCCTTTGAGAATCATGCAAAAAATGACATGTTCGATCCTAAAGGAATACCTCTCTGATGAATCAATAGTCTATTTCATCTTGTATAGGATAAGAGCTCAAGGACGTAGTCCCTCCTCTTCCACCTAGAAGAAAGTGGGACATTTTGAAATATGCACTGCTAGCTTAATTAGAGTCAAGAAACCAATACTCTATCTTACTTAATGATGTAGAGTATCCCACTTGAAATATTGGGCATTGAGAGTGTCCCTTCCAAGATTGAAAAAAGGACAAATAGTTTTTTACCATGGGTTGCATGCAAGGATAATTTGGAGGTCATTATGAACAAACAAGAGCAAAACCCTCCTTTAGAGTGTGTGTAGTCTCTGGCGATGACTCATGTGTAATGGAGATCTTTGAAGAATGCTGATGATGAAGTATCCTACTCCATGCTAGTCCATGTGAGAGCAATGCAAGGCACGAATGGTCCACAAGTGTCATGCAAGAGCCTCCCAAAGTCAAGAGGGCCAACCATCTACTTTGTTTCCCTTCCTCACCTTACTAAGCTATTGCTACTAGTTTTATAATCTTCTTGTGTATGTATACCTCATAGGCGACTCTTAGAAATGTATGTATTCCTCGAAGGCTACTCTTAGAAATTGCTACTAGTTTATAATCTTCTTGGGAATGTATGCCTTGAAGGCGACTCTTAGAAATGTGGAAGCCACAAAATGTGGCAGTACCAACCTATGCATGATGCAGTTAACATGTCTTCCTTCTTGTCAATGTGATCCATCCATGGATGAAGTGCTGGCAAGCCAGGTGGAAGGTTGTGCAGCATGGATGATAGAGTGGTGGTCAAGGAGCCTGGATGACAAAGATGTGGAAGGTTGTGCAACAAAGATGTGGCAAAATAGAATTTGTCACTCCCAAAAGTGTGTATTGTACATGTCCTCAAATGTCCAAATATGATGTGCATGAAGATTTGGGACACGGAGGTACATGAATATCATTTGTCAAGAAAGCTAGAGAGCTGGACTCCTCAACAAGCCATGAGCTGCTCCTCTCCCCATGAGCTACTGCCCCCCCCTCTCCCTCTCTCTCCCTCCTGCTCACCCTCGCTATCTGCCCTCTCCCTCTTCTTGCTACTCCTCCTCTCCCTCTCCTTCGCCAGCCCCCTCCCCCTCTCCCTCCTCCCTCCCTTCCTCCTCCCCGCTCTCCCTCTCCCCCCTTGCCAACCCACTCGGCCCCTCCCTCTCCCTCCTCGTCCTCCCTCTCCCCACCCGCTGCCCTCCCTCCCCCGCCCCCTCCCTCCCTGCCCCCTTTCTCCCCCACCCTCCCTCTCCCGCTATCCACCCGCCCCCTCCTCCTCCCCCGCCCCTTCCCTCCCCTTCCCGCTCCCCTGCCCTCCCTCTCCTTCCCTCCCCTTCCCGCTGCCCCCCTGCCCCCTTCTCCTCCCCCGCCCCCCCTTTTCCCCCTCGCCCCCTCTTTCCCCTCTCCCGCCCCCTCCCTCCCCTGCCCCTTCTCCCACCCTTCTTCTAACCCCCCCGCCCCCTCCCTTCCTAACCTACCCCCTCACTTCCTCTCCCCGGCACACCTTCTCCCTCCCCGCCTTCAACCCCTTTCCTCCCTCCTAACCCGCCACCTCCCTCCCTCCTAACCCCCCCCTCTTTTCCTCTCCTTCCCCGTCAGCCCTCCCCCTTCTATCCTATCTCAGCTCCCCTCCACTTCTCCTGTCTGTCCCTTCCCCTCTCCTTTTCTCCTCCTTCCTACACCCATTTCTAGGCATCCTGGGCAGTAGTTTCACGGACGGAGCTTTAACAGTGTTGGAATCGGCCTTTTCACTTCGATTGGCGAATGGATCCCCATTCACCCACAATCTCTGTCCACTTCCACCGGCCACGAGAATCGTCATTTTTTCAGAAGGGGAGTTGCAGCAGCTTAAGAAAGATGTGGAATTAGAGGGCTCCACATCACTTTTCGCCCACATCTTTGGGTCACATCCTTCCATATCACAGGCTAGAGACTGGATGCTGGCAGCGTTACCAGGAGATCTCGCCCCACACCTTAGGGATATTCAACTTCTGGGATGTGGTTTCTTCCAAGTGATTTTCAACTCCCACGAGTCCACAGCCCTTGTTCTCAAAGCTAATCCCCTACCTTTAGTCAGGTCACATCACTTTTCATTAGGTTTCCTGGTCTTCCTCAGGTTATCAACTTCTTGCTACTATCGGAGCCACTTTCGGAGTGGTCACTGAGATTCCCCCCCTTCTTGGCACGTCTTCTTCCTTGGCAGAGGCAGTCAGAGCGGATGGGGTGCCTCAAGTTAGGGTCATTGTCTCTTCCCCTAACATCTCAAATGACCACATCATGATTCAACATCCAGATGGCTCTCTCTTACGACAGAGAATCGAGATTACAAGTAGACAAGATCAGTGTAGGATTTGCAAGACCCTTGGGCACTTTGCTAGAGATTGCCCAAGGAAGAGAAAAAGACCCAAGAGGTCTTCTAGTGCAGCTCCTTCATGTACTTCCCCGTCTGCACCTCCCCTGCAGCTTGTACCATGCCTTCCAGGACTACCAGGAGCAGCAGGGCACCCTGCTTCATGGACCCTAGGACCACCAGGGGCAACATGGCACCCAAAGCCTGCAGCACTCCCAGTACCACATTGGAGAGCGGTCAGAGTGGCTCCTTTACCTCAGGAGGAGACCCTTGATCCGGTTCAGACAGATGCCATCCAGACTCCAGAGGTGGATGCTGCAACAACTCTAGATACTACAGTTCCACATTAGGACGGGCCTTCAGATGCACCAGCCCCAGTCATTTCCGTTTTTGATCACGAGGGGGCTACCGATACTTCTCCCCCTCACATTGTTCATGCCATAGCTGAGGGAGTGTTTGCACAGATGAGGACTACAGATCCTTCTTCAACCTTGCCACAGGCCTCCTCAGCTCCTAGCTCCAGATCTGCTGATAGAGGCCTGGCAGGTCCTTCTCCTCCTTCCTCCATGAGTGCAGGTCTTCTTCACACTCCTCAGCCAGACTTGCTTTTGAGGAACTCTATTTCGACACTGGCCGATTCGGCAGCTTTCATGGATGATGAGTTTGTGCCCTCCACCTTAGGGGTCCTGATCATTGGGATTCCTTTTGACAAGGCCTCCCTCTCAACAGATGTAGGGATCTTTTCACTTGTTGAGTTTCCTACCCTCAGCAGGAGTGTTTTAGGAAGTTGGTCTCCTCTACTAGGTCGGGTAAGCCTTTCCATCCAGCATCCTCCTGTCGATGAGGATAGTCAGCTGGAACATACAGGGCCTAGGCGGAGTTCCACACCGTTGCCATAGGGAGCTGATCTAGAATCAGCTTCATCCAAGTGTCACTGGAGGTGCTATTGATGTACTCTAGTTAGTGGCTCAGTTAGTATGCCACCTTAGTTAGGTCAGTTTGGTTTGAGACCCACATATAGGGTTCACCTATTCTTTTGTACTTAGAGTTCTTTGGCTTTCACAACTAAGAAGAGGAAAACTGTTTTCACCCTCCACCTTTGTGTATATTCCCCCATTGTGTATGTGAGAAAGCTGCAAGTGAGACTCCTTCCTTCTCTCCCACTCTCTTCACAAAAGACCTGTATACCTTTGGAATTTGTAGGAGGAGGCAATTCCATGATGATTTTGATTTTGTCCATCTCAGTTGCAATCCCATGTTGAGAGACGATCTATCCCAAAACAACTCCGTGGGTGACCATGAACTGGCATTTTGTTGGATTTAGGGAGATGCCATACTCCTTGCATTTGATTAGTACTGCTTCAAGACATTTGAAGTGGTCTTTCTTGTTTGAATGGATGCACAAATCATCCAAGAACACCTATAAAAACTTATTCAAAAATGACTTGAAAGCTATGAACATGACTCACTGGAATGTGGCCGGGGCATTTGCAAAGGCCGAATGGCATGATTGTATATGCAAAAATACCCCATTCCGTAGCAAATTCTATTTTTTATTGGTCTTTAGGAGCAATTTCCACTTGGTTATAGCCACTGAAGCCATCCAAGAAGCTATATATTTTGGAGCCTGCGACCTTTTCCAACACTGTTTTTGTTAAGGGTAGGGGATAGTGATCCCTAATTGTGGTGGCATTCACATTTTTTAAGTTTACGCATATTCTGAGCTTCTTGTTGCATTTAGGCACAATGACGATGGCTGAAACCCAATCACTGTGCTCTATCTAGTAGATGAATTCGGCATCTAGGAGTTTTTCTAGCTCGTCATAAACCATGGTGCCATATTTAGGATTTGTGCGATAAGGTCCACATACCTTAGGGTGAGCACCTTCCCCTATAGGTATCGTGTGTACTGCCACTTCTGGTGAAATTCCTTTCATCTCTTTGTATGACCATGCTAGGCAGTCACGGTATTCCATTAGGAGTGCTTTGAGTTTAATTTCATCTTCCTGTCGAAGCTATTTTCCAATGAAAACCAGTTTTTATTCCTCCCCGTCAAGGGCGAGGTTTATTGTGTGTGTTTTTGCTAGTCCCTCATAGATTGGAGTTTCTCCAATGCTATCGGTTTCTTGAACTTCAAATTCCCTTAGTGGTCTTGGAATTGCTATTGGCGCACTACCACTTGTGTAATTCTTGAAGTATTCTGGCACTTCTCGAAGATCAGCCTTTCATTGTGTTGAACTAGCCTGACATGTGCCATGTGTACTGGGTGGCATAGTTTCATTTACCAATTTGTTAGGCTCTTTTTGGCTTTCTTTTTCTGAAGTCTCTTGATCGAGCTTCATCCACACATGTGGCTTACATTTCCAAAACTTCTTACGTTGGGAACTATGGGGTAGCTTTTCCACTGGTGGTAAGGTGTTTCCAAGTAAGGGTTCATTTGCTGCGCATACTCCTTCTAGTCCCTCAGGGGACCATTCAAGAGGCAGTGGTTCTACTTTGAGGGAGCTGGCTTTGCAAGGTACAATTCGACGATCCTTGTTTGGACTCGTTTGAATTCATTGAAGTGTTTGGCCTTGGCTTTTGTGTGATTTCCTCCTTTAGCTTTCTTGTGGGATCTTCTGCTGTTATTCAACTTTGGAGGTTCAACTTTTGGGAGCTCGACTGCCATTAGGGCATGCAGAATGGCTAATTCATTATCAAAGATTTGACCTTCAATTTCAGCATTCTCAGCCTCTGTTTCAAGGTCCCAAGGAAAATCTGAGTCATCATTAGTATGGGTACCTTCTTCAGGTTCATTATTCCACTCGAGGTAATCTACGAGAAGATGGGATCTAATGAATGGCAGTTGTTGATGGTTTCCAATTTCTATATGCAGTTATTTACATTGCTTTGTGAATCGCCCACTATGGCATGCTGTTGCGAGGGAGCTGATTTGCTTGAGATTGTCATTGAAGATGTGTCATCCAATGCTCTAGGCACAATTGGTTTTATAGCTCCTATTCCCACATTCACCTTGATTGCGGTGTCACGATTCTGGATTGTCAGTCTATCAGTTCCCTAGTCATGGAGGACTAATGCTTCCCGTAACCAAGGACGTCCCAGTAAGATTTGATAGGATTTTTGGGGGCAATCCAAGATTGTGAATTGAAGGGAAAAGCGGACTTCTGCGATCTTTGTGGACACACCATTTACTACTCCCAAGGGTTTAGCCCGTGAATCATCTGCAAGGCGTATGTTGAAATTATCCTTTTGCATTGGTGGGAGACCCCATTCATCGTAGAGCTCCTTTGATAGGACATTTACAGATGCTCCACCATCGACTATGGCTTGGACTTCATTATATGCGAGGATTACCAAAGAGCGAGTGAAGAAAAGCGAGTAGCCCCAAATAAGCGAGCAAGATTAAATAGGTTTCAAGCAAGCGAGAACCTCATCCAGCATCTTATTCCTCTCAATATCATTGGAACAATTGATGTGATCATAAGCAAATTAAACATATTCCAACAATGAAGGCATGCCTAAAACTCACAATTAACTTCTCTTTCATCACCATACTATCAATTTGAGTCATTGTGGAGAGGTAGAGACACAACAATACATAAAATTTGCCATAAAAAAAAGCAAACATTACTTAGATTGAACATCCACACAGCAAGATAATGATAGATCACAATGTAGAATATATGACTGAAAATATGTAAACATGATCATGTGCTACATATACATATCATGTCTTTTATGCTTGCAGAAGATCATCCATACATTCGATCCAAAAACATGGAAACAGAACTAACTATGTCAAAAGAAAAAAAACACATAATTTTCATCATAAGGATTAATTTTGCTTAGTGAAAATACCTATGTAATCTGGACAATACCATGCTTTAAAAAACTTAGGGAGCCAAAAAAGGATTTTAGCCCTCCATATTTCTATTATGACCAATGTCTAGATGATAGTTCTATCGGAACTAGAAATGAATGCATCTAACCACTATGTTGAGTGCTCATCCAGTATCCTGTAGACTATTATGTTAAACTCAATATGTGACCACAAACTCAAGCATAAGAGGAGCATGATTCAAGTGAAATAATTGGCGAAGACACTCTGTAACTAGTATCCTACTGCATCTAACAGAAAATATGCACCAGGCATTAAGAAGCTTTTATTTCCACCCATATAAGCAAACTCGTATCTTGTAGTATGAAAAACTTTAAGGAAAACATTGCACTTAATGCATCAGTTAAGCCAGTGACTACTCATCATGCACAATCAAATAATCATCAAGGAAAGTCTAGTCAAGCAAGTTGAAGCAAAAAACCAAATATCTATTCGGATCTATGCCGTGGTGTATCCGCCAACCATGAGTAGCAAAAGAACCTATGAAAAAAGCAAAATAGGGATTATGCCACTCTACCATGATCACTTCCATGCTACAAATAAGGGAATACATTGTCATTTTAGGGTACTTTTAGGCTTCATTCCCAACCACTAAAAAGAGAGCCAATGATATCTATTTGTATTCATAAAATCTTTATAAACATTATCATGTTCAATATAAGAATAGGAGCCAGCTCAATGGGTAGTCTTAAACAAATATAAATACTATTCGAATTTTAACCTTATGCAAAAGCTTTTTTTTTAACACAAAGTAAAACTTGATTATACATATAGATGGGAATCAGGTCACCATTGTAAGTATGTATTTAGTAATTAAGTTGAAAATATTCCCTTAGAAAAATAGCTCAATCAACATAGTACCCATATTATATATCCAAAATTTACAAGATCTCATTCATACCATTAGATTGTTTTCATCACTTGTCATCAGTACTAACCTCAATTGGCATTATGTATTTGGGTCAAAATAGTTTTTAGTATAGGATATAATGGAGCAATACATTTATGTAATATCTAGTGATCATAGTTTCTAATATAGGATAAAATGGAGCATAGAGTAATGTTGTCATTCAAAAATGATAATATACCTTCCTTGACCATATACAAGTATCATGCATTCATAAAAAAAGTTAGCCATAAACTGTAATATAATGTGCCCATAATGCATGTACATTAAATCTTCACATGTTAGAATGTGAGAAAGGGAATAATTTAACTATGAAATCAGGGATCAATGTAGGAAATGGTCTTCTATGCACACATATATGCTAAGGGTCCATCTAATACAATATTGGAAATTGATGTGAGTATAAGTGTATGCATCCATCGGTGATGTATATGAGTGTATGCATCCATTTGTGATGTATATTGTTGTACTAATCCATGGTGCTTTACGGCTTGAGTTGTTTCTAGCGCAATTAATCACAACAATTTTGTATTTTTTAAAAGAAAAATGCCATAAAAATTTCATGCTGCAAAACACACACAAAAAAATGGCATTTGTAGCATTAATCCAAGCATTTCCTACAAGCAATCTCCATCCCTCCCTTTCCTGCTTACTCTTTCGGCCACCTCCACCCTCTTGTTGGCCTTCAAGACTGCCTCTTGCCCCCTCGCCTCCTTGCTTCCTCACCTCCTCACCTCCTTGCTTCTTTGCCTTCTCACCTCCTTGCATCATGCTTGTTGCTGGCAATTCCAAGGCTGTCCCTCCCCTCATTGGCTAGCTCCTCTACTCCTCACATCATCCTTCTCCTCATTTTGGTGTCTCCAATGAATAGCTTGGGGGTCTTGTTTTTGGAGGGGGAAGCATAAGAATGGCAACACCTTAATGCGCTGTCATTTTTCATGCTTTTGCCACCCAAAAACAAGACCTGCAAAGCCCTTGCTTAAGCTTGAATGAGCCTCTTGATTTTGGGTGTGTTAAGCCATTTTTGACCATTATACCCCCAAAATCAAGAGGCTCATTCAAGCTTAAGTAAGGGCTTTGCAAGCATTGCAAGTCCAGTAAATGAAATCAATCAGATTAGGAATTGGCAAACTCAATTTGGGAATGGTCAGAAATACTTTGTCTTTGAATAATGCCTTGGATCATGGGATGGGGTCCCATGAACCTGCTACCTATGATGACGAATGGTTCTGCCCTCGACTAAAGGTGACATGTGTAGTAGTAAAAGGATAGCCCTCATGGAATCTCTAAGGGGTCTTGATTTTGGCCATGATTTGCACATTCTAGCACTTGAGCCATACATCAATTTCCAACACTTGAGGCATATAGTGGCTTTGCCCACACAATGTTTCCAGCTGCAATCCAAGCATCAAGCAATCTCATATTCTGTATCCAGAGACATCATGAGGGGTAGAGCCTCTTTTTGGTAGTCTCACTAGCAATATGTATTGAAAAAAATGTATTCAATTATTATATTCTTCCTTGCTATATGAATACTCTTAATGCATCCAAATTGTAGAACTACTTCTTAGTTATATTGTATAATAACCTCAATATGTATGCTCGTGAGACAATAAAAAAGAGACCTGGCAACCCAAAAATGATAGTGCATTGATGCGCTGCCATTTTTGGGCTACTAGGCCTCTTTTTTAATGTCTCCTGAACATAAGAACAAGCACTTGTGTTCCTTACCTTTCTTTCTAATGGGCGTCTTGATTTTGGGGGTGTATGCCAAAAATTAATAAACAACATTATTTGATGCATATAGTTTTATCAAATCGATAAAATAGGCATGAAAACATCTAAATTGGCTCTTGCCATTTGATTTGATGTATGACATGACCCCATTTGGATTTGTAAATCCAAAGATACGGGGTCTTACTTTTAGGGCTTGAATGCCTAAAATAGGCAGTGCATCAATGCGCTGCCTATTTCATACATTTAGGCCTCAAAAGTAGGACCCCATGTAGGACCAAATGAGGTCCTACTTTTGAGGCCTAAATGCATAAAATAGGCAGCACATTGACAAGCTACCTATTTCAAGAATTCAGGTCCTAAAAGTAGGACCCCGTATCTTTGGACTTACAAATCCCAATGGGATCATGTCCTATATCAAATCGAACACGGCAAGAGCCAATTTAGATGGTTTTCATGCCTATTTTCTCCATCAATCAAAAATGTATGCATAAATATATACATCAAGATATGCATCAATATATGCATCAATATATACATATGTATGTATGTATATATATATAGATACATACATACATACATACATACATGTGTGTGT